>NC_092742.1:75219556-75562681 GCF_047496795.1 Chiloscyllium punctatum | reverse complement strand
TGAATGTTTATTGTCCCCGGCATACCCCTTAAATTCCTGATAGATATATTTTTCAAACCGAGTCTTCTTGCATTGTGGCACATTATTACGGGTGGAGATTTTAACCATCTTATGGATCCCACAGTGGACAGAATGCACAAAAGGTCTCCGAATACTGTCTTTGCAGCTGAGAAGGCATATTTTGAGAGACCAACAGTGGGTAAGCCGCAGCGGCTTACAGCGCTTCAGTCTACTTTGAATTCCATGCTCACGTAGGAAGAAACTCACTTTTGCGAAACAAAGGTTGTTTGATCATGGTGATAGGCTGGGCAAGTATGTAGCATATTTTGCCAGAGAGAAAAAAAAAAGCCCTCCCTCCATTACCTCAATCAGGGAATGGACTGAAACTCTTATCAGCGATTCTAAAAAGACCAACACTGCATTTTGGAGATTTTACTCAATCAGATCAGTCCAAAACGTTGTGAGGATGGGTGGGCTAAGATAGAGTCTTTTAAGAGCTTGGAATTTCCAGGTGTGACTTCCAAGCAGGCGTCTTTCCTGAACACTCCTTTAACAATGCAGCAAGTACAGGAGGCTGTGTAGCTGCTTCAGAGCGGAAAGGTGCCTGGCCCTGATGGTCTTCCGAGTGAATTCCACAGAGTTTCTAATTATATTGTCAGGTCGATGCTTAACATATACAGTTACTCATACAGTCATGACCACCTCCCGCCATCCTTGAGGGGCTAATATTTCTCTTATCCTTAACAAAGGGAAAAACTCAGGACTGTGCTTCCTACAGGCCCATCTCACTTTTAAATTCCAATTTTAAAATCTTGTCCAAGAATCTTGCACTAAGGTTGGAAATTGTGTTGCTTTCCACAGTTAAAGAGAACCAGACAGGTTTTATAAAGGGCTGCAGATCCTCCAACAATGTCAGGAGGCTACTTAAAATGATCCAAGCGTGTCAGCAATAATCTGTGCAGGGATTACTGATCTCCCTGGAGAAGGCATTTGATCGGGTCGAGTGGCCATATCTTTTCTATACTCTGGAATGGTTTGGTAGAGGTGAAGCCTTTATTAGATGGGTACGGGTCCTTTATAGCAATCCTCTAGCCACGGTTCTCATTATGGTGTGAGATCTAATAATTTTCATATAGGTAGGGGCTGTTGGCAAGGTTGTCCTCCTTGACCATTGCTTTTTACATACTTCTGCAAGCGGATCAATCACCAATCTGTAGGGATCCTAAAAAGAACTGCCCCTGAAATGGGATCAAAATCACAAGATCACATTGTATGTGGATTATGTTTTTTTTTGTTGAACCCTGTAGTTTCAGTACCTCATTTGATACAACGTATTAAATCATTTGGTGCCTTTTCAGGCTGTAAGATTAATTTTTCTAAATTGGAGGCTATGCCTATGGGGGATCTTAGAAGGATACCCAACATCAAGGGCGAATCACGATTTCCCATTAAATGGTCACAGCGGTGGGTTTTCTTTATTTAGGTGTTTTTGATCGGTTATTTAAGGCTAATTTTGTCCACTTGTTTGACAGAATTAAGCAAGACCAAAGATGGGAGTCACTTCCACCATCTTGGTTAGGCTGAGTAGCCCTCATTAAAATGAATATCCTTCATTGTTGGTTATACCCTATACAAATGCATCCTTTGATCTTTCATAGGCAAAACTTCTGGAGACTTAATGGCTGGTTTAGCTCCATTATCTGGCATCATAGGTGGTCCCTGTTCGAGCTAGTCAAATTGCAACAGCTCCATAGATTTGGGGTGGGGAGTGGACCTCCTGGACATAAGATACCAACTGAGCTCCCTTTTATCTTTTGAGAGTGACTGGGTCTGTGAGGACCCAGCATCAATATGGTTAAAAATTGAGGCTTCTCGGGTAAAATGCCCCCTTATTAGCCTGCTGTTCTTCGACAAAATGAGGATAATTATGGAATGTCGTCATAATCCAATAATTATTAATACCATAAAAGTATGGAGCACAATGCAGCAGAGCAAGGGCAATCTATTCAAACCTATCCACCACTATAATTGGCATGCTCGGTTTTAAGCCAGGGGTGATGGATCCTGGGTTTAAACTCTAAGCATCTAGGGGCATTTCCCATTTGGGTAATTTATTTGAGGGGAAAAACAATGATATGCTTTGATCAAATAACTCCTAAGTATGAATTATCTCGTAGAGACATTTCTCATTTTTTCCAGATTAGGGACTTTATTTAAAAAAGGAACTACACCTTTAACCAACTCTTACAGATCATATATTGATATGAGGGCGCTTTATGTTACAAGCACTCTCACTGTTGGGGCATGGCCCCTCAGATGAGGCTGAGCGGCTTTATGAGGTCTGGGAGAGAGAGGTAGGGTTGAGATCTTCTGAGACATGGGAGGACATTTGTGAAAAACACTAGAAAGATTTAGATCTGTAATAGGAACCATGCCATGCAATTGAAGATCCTTTATAGGACCCATCTAGCCCCAGATCACGCCTCAAAATTTAAGGCGGGAGTATCCTCAGTGTAAAATAAGCATGGATAATCTCAATCATTGTTTGTGGTCTTGCCACAGGCTTTGTACATACTGAAGGGCTGTGGTAGGAGTAACAGAGGGGGTCTCGGGGCCTAAAGTTAAGGTGAACCCAGTCTCCCTTCTCCTGGGCGGCCCAATTTATCTTCTTTATGCTTATGGCAAAAAAACATCCTTACTTTCTGTGCAAGGAAAAACGTTCTGAAGTGTTGGGTGCCCGAAAAACCGCCGCACCTGTCAGGTTGCCATAAGCTAGTCGTGCAGCATATCCCGCTGGATTTACTCAACTACAGTGCATCAAAAACAGAATTTTTATATAAGTCATAGCAACCCTTTTTGGATTACCTGGATGCAGACTTGTCTTCCACTCTAATTAGCTCTTTTGTATAGCCATGAGGATTTGATTTAGTAAATCTATTACCGAGAGGAAGAATTTTGAATAAATGACTGCGCAATAAGGTTGAGAGCTATTGTTTTATTATGCTGTGAAGTTTGATTTATTATTCCTATTCGTTTGTTTAATTTGTCGTGGTGTGTATATACACACAGTTTTGTTCTGTCTTTTTTTTCTTTGAGTAGCGAAGTTGATTTATTGTAATTTTTTAAAAAAAAAACCTTTTCCAACAGAAATATCCAGAAAAAGACTGATCAACTGGGAATGCAATATGGCAGCTAACAATTTCTAGGCTGCATCTAAAGCTGCAGTAACATCTATGGGTATATTACAATCAGAAAGCTGTAGCAAACAATCAAATGGATGAAAAACAACAAAATCCAAAGTCCTGCCTGGTATTCCAGGTAAGTTGGTGGCTTTTTGCTCACATCATTACTAGATGCATTAATCCTGTGAACGAGACAGGAAAAATAACTCCTTCAAATGCCCAGATTTCACAGATGTCACAATTGTAAAAATCTTCAAGAAAGGAGATAGTTTCCACAGTATGATTTATCAAGGTATTTCCCTCTTAGAAAAAAACCCTGACACTCATTCACCTGAATCACTTACTTCCGGTGAGTGAAGAAATTCTCCCAGAGACAGTATGCTTTAGATTTTCCAGAGGAATCACTGTCGTGGTCTGCATTATCTATAAATCTGAGAAAAACGTCAACACCACCACCAGAAACCCTTCGCAGCATTCACCAACCAAAAGCATTTGACTCAGTACATTGTGAGGCTGTGTGTATTATGCTCCAAAGACAGGATGTCCAACAAACTTCAACACAATCCTGCAATTGTTTCAATGATGATTTGATGGCATTTGTGCAAGATCTGAAACTTTCAAACCCAGACCAGAATCAGCAAGGCTGCAAAATAGCACAGGTACCATATGCAATCTGACAGTGGCTATTCAAGGACCAAACGCCCTCTATTGAAAGCATTAGTGAACCCCTTTACCTAGAGTTGTCATAACTAAAATAACCATGTTACTGATGACTTCACTGTTGTTTCCCACTCTGCATTAGACTCAAGCCTTTTTCTATCCTTCTATTCTACTTAGAACAGTGCAGCACAGTATAGGTCGTTCTGCCCTCTATGTTGTGCCGACCTTTTAATCTTATTCTAAAGATCTACATACCCTTCATTGTACCATCATCCACGTGCCTATCCAAAAGTTGCTTAAATGTCCCTTGTGTATGTGGGTGGTGGGTGCATGAGTGCATTGCCAGTGGTAGTGGTAAAGAACATACATCTGACATTTCCCCTAAACCTCCCTCCAAACACCTTAAAATTATGCCCCCTCGCAATAACTATTTCTGCCCTAGGAAAGTCTCTGGCTATCCACTCTATACCTCTCATCATCTTGTACACCTTTATCAAGTCATTTCTCATCCTCTTTCATTCCAATGAGAAAAGCCATAACACCCTCAAAACTTTCTTCATAAGACAAATCTCCTCTGCATCCTCTCTAAAGCTTCCACAACCATTAAAATAAGGCGGCCAGAACGGAGCAAAATATTCCAAGTGTGGTCTAACCAGAGCTCTATAGAGCTGCAGCATAACCTCATGGGTCTTACAACTCAATCCCCCTGCTAATGAAAGCCAACATACCATAGACCTTCTTGACAACCCTATCAACTTGGGTGGCAACTTTGAGGGATCTATGGACATCATAGAGATGTACAGCATGGAAACAGATCCTTCGGTCCAACCCGTCCATGCCGACCAGATATCCCAACCCAATCTAGTCCCACCTACCAGCACCCGGCCCATATCCCTCCAAACCCTTCCTATTTATATACCCTTCCAAATGCCTCTTAAAATGTTGCAATTGTACCAGCCTCCACCACATCCTCTGGCAGCTCGTTCCATACACATATCACCCTCTGCGTGAAAAAGTTGCCCCTTAGGTCACTTTTATATCTTTCCCCTCTCACCCTCTAGTTCTGGACTCCCCGACCCCAGGGAAAAGATTTTGTCTATTTATCCTATCCATGCCCCTCTATAAACCTCTATAAAAAGGTCACCACTCGATGCCAAGATCCCCCTGTTCCTCCACAGTGCCTAGAATCCTGACTTTAACTCTGTATTCTGCATTCAAATTTGACCTCCCAAAATGAATCACTTCACAAGTTTCCAGGTTGAACTCCATCTGCCACTTATCAGCCCAGTTCTGCATCCTGTCAATGTCTTGTTGCAAACTACAACAGCCCTCTACACGATCTACCAATCCACCAATCTTCATGTCAGCAGCAAAATTACTAACCCACCCTTCCACTTCCTCATCCAAGTCATTTATAAAAATCACAAAGAGCAAAGAGCAGAGGTCCCAAAACTGATCCCTGCGGAACACCACTGATAGCCAAGCTCCAGGTGGAATACTTTCAGTATTCTTCTGGGGTCTTCTATGGGCCAGCAAATCTGTATCCAGACAACCAGATTTCCCTGTATCCCGTGCCTCCTTATTTTTTTGAATGAGTCTGTCATGGGAAACCTTATCAAATGCCTTCCTAAAATCCATGTATATAGCCGCAGAAACAAAACTTAACTCACATAAAGCCATACTAATGGAGCCCTTGCACTGTATAGGTTCAATGCAACCACTCCCTAAAATCTACTTAGCAGTAATAAATATAACTATACCAACAACATCCACATACTATGAACAAACAAAATGTCATGGGAAATTACAATGTAAAATTACAATGGGAAACTGAAACTGCCTTTTGAATTGAATGACTCCAAGCATCATCTACAGTAATGCATCACTTTATAAATGTAGTCAATTTCTAAATTAAAAGGTTATGTTTAAATCAAAAACCCTACCTTATTAATGGCGCAGGATGTCCGTTCTCTTAAGGAACCACTGCTGGTCTTCAAAATCCTGGATAAATCCTCACGGGCTGCCAAGAGGTGTGCCAGTGTTACAGTAGATCCCTGGGACAAAGTGTGCCTTTTTGGTTGATACACCTTTGCCATATTATCTGTATTTGCCTAAAAAGTAAAACTCCGTTATTCTTGTTTTAATTGACATATTTTCTTTGCAACAAGGATAGGACTCCTTTCCAGTATATTAACACTAATTGTTCTGTTCAGTGGGAAGGCTGACCAGTTAAACTGGAAACAACTTACATACAATTTCGATAAGAACACCACATTTTATTGATCAGGTTTTACAGATGACCATGATACCCCAACCGAGAGTGTAATTTAAATTGACAGACTGGACCTCAGCAAAGCCTGAATTATTGTTTCTCCATATGTAGAGGTGGACAAAAGACTGAAACTTACAATTCCAAAAGGTTCTCCTTGGTGTGGATATGAAATGTACTGAAAAGATTTGAGTAGAGAATGAGAGAGCAGAATCCAAGTCTGGGTAACCACTACATATTTACAATTGAATAGCAAAGTAAATTTTCCAATTGAAGCAATCGGAAAAAAAAAGAAAGATTGACTTTTTCAGGTGGGGTTGTACTACAAATTTTTCAGGATATCAGTATGGTGTTGAAAACATCTATACGCACTAGGTCACCACACAGGAAATGGATTTCAAGGAAGCAGTGAACCTTTTATGACCACATGGGAACAATGGCAGTTGTAAAATAATGAGAGCGAGATTAAGGAGGCAAAACCAAATATAACTTCAACCCCCTCAGGTATAAAAGTCCATGGCACTATTTCAAAGAAATGACTTGTGATCTGGTCATTTCCCATACATCCAACAGATGATTCTGGTGGTCATTTACCTCGCTGGTATTTGAGAGACCTTGCAACTGCAAAACTGCCTCCTCTATTTATAAAACAGAAAGGACTATATTTTTAAAATACTTAATAGGTCCCAAGTTCTAAAAGTGTTGTCCGATATTCCTGAGGTCAGTAAAAGCATGCGTTGTCGTTGTTATTGGAGGTGATAATGTAGTAGCAAAAACAGAGCTGAATTGTCAGCTTGTTGATGAAAGCATTTGAAGAGTATTCTTGGTCTCATGAATAAGCATATGTGCAATAAAAGGAAATGCTGTGACTCACTCATATTTTGTCTCAGAATATCATTTAAAGGGATAAAAACCTCAGAAATATGCAGCCAAATGAAGTTAGACAAACCAAATTAGCTAAGAAGATTTTCAATATTTTGTTAAAATGGCATCACGTCAAAGTAGTGTAACCAAGAAATTGTTAAGGAAACAGAATGAGTGTAAACTAAGAGATAAAAGACAATTTAAAAGTTTCTATGGGTATGTAAAATGATTAATGAAAGTAAACGAGTGCATTAGGAGTTGTAGAAAACAAAAATTCTCGAAATAGTGGAAAACCCAGGGTCCATGTAAATGAGAAACCTAACAAAGATGAGTAAAGAAATAGTACAGGTGAAATTAATGGGTCAAAAGGTGAGAAATCCCCTTGATCCAATAGCCTAATTAAAGGGCTTTTATTAAAAAAAATTAGAGTTAGTGGATGCATTGTTTTCGATCTTCCAGATTTCCCTAAATTCTATATGTTTCCTTGGATTGCAAGATAACAAACATAGCCCTTTCAGGACTTGTGGTAGTGTGATGTAATCTAGATTCAAGTCCCACCTGCTCCAGAAGCATCTTTGAAAGTTGCCACTCAGGTGGATAGAGCTTGTAAGAAGGCATATGGTGTATTAGCGTTCATTAGCAGAGGGATTAAATTCAAGAGTTGTGAAGTGATGTTGCAGCTGTACAGGGCCTTGGTTAGGCCACATTTGGAGTACTGTGTGCAGTTCTGGTCGCCTCACTTTAAGAAAGATGTGGAAGCTTTGGAGAGGGTGCAGAGAAGATTTACCAGGATGTTGCCTGGAATGGAGAATAGGTTGTACGAGGAGAGGTTGAGAGTGCTAGGCCTTTTCTCATTGGAACGGCGAAGGATGAGGGGCGACTTGATAGAGGTTTATAAGATGATCAGAGGAATAGATAGAGTAGACAGTCAGAAACGTTTTCCCCGGGTACAACAGAGTGTTACAAGGGGACATAAATTTAAGGTGAAGGGTGGAAGGTATGGGGGGGGAAGAGAAGAGGAGTAGGTTCTTTACCCAGAGAGTGGTGGGGGCATGGAATGCACTGCCTGTGGGAGTGGCAGAGTCAGAATTATTGGTGACCTTTAAGCGGCAATTGGATTGGTACATGGATGGGTGCTTAAGCTAGGACAAATGTTCGGCACAACATCGTGGGCCGAAAGGCCTGTTCTGTGCTGTATTGTTCTATGTTCTATCTCCACAAAATCATGCCATAGATTGATGAGATAATATTAAAAAAAATCTTCAAGAAAGTAGGGAGAAAGAATATATGTACCTAGAGAAAGGCCAATTAACTGAACTTCATAATTGTAGGAAGAAAGTCAGATTATTATTAGGAACATGCCAGCAGAGTACTTGGGAAAATCATAATACAATTAGACTTCATCTGTGTGGATTTATAAAAAGGGAAGAGTATTTGACAAATCATTGAGAGCTTTTCTTTTTGGAAGTTGAAGAAGTTTTTTTTAAAAATAGCAAGACCAGGAAATTTATCCAGAGACACCTCAATGCCATTGTATACAAAACACAATTCACATGGGTACAGCAAGCAATTAGGAAAGCAAATATTATGTTAGTCTTAATTATAAAATGGATTGGACTATCACCACCTGATGTGCAGAATGGAATCCCTTGGTAATATGAAATATTCATTCAACACCAACTTACAATACACATTATATCAAGCAGCAGTGCAAATTCTTAATCTTAGGTGACACATCACAGAATATTGTTTGCAACCCTTTAATTATCTTGGGCAGACAACTCACCCAGTATCCAGATGATTAGTCAATATCTCATCACTGCAATGTGTAAAATGCATTGCAGGATAATGATAGCACTTAGGGAAATAGCAGAGGCAGAATGCAACAAACAATGAGAAGAATGCATTTGCCCACAGTCTCGCACATTGTTGTCGTTACACAGAATAGTAGGAGAATAAATTTTAAAAAGGAGAAAGGAATATGAATAACGACACACACTGCTTGACTACATATTTTCAAAACCTGACCTGCATGCTCTTTTCCAGAGTGGCCTGCTAAGCCACTCTCACTGGGGAAACATGAAGCCAGAGAATAACTCCTCCCTCCAAATTTTCCTACCCCATCCAATGTTAGGAATCATGGATTTTGCCTAAAACTTTAGACCGGCCCGGAGATTCCAGTAAAAGGTTGAATCTAAACATCAGGAGCACAACTTAAATTCAGTTTCAAAGTAAGCGTCAACACGCATATATTTATAACTTAGTCAGAAGGCAACAATAATAAATTAACCACTCAAATGATAAAATCTTAAAATTTCTTTGCTTTATTTTAACACATTCACTGCCAAGCATTTATTTCATACTTCGATGTTGCTTCAAATCACAGTTTGTTCCTCAGTTTTTAAAGTTAGGATACAGAGTTTGGGAGGTACAAAAGCAATTTGAAGATAAATTTTATTCTGTTTCTTTAGACCCTTACCTTGGCTTTGTCTGACCACCCAAATGACTGGATAGTCACATCTAAACGTTTGATTAACATTCTTCTGCGCACTTCATATTCATTTGTGAGAGCATCATTTATTGCCATGAGCTTTTCCTAGGCAGAAAGAAGGTGGTTACTATCTACTGAGAAACAAATCAAGTTTTATAAAATATCAGTGCACCAGCTGCAAGTTCCAACTTCAGCTCAGCTGAGCTCTTAATCTATCCAAACACTGTTCAAAATTGATGATCAGTTGGCTTTTGTTAAAAACAATGCATGTGATCCTGCCACAATTGCATTTAATAACTATCCTCCGCCCTCAGAAGATGGTCAGTGTTCTTCTTGAACAGCTGCAGTTCTTGTGATGGTACTGTCCCAAAAGGTGTTCTTAAATGGAGTTACTTAAAGCTTACAATACATTTAAAATCAATATTGCACTCAGGTCATTATAAAATACCTTAAAAATAAATACCAAGGCCTTTACAGATGAGAAAAGACATTCGATCTACTAGAAAGATATTCCATCATGACATTTTCTATACCATACAATCTTTTAAGTTCGCTCAGTTGGTTAAATGGCTAGTATGTGGTTGATGAAAACAGCAGCAGCATTCGTTCTATTCCTGTTCTGGCTAAATCCCAGACATGTCATTCATTACTGGGCAAGTCAGACTCTGGACTGAAATCTGGTTTGATAGATCAGTTTTCTAAATAAAAATAAAATTGGCAGTCTTGCATTGAAATATAAGCATGCAATGTTGCAGATTTGGTTTCATCATTAAAACAGAAGTTTACTACACAAAAGGAATCCAGCTAAAATAGAAATAAATTCTGCACATATTCCACACTCCAAACTAGATTGTATGCTCTTGCTGATCATTTTGAACACTATTACCAAAATAAAGATTTAAATGATTTACAATTATTTGTGGAAAAGCAGCAACAAAAATAGAATTCAAAGCATCATTGAAAAAAAAAAGACACAATGTAATTAAAAGATAAGGAATTAAGAAGATGCAACAGAATCAATAAATAGCACAGACAAAAAAAAGGGGGTCAAATACAGAACAAAGAATACAACGGCTTCCATTGGCTAGATCAGTTTTAGACTCAAAGCTGCCACTGACCATTACTTTGAGATACCATATACAGGCACTATAATGGATATCTGTTGCAGTAAAAAAAAAAAGAGAAAATAACTTTTCCATGTAGGGAGTGATTAAGATCTGGTACACAACTGCTTGAGTGCACACTGGAATGAGATTAGTAATGGAAAAATGCTGTTATTTGAAAAAAGGCACAATCTGGAACATTCTGGGGAGAAGGCAGGGAAATGGAACAAAATGACACACTCATTTGGAGAGTTGGTGCAGACATGATAGGCTGATTGGTCTCCTGTCAGTGCAATACTTTTGAGATCCTAAACAAATAATGGGTACGATAGGTTAGGTGAATTCAAATATAAAATGACCAAAGGAGTGTTATGAAGGTGTAAAGAGTACTGTACATTTAAGGACTTAGCAAGGACACAGAGTGCTGGAGAATTTACAATGTAACATTTGGTCTAGCAGCTGGCAGTACCTGAACTGCTATGTGAAAAAAAACAATTCAAATTTGACAATCTTAAATTATGTCCCAAGATACTCTAATCAAGTTTGAATTTGGTATTTTGACAATATTAAAACCAGTGAAATGATTCGATGCTTTGGGGTATAAGACTGGGAAAAAATTGACCTGTTGGAAGAGAACTGCCGAAAGACCAGCAGATGTAGGCTACTAGTAAGAACTTTGAGAGAAACCTGTCTGGAGAAGGAGCTTGCACAGGAAAAAAAAGAAAGACACCGACCTGGAGAGCAAATCTACAGAGAAGATTCAACAGCTGGCTGGCTTTGAAATGTGAATTTTTCTGTAAATCTTAATCGGGGGTTTTAATCAGATCAGTACTGTAGAGGGGAAGGTAAAAGATAGGTTTAGATAAATGAGTTGTAAATAGTTAGTTAGCTATTCTCTCTGTTAGACTTAAAAACTAAAAAGTTGTTAATTTTACTTTAAAATAGTGACTTTTGGGATAGTTCTTTGCCTCTCGAATTTTAATAGATTCAAGCATGGGTTAAATCATTTCTATGTTGCAGGTTTAAATTAGCAGGGGGAGGGGAGGTTTAACCACATGTTGAACAGGAGACTGTGTAAATCTAATTTTTTGGAATCATTTTGATTTCAATACTTGTAAAAAAACAATTGATTCAGCCTATAATGTACATTGGAATTGAGACAAGAAACAAAAAAAAGAAAAGAGCAATGTTTATGGTAAAAACTGTGGATTTTTTTTCCTCTTGTACAATACTGGGCTCAGTAGTTAAACAACTGTAAATAAAGTATCATAATTTTAGCAAAAATCCTTACAAAAGGTTCATTTTTCAGAAATGAAGCCAATATAAAACTCTCATTGTTCTAGCAGGAGTGCAGTGAAGATTAATGTCAGATGTTGCATGTAAGCTTGGCAGAGAAATCAAATCTAGAGTGCTAAAAAAAATTGCTTCACCTTGTTTCAACACATGCTTTTATATTACTTTGGACTGCATCTCAGAACAGTTATGGTACAGAAAGCAGCCATTTGGCCCATCATGTCTGCCCCAGCTCTCCAAATAAGCATCTTGACTTAGTACCCATAATCCTGCCTTCCCAGTAATCTGCACATTATAAATAATAATCTAATGAGTCTCAATTAAACTGGCTTTCATCACACTTCCAGATATTCCAGGAACTAACAACTCTACGTGAAAAAGTTTCTGTTCAGATCACATTTACCTGCTTTGCAAATCACTTAATCTGTGCCCTCTTGTTCTTGATCCATTTTAGAGTAGAAACAGTTGTTCCCCATCTGCTCTGTCCAGATCTCATGATTTTGAAAACTTAAAACAAATGTCCAGTCAAAGAAAAACAGTTCCAACTTCTCAAGATTCAGGTTCATAACTGCAATTTTACATCCTGGGAGACCATTTTTGTAAACTTCAATACTCTGTCCAACATATTCACATCTGAAGTGCGATGCCTAGAACTGTGCACAATACTCCAGCTGTAATCTAAATAATTCTGTGCAAGATAAAGCACAAAATCCTGCTCTTGTAAAACCAAAATCCTGGAGATCAGAAATAAAAACTTGTCAGAGAAACTTAGCATGTCTGGCAGCATTGGTGGAGGGAAACAAATAATAGTTTGCGTTCAATGACAATTCTTGGCAACAGAACAGTTCTGAAGTATAGTCACTGGATTAGAAATGTTAACTCTTTCTCCCTGTTCTAGTGTGCCACTATTAAATTCTAGTATACTGTATATTTCATAAACCAATCTCTCCACTGGCCCTGCACCTTTAATGACTTATGCATATATACACCCAGGCCTCTGTTCTTGCACACCCTTTAAAGTCTTGCCATTACCTTACTGGACTTCACATAATACCTACTCCCTGCCCATTCCACCAACTTGTTAATGTCCCTTTGAAGAGAAAGTGAGGACTGCAGATGCTGGAGATCAAAGCTGAAAATGTGTTGCTGGAAAAGCACAGCAGGTCAGGCAGCATCCAAGGAACAGGAGAATCGACGTTTCGGACATAAGGGCTTATGCCAGAAATGTCGATTCTCCTGTTCCTTGGATGCTGCCTCACCCGCTGCGCTTTTCCAGCAACACATTTTCAGCAATGTCCCTTTGAAGTTCAACATTGTCCTCCTCACAATGCATCCAACTTTTGTAATTTCTGCAAATGTTGAAAAATTGACCCTCTCCTCGAAAACTGAGATCATTAATATAAATCAATGAAATCAGTCCTAATAAAGATCTCAACGAAATACCACTAAAAACATTTCTTCAGCTTGAAAAACTATTCATCAACCATTACTCCGTTTCTAAGCACATGGCCAGTTTTGTATCTAATCGCTACTGTCCCCTTTATTTCATGAGCTATGAACTGATCTATATTGATATGACAGCAGATCAGATGTGGAAATTGGCATATAATACTGAAGACAGATAAAACAGAAAATAATAGCCTGGATTGCATTTGATTTGTGGTTTGATTCCACTTTAGAATAAGTGTAAATGCATCTTTGGGTAACTTGCGCCCAGTTCTGTTATAGGAAGGATCTACTCTACTGATGAGTGAACAAGTAAATTTCAACAAAACACAGGTTTGAAATGTAGAATACAAAATTAAGTCCACCTATAACTGGTACAGACCATTCCATCTCTCAGCACATGATTCAAGGTCACCATCCTGTCACTGTAAATGCCATTCTCATTACACTACATATTATCCCTCCACCAACTCAAGTAGGATTTATTTTTCTGAAGTACTTCAAAAAGTTTAATTAGTTTAAAACAATTTACAATTCTGTTTCTCCACCAAGTCCAAATTTCACAGTTCCAATTTTTTGTGGAGTTTGCGCAGCTCTCCTATGTTCTGTTCTTCATCTTGTCATTGTTGTTAAACTGCCATGGACTTAAAATCAGTTCTTTAATTCCAGTACTACACTGAGACAGTTCTTATCGTAGAACTCGAAATACTCAAACTTATCGAACAATCTCTAAATTTCATAAAAGAGCTTTTTTGATTCTAAACATTTGAACAAGATGGGATCATGGCTCTCCTGTTAATCTGTTAGGAATGAGCCTTCAAATGTTTCTAATTTTAGCATACTTCACAACTATGAGGTATCCTGCAGTTTCTCAGAAGCTAATACATTTTGTTATGGCTGATAAAAATACTTCCACTTCTGAAATTTAGCAGCAAGTCTGGAGTAACTGCTTGATCAGCCATATCTCTTATGCTTATGAGATATGCAGGAGCTGCAGGAATTCTGATTCATCGTCCTATTGTAGACTTCATCTTTATTTTCAGAAGAAAAAGTTGAACACGTGTGCACGCGCACACATTCATATGGGGAAAAGCAGCGGACACTCACTGTGGCAAAATACACTGTAACAAATGTTCCCACTAAGCTACACAGCAGCCAGGAAGCTTCACAGGTGTTGATCAGGGTGCCGAACAGAGCTTCTCTCTAGAAGCTGCTGTCTTTAAGGGACTTCTGAGATTCACTCAGTGACAGGAAAACGAGGAGGGAATAAAATCAGAAATTGCTGGAAAAACTCAGGTCTGACAATTCTGTTTTCTCTCAAAGAAGCTAACTTTTTGGGTTAAGTGACCCTTCTTCAGAACTGGTTGTCGCTAGGATAAATGTCGATATATACTGAAGATGGGATGGAGCAAATGATAGGTGGAGATACAGAGAGAGAAAAGCAGTTTGACAGACAAAAGGAATGCATAAAAGTCAGCCTTAGAGAATGAATAGTTGCTAATGGGTACCACTAGTAGCTGTGTTGTTTTTTTAGTAGCCCATGTCTGGTGTGCACTGGAACATATAAAATATGTATATGTCTATGCACAAAATATGTAAATCAGCCTATACACTAACACAAGATAAATGCAACTCATACAAAGGACAGTGTGCGAAATATGGCCCACTAAAGCTTATGTAATAATGGTAAGCCCTTCTAGGAACTCAGCCACTCGTGGTACCCATTAACAGCTATTCATTCTCCCAAGCTGACATTTACCCATTCTATTCACCTTCCTTCTAGGAAATTTAAGATGGCAGAAGGCTTCTAAACAGAGGAGAAAATGTATGCAGAGGTACCGCGATTATTTGAATACCAATTATCCGAAAATCAGATTATCTGAAGGAGATCGAGGTCCTGATGGAAACATTACATCAAAGATGTGCTTTCAACAGTGATCGCGTCTTTCGTTTACAATGATTAAACAGGCACAGTCTCCAAATGACTGACCTCCTGCCCTCTCTTTCACCCCACCACATTCCCTGGAGTTCTACAGAGGGGTTTACCCTAAACCACAACCCCCTTCCCCAGATAATCTCTCCAACACTGTCCCGTACAGGGCAAACATGGAACCTGTCAAAAGGTTGCAAGAAAAAGGTGTGTGTAGGGCTGTGCCGGTGTGTGCGCGCACTATTTGGAGACTTACCCCACAAAGGCAGCCGCAGCTTCAGCAGCAATCTTGTTGTTGGTGTACAGTGTGTCTACCCCAGTTTGTGGGTGGGGGGGGGGGGGGGGGGAAAGAAGAGAGGAGGAGGAGAGAGTGTTGATGGAGTTGGGGGGCTGGATCTCATGTGCTGTACGCTACTGCAGTCTCCAAAAAAACTCCAAGCCCCAGAGGAAAGGCATTTAAATCAATTAACCGAATTAACGATTATCCAAACAGAATAGTGCCCGACCACCTTGTTCGGATAATCTAGGTTCCCTTGCAAAATTAAGTTCTTTCTTTCAGAAACTCTACTACAGCATGTGTACAATTATTTATAAGAGGCCATAACAAAAACTTTACATCTGAATGCATGGACACATTCACATGTCAGTTTTATTCAGTGTAACATGCTCAACTTGAGGCCAGACATTTGTAGATTGAATGCCTACTCTATGCAAAATCTAAGCCAACACTTCCATGCATTATGAGTGACACATTATTGGAAGTATCTCTAACATTAAGTTAACCAAGACCTGTCTTCCATGTCAGGGGGTTGTTAATAATGTTGTAGCCACTTTTTAAAATCAAAAGAAGACCAAGAATAAAGAGCATCTGGAATAAGGCAGGTGAATTTGCAGCATGGGTTGGTACCTGGGACTTGGATGTTGTGGCCATTTCAGACAGATGGATAGAGCAGGGACAGGAATGGTTGTTGCAGATTATGGAATTTAGATGTTTCAGTAAGAACGAGAAGATGGTAAAAGAGGGGGAGGTGCGACATGGCATTGTTAGTCAAGGACAGCATTACAGTGGCAGAAAGGATGCATGAGGACTTGTCTACTGAGGTTAGTTAGAAACAGGAAAGGGGAGGTCACCCTGTTGGGAGTTTGCAAAGGCCTCCAAATAGCTCGAGATGCAGAGGAAAGGAAAACCCTAAAGCTTTCTACAGGTATATCAAGAAAAAAAAAATTAGAGAAAGGTCAAATCTTATAGTGGTGGAAAATAGTGCGTGGAGTCCGAGGGAAGGGCTAAATGAATACTTTCCGTCAGTATTTACAACGAAAAAAAGAATGTTGTCAAGGAGGATATGGATATACAGGCCACTAGACTAGACTGGATTGACGTTCGCAAGGAGGTGGTGTCAGCAATTGGGGAAAGTGTGAAAATAGATAAATCCTCTGGGCTAGATGGGACTTATCCTAGGATTCTCTGGGAAGCCAGGGAGAAGATTGCAGAACCTTTGGCTTTGATCTTTACGTCATCATTGCCGAAAGAAATAGTGCCAGAACACTGGAGGGTAGCAAACGTTGTCCCCTTTTTCAAGGAGGGGAGTCGAGACAACCCTGGTAATTGTAGACCAGTGAATCTTATTTTGATTGTGGGTAAAGTGTTGGAAAAGGTTATAAGAAATAGGATTATTCATCTAGAGAGGAATAAGTTGATTAGAGATAATCAACAGTTTTGTGAAGGGTAGGTCGTGCCTCACAAACCTTACTGAGTTCTTTGAGATGGTGACCAAACAGATGGATAATGGGTGTATATGGATTTCAGTAAGGCGTTTGATAAGGTTCCCCACTGTAGGCTATTACACAAAATATGGAGGCATGGGAGAAGGTGATTTAGTGATCTGAATCAGAAATTGACTAGGTGTAAAACGACAGATGGTAGTGGTTGATGGGAAATGTTCATTCTGGAGTTCAGCTGCTAGTGGTGTACCTCAAGGATGTGCTTTGAGGCCACTGCGGTTTGTCATTTTCATAAATGATGTACATGAAGGCATAGAAGGATGGGTTAGTAAATTTGCGGATGATACTAATGTCGGTGGAGTTGTGGATAGTGCTGAAGGATGTTGCAGGTTACAGAGGGACATAGATAAGCTGCAGAGCTGGGCTGAGAGGTGGCAAATGGAGCTAATGTGGAAAAGTCTGAGGTGATTCACTTTGGATGGAGCAAGAGAAATATAGAGTGCTGGGCTAATGTTAAGATTCTAGGTAGGGTAGATGAGCAGAGAGATCACAGTGTGCATGTACATAGATCCCTGAAAGATGCCACCCAAGTTGATAGGGTTGTTAAGGCATACACTGTGATAGCTTTTATTAATAGAGGATTTGAGTTTTGGAACCATGAAGTCATGCTGCAGCTGTACAAAACTCTAGTACGGCTGCACTTGGAGTATTGCATATGGCTCTGGTCACTGCATCATAGGAAGGATGTGGAAGCTTTGGAAAGGGTTCAGAGGAGATTTACTAGGATATTGCCTAGTAAAGGGAATGTATGGAGGGACGGTCTTATGGAGGGAAGGCTGGGGGACTTGAAGCTGTTTTCCTTAGAGTGAGGGTTGATAGGTGACTTAACTGAGACAGAAGATAATCAGAAGACTGGATAGGGTGGACTGTGAGAGCCATTTTCTTCAGATAGTGATGGCTATCACGAGGGGACTTAGCTTTAAATTGAGGGGTGATAGATATAGATCAGATGTCAGAAGTAGTTTCTTTACTCAGTACTAGGGGCGTGGAACGCACCGCCTGCAACAGTAGTAGACTCGCCAACTTTAAGGGCATTTAAATGGTCATTGGATAAACATGGATGAAAATGGAATAGTGCAGAATAGGCTTTAGATTTATCTGTGGAACCAACACACATCAGCCGCCGAAGGGCCTGTACTACGCTGTAATGTTCTATATTCTAAAAGACGTCTCTCCTGATATCCCGTCAGGATGAATCAATCACAACCACCAAAAGCAGATTCATTGCTCCATGTTAATCACATTTGTGGAACTTCACTGTACACAATTTGGCTTTTGAGATATAGCTGTGCAGAATGCATCTGGTTGGCTATAAAAGAATTTCAAATATCCTGAGAATGTGAAAAGCACTAGAATCTGTATTATTATTTCTCCTTTTTTAGTTCAACCATAAAGACAGTTCGCCATGTGTAGTAATCTTAAAATAACCATACTTCCAGTGTCAGAAGTGTGTGGTATCGCAGGATATAACTGTCCCTGCATACTAAGTCAAACTTGACACTCTGACCTGTTTGCGCTGGACCCTGAATGCTTAATTAAGTGTTGCTGAATTTTAAAAAGGCATAATCTGAGGCTGTATTGTCATACCGGCTTATTGGCGACTTGAAGATAAAACCTTCAGTACATAAGTGGTGGCACTTGCCACGCAACTGTGATCTATTTGGAGGTTAAACAAATCTCAAAGCTTTATGCAAAGAGGACAGTTAACACCATCAAGTGGTGCACTAAACATTCCTTCCTGAAATATCACCATCAAAAACCACATTTAAAAAGATAATTTATCTCATTGTTGATTCAAAGATATTCTGCAGACAAGGTAGATACACAATGTTTACCTACATAATAGCTACAACAGTTTATTGAGGAATCTGTCTCTTACCCAGTGGTCAGAGGTTAATGTTAGCTTTAGCAAGGGCTCTCCCATGTGTTTTTCGGGAACCTTGGAAGTGATATTTTTCACCTAGAAGAACGGGATATATTCAGAAGTGGTTCAAGTGGAGCAAATACGCGTTACAACGTGAGAATGACAAGCTGTAGCACCAACCTTTTCCTCCAGAATTTTAAATAAATGTGCATCAGCAGCACCAGATACAGGGCAGGGCACACTCAACGTTGCACAAATAGATCTAATTTCTTGCCGAACTTCTTCATTGCCTTCAGTTTTAGGCACTGGAGGAGATTTAGAGTGTAGGATCCTAGCAGTTTGAAGCTCAGATGATAAGTATACTGGAAAACAAACAAATACAACAAAATTTTGTTTATCTGTATATATTAAACATATACGTAGTTAAACTTAAAAACACATTGGGTAAAGGAAATTAGCTTTATTTATAATCCAATTATTTGCATTTATCATTTTATACATTAAAGTTACAAAGATCTTATTAGATAAGGCTGGCCAATCTTTCTACAGGAGACAAAAGGCTCCAAAAAATTCTGTTCATGGTCACAATTATATTTCCAGCACAATAAAACATCGACCTTTAGCAGAGGTGAGCATAGTTTTAAAAAAAAAAAAGCATCATGCTAAAATAATTGAAAAAGCAATTCTAAGCAGTGTTTACTTCGAAATTTGTTTTAAAGGATGGTCATTGAACCTGAAACATTAACTTTGCTTACTCCACACAGATGGCACCAGACATGTTGTTCCTCCAACAATTTGTTTTCTTTTTAGACTTTCAGAATCTGCAGTTCTTTAATTTATTCAGACCTAGTTGTTTTTGAACTAAGCATTTACAGAGAAACCTTGATTATCTGAACATTAATTATCCAAATACTGCATTATCTGAAGGAGATCTAGAGGTCCTAATAGAAACATTACAAAGACGTAATTCCTACACTGATTGTGCCTTTTGTTTACGGTGATTAAAAGTGAACTTGGCTGACTGAAATGCTGCCGAGAACAGTCCTGGACATCGATGGGGACCCAGGCACCCAGTCCAAATGACTGACCTCCCATCCCCTCTCTCCCCACACACTTTCCCTGCAGTTGTACATAGGGGTGTACCCTAACCCTCCCCCTCCCCTCACCAGATAATCTCTCCCACATTGCCTTGTATAGGGCAAAGGTGGAACCTGTTAAAGCGTTGCAGTAAAAAGTTTGTGTGCTCATGTGTGCTATTTGGAGATTCACCCCCCCAAAAGGCAGCAGCGGCAACAGCAGCTGTCTTGCTGTTGGTGTTCAGTCCAGCTGCCTCAGAGAGGGAGCAGGGCAGATGGGGGGGTGGTGTTGGACAGGGTTGGGGGGTGGGGCACAGCTGGGGGCAGATGGGGGCCTGCGCGTGGTATGCTGCTACCCCATCTCCTGAATGGGGAGCAGATTTAACAGAAAACTCTGAGCCCCAGAGAAACTGAATCAATTAACCGAATAATCAATTATCAGAATGATATAGTGCCCGCGCATCTCATTCGGATAATTGAGGTTCCTCTGTATAATGCCCCTTTCCCAGCCTCAGAGTGTTGTTTCAAGCGAATGAAGGAACAGCAGCAAATATTCAGCTCTAGGAGGTTGCTACACCATTCATGGTTGATCTGCATCTCAACACAATCCACTGTGTGTAACTTCATTAAAAACAAAAATCTGTCAATTTCAGATTAAGGAGGGGCATATGACAGCACTTTGGAAAAAGGAAACAACAATAAAAATAGCAACTGGCACAGAGACCAGGAAAAGAAGTTGGCTATCAACAATGTAGCAGTAATGGGGTCAAATGAGAGTGGCTTCATCGACAAGATAAGCTTAAAATGGATAAGGCAAGATACAGAAAGCTCACAGAAACATAGGATTATAGCTACTGTGGTTGGGTGTGGGGAAGGGGGTGCAGAACTCTTGCTACCAGAAAAATAATGGTCATGCGAATACCCAGGATTCAGGAACAGTTACTTCCCTAAATTGTTAGTCAAAGCAAGGATTAAGCAAATGAGTACTATGGAGGAACATAAGCTTTTGCTCCCTTCGTCAAAAATGTCATAGCTCCTGTAACATGGGATGGAGAGGACACCTTGTGGTGAATGATGGTAAGTCAGATGGTCTCAAAACACTAAAGATTAAAAGAGACTCAGTTTGGCAATATTGCTACTTGTAAAGCTTATTGTACATTCGTCCTTCTGTGCTGTAAAATTTGCGGCTTCCACTTTAGTATTTCTTTGCAATATGTTAGAAGCAATTCTACTGATTAAGTACAATAAAAGATTCCACTAACAATTCCTGCAAATTGTATAGAATTCTTTTGACTGATATTTTTCATCTACCAAGCTACCATTCAACTTACAAAGAAGTTTTAAGCAGTCTTCCTTCTTTCTTAGTCTTTCTTTGAAATCTCCAGTGAGAAGTGATGAGAAAGGGCACAACATCTCTTTCAAGAAGCCATTAATCTCCAGCAGAAAGCTTTCTGTATCATCAGCACCTTAAAAAAAAAAGCAAGGCAAGCAGAACTGAAAAGGTACTCAAAGAGAATATTTATTGTCAAAAAGCAGAGTCCATCCAAGAAAAGGTATGATGTTCTAGGTTACTTATCTCCCATACCTAAGCTAAAGCACCATCACCAATGCAACATATCACACAAGAATTCAAAACTCATTTGGAAATGGTGATAGTTTCTTAAAAAGTCTGATTCCAACTTGTACCCTTGAATCTGGTTACAAATCTTCAGATTGCATTTTATTAAGTGATCTAATCCAATTACTAATACATACATCCCTATCATTTCTTCAAATGAAATTTGATAAATCATTTTTTTCCTGTATTGAAGAAGTGAACTATGGTTATTTAAATTGAAAACATACAGCTAAAAATATGACTTTCGTTGACTCAAATCACAGGAAGAAACGTAGCAGTCTGAATTTAATTCAGTGAAAATGATTAACATTTTCATACTGCTGTCTAGACTCTTAAATGGTTTTACAGTTAACTCTAATTACTCCCAATTATTAACCATTCTGCATGCCCTGGCTAGGAATCTCAAATTTCTATCCACTTTCATATTTTGATGAATGCTTGAAAACTTAATAATTTAAACTTAATTTCAAACATTTAACAAGTTGATATTATCTAATACTAATTGACTTTTAATAGAGATTCACATAAGAGGGTGACACTGTCAAATACATCATAGGGTGGAATTTTCTCAGTCTAGAATGATGTGGTCAAAGGTGATAAAGTTCAGAAAATATGGCAAGAAAAAAAAAGTCTCAACACTGAGAAAATCAAAATTCAATTCTTCCCTTATGGTTTTAAAAACTGGATACAAATCTCTCAACTTTGCAAGCAGTGAGGGCTGTATTTGCATTTGTTATTTGATAATGCGATGTTGATCTCATCTCATGTACACACAGCACACAATGCTCTCAAGCTCCGCTGAAACAGTAGATATCACCAATTCACAACTTGAAAACCAGAATGGTTACCTCGATGCTGACACGGACTGGTGTCTTGCTGGCTGTCCAGGTTGGCCAGCACTCCCCAAAATCTTATTTGAAGTGACCGCCTGCACTCTCCATCAACAGAAGTCAGCATTGCCAAAGGCATCAGCATATCACATCATTATTGCACACCTCAAACTAAACTTAGAATATAGCTCAGCACCTCAAAACTGCACTTTGGAGCTCATCAACATCTTAGGTTGCAATTTTGCTGCCGGCCACTGTGCACGTAGGAAAATGTACCTAGCTCATGCATCAGAGCAAGTTGTATTGTTTCAGAGCTGTTAGGTAAAAACAATGACTGCAGATGTTGGAAACTGTTAATTTGCTTTCTTAACTATCACTCAGATACTCAACAGCTTTGTAATATCTTTTTACCTAACGTCCCTTCATTCAGAAGTGAATGCTCAGAGTGAACTGCATTGCCTTTGAGCACAGAAAGTCTGGCACATTGTTATTGCTGTCAGCACTAGCAGTTTTTTTTGTTGGCTGTGTATGGCATTATGCCACGTCACCGTGACATTTACTGCATATTTATGCAGCACACATAGCCTCTTGGTTGTAGCACATGCAATGACTGAAAGTCCAAAGGGAGAAGTCCTAAGCCAGTCACAGAGTGACACCATAATTTCTCAAAGGAACCATTAGTCCAGGGGATGGACTGCTATGTGCAATCAGGATCCAGGCATTGAGTTGTACTCAATTCTGCAAATCGTGACCATTTAGTTCAGGATTACCATGTCAGTTGGGGAGCTCAGCTGGACTGGGGGCTTGGCTCTTGATTGTTTAAGAATTCCAAGCCCATGACCAATAGCAGGCTAGTAAGACAAGCGCATATGGGCACACCACCAGCTGGTAGTTCTCCAAGCCACTCACCATCCTGACTTGGAAGCTTATCACTATTCCTTTACTGTCAATGGGTCAAAACCTTGGAATTTCCTCGCTAAAAGCATTGTGCTGTAGACAGATGCACAGTCATAGAATAGATTGCAGCAGTTCAAGAAGGCAGCTCACCACACCTCAAGCGCAGCTTGGAACAATCAATAAATGCTGGTCCAGCCAGTGACAGCCACATCCCATGAGGTGGGGTGGTAAATAGCGAGATGGAAAGCTTTTGAGTACAGGCATGCATACATAGAATCACAGATAAAACAGACCCTTCGGTCCAACTCGTCCATGCCAATCAGATATCCCAACCCAATCTAGTCCCAACTGGTAGCACCCAGCCCATATTCCTCCAAACACTTTCACTTATATACCCATCCAAATGCCTTTTAAAATGTTGTATCTGTACCAGCCTCCACCACTTCCTCTGGCAGCTCATTCCATACACCCTCTGTGAAAAAGTTGCTCCTTAGGTCCCTTCTATATCTTTCCCCTCTCACCCTAAACCTATGCCCTCTAGTTCTGGACTCCCCAACTCCAGGAAAAAGACTTTGTTTACTTGTCCTATCCATGCCCCTCATGATTTTATAAACCTCTATAAAGGTCACCCTTCAGCCTCCAACGCTCCAGGGAAAACAACTTCAGCCTGTCCAGCCTCTCCCTATAGCTCAAATCCTCCAACCCTGGCAACATCCTTACAAAACTTTTCTGAACCCTTTTAGGTTTCACAGCATCTTTCCGATAGGAAGGGGACCAGAACTGCACGCAATATTCCAATAGTGGCTTAACCAATGTTCTGTACAGCTGCAACACAACCTCCCTACACCTCTATTCAATACTCTGACCAATAAAAGGAAAGCATACCAAACACCACCTTCACTATCCTATCTGCCCGCGACTCCATTTTCAAGGAATTATGAACCTGCACTCCAAGGTCTCTTTGCTCAGCAACACTCCCTAGGACCTTATCATTAAGTGTATAAGTCCTGTTAAGATTTACTTCCCCACATTTATCTAAATTAAACTCCATCTGCCACTCCTCAGCCCACTGGCCCATCTGGTCAAGATCCCATTGTAATCTGAGGTAACTTTCTTCGCTGTCCAGTACACCTCCAATTTTGGTGTCATCTGCAAAACTTACTAACTATACCTCTTATGCTCAAAACATTTATATAAATGACAAAAAGTAGCAGAGCTAATGCAAATCCTTGTGGCACTCCAATGGTCACAGGCCTCCAGTCTGAAAAACAACCCTCCACCACCACCCTCTGTCTTCTACCTTCGAGCCAGTTCTGTATCCAAATGGCTAGTTCTCCTTGTACTGCATTGATCTAGCCTTACTAACCAGTCTACCACGAGGAACCTTGTCGAGCGCCTTACTGAAGTCCATATAGATCACATCTACTGCTCTGCCCTCATCAATCCTCTGTTAGTTTGTCAAAAACTCAATTACAATTTGAGAGACATGATTTCCCACGCACAAAGCCATGTTGACTATCCCCAATCAGTCCTTGCCTTTCCAAATACAGGTACATCCTGTCCCTCAGGATTCCCTCCAACAACTTGCCTATCACGGGCATCAGGCTCACTGGTCTATAGTTCTCTGGCTGGTCCTTACCACCTTTCTTAAATAGTGGACCACGTTAGCTAACCTCCAGTCTTCCTGCACCTCACCTGTCACCATCGATAATACAAATATCTCAGCAGGGACCAGTAACCACTTCAGTAGCTTCCTCCAGAGTTCTAGGGTACACCTGATCTGCTCCTGGCAATTTATCCACCTTTATACGTTTCAAGACATCCAGCACTTCATCCTTTGCAATATGGACATTTTTCAAGATGTCATCATCTATTTCCCTACATTCTATACCTTCCATGTTCTTTTCCACAGTAAACACTGACGCATAATACTCGTTTAGTAATTCCCCCTAACTCCTGCGGTTCCACACAAAGGCCACCTTGCTGTCCTTTGTGGGGCCTATTGTCTCCCTAGTTACCCTTTTGTCCTTGATGTATTTGTTAAAACCTTTTAGATTCTCCTTCACCCTATCTGCCAAAGCTATCTCATGTCCCCTTTTTTCCCTCCTGATTTCCCTTAAGTATACTCCTATACACTTCTAATCTATCTTGTCTATACTGATATATGCTTCTTTCTTTTTCTTAACCCACTCACTCAATTTCTTCTGATCAGTGGCAAATGGAATTCAACCTGATTGAGTGTGAACTGATGCACTTGAGCAGGACAAACAAGGAAATAATGAATGGCAGGACCTTCAGAAGCACCAAAGATCAGAGGGACATTGGTATACACGCCCAGCATCCCTTAAGGTAGCAAGGCAGGAAGATGAAGTAGTTAATGTATATGGGATATTTGTCTTTATTAGCCAAGGCATATACTTTAAAAGTTGGGAAACTGTATAAAACATTGGTTAGGCAACAACTAGAGTATTGTGTGCAGTTCTGGAATCCATTTTACAGGAAGGATGTAATTCCACTGGAGAGTGCGCAGAGAATTACCAGATGCTCCCAGGATGGAGAGTTTTAGTTATGAAGAGTGATTGGAGAGCCTGGCACTGTTTCCCTTGGGACTGGGATCATGACTAGGGAATATAGAGAAAGGCAAGGGGCAGGAGGTTTATTTCTTACAGAGGGTGGTGGTAATCTGAAGCTCTGCCTGTGTGGGTGGTAAAAGCAAAACCTTCATAAGTATTTGGATATGCACTGCCAATGCCAAGGCATTGGGCTAAGTGTTGGAAAATGGGATAATAATAATTAGGTAGTTGTTTTTAAATCAGCACAGGCTGGGCTGAAAGGTTTTCTTGTACTGTAGATATCTTTCCAGGTTTTTTTCCCCAACTGCTCTGAGGTATCAGGTAAATCACTTGCCCTTCAACTCTCAACTGTGTCTGTAGAAGATACCATCGATTACCCAATTATTCAATTTTCTATATTAATAGATTTCCAACCTGCACCCTAACTTACCACATAAGTGGGATTCTACTGAAAACAGAAAATTGAAAAGATATTTTGCTTATTGTAGTAACAAGTTTAAAACTCACTTCAGCTAACTGATGTTAACAGGATGTTAAATAATCAAGCCACCTTCCACATGCACTTAGACTGACCAACCATAATCTCTTGGATAACTTTCTACTGAAAAATATGGTACAATTTGGCTAAAATGAATTGAACTTCTCAGTTATAAACTAAATTACAAGGAGCATTAAACCACTGTAACACAAGTTCTTAGCTATGTTTTCATATCTATGAATTGCAAATATTCTCAGTGACAGTATATTCAGGCTAAACACTTCTGAGAAACATTTCAGAGAAATCTTCAAGTCTGAGGAAAAATCTGATTCCATGACAACTTTCTTTCACATAGGAGCGGAAGAAAAGGAAACATTGTGTTCAAACAATAGAAGTTCTTATAATAAAATGCACTTACTGGTAGTAGAATTTATACATTCTTCCAAATTACACAACAGTTTAATCTGTGATGATAACCACACACACAGTTCAGTAAATTCTGAAGAGGACGGCCCCATCTCAACTGCTTTCAAAAGAGCATCCTCTTCTAACAAGGGTCCATTGTATCTGCATCATAAAAACAAAGGTCTGTGTAACTATTATTAGAAATTGAAAGTGTTATTAAAACAACAGCTGGGTAAAATCTTGGAACTTCCTTCCCAACAGCATTGTGGGTACATCTACAGCACATGGGCTAGAGCAGTTCATAAAGACAGCTCATGATCATTACGTCAAGTGCAATTAAGGATAAGCAGTCAATGCTAACTTGCATGTCATTAAAGAAAGAAAAGCTAATGTAAGCAACCAAACTATGAGCCAGTAGCATCACTACAATCAGGGAGATATGCACCAATAAAACAAACCCTTCAGTCTCACTCATCTAGGCCAACAGATATTCTAAGTTAACCTCGCCCCATTTGCCAGCATTTGGCCTTTATCCCTCTAAACCATCTACTCATATACCCAGAATAGTTTAACTGTACTAGCCTCTATCATCTTGTCTGGCAGCTCATTCCATACATGCACCACCCTCTGCATGAAAAAGTTGCCCCTTAAGTCCCTTGTAAATCTTTCCTCTCTCACCTTAAACATGTGTCATCCAGTTTTGGACTCTCCAACCCTGGGGAAAAGACCTTGGCTACTGACCCTATCCATGCCCCTCATGATTTTATAGGCCTCTACTGTATATCATTCCTTAGCCTCCAAGACTCCAAGGAAAATAGCCCCAGCCTATTCAGCTGTATGCTATAGCTCAAACCCTCCAATGCTGGCAACATCCTTGTAAGTCTTTTCTGCACCCATTCAGGTTTCTCAACATCTTTTACACAGCAGGGAGATCAGAATTGAACACAGTATTCCAAAAGGTGGCCTAACCAATGTCTTATACAACTGCAACATGATCTCCTAACTCCTATACTCAATGTACTGACCAATACAGTCAAGTGTTCCAAATGCCTTCTTCACTACACTGTGACTACACTTTCAAGAAACTAGGAATTTGCATCTCAAGGCCTCTTTGTTTGGCAACACAATCCAGAACCTTACCATTAAGGTGTATAAGTCCTGCCCTGGTTTGCCCAACCAAAATACAGCACTTCACATTTACCTAAATTAACCTCCATCTGCCACTCCTTGGACCATTTGCCCACCTCATCAAGGTCCTGTAGTACTCAGAGGTAATCTTTGCTGTCCCAACACCAATTTTGGTGGCATTTGCAAACTTAATAGTACCCCCTACATTCACATGCAAATCATTTTTATAAAATGACAAAAAAAAGCCAACACTGATCCTTGCAGCACACACTCATCACAGACATCTAGTCCAAAGAGCAACTCTCCACCACCACCCTGTCTCCTACCACCGAGCCAATTTTGCATTCAAATGGTTAGTTCTCCCTGTATTTCATGTGGTCTAACCTTGCTAATCAGTTTACAATGCAGAACCTTGCCTTGCCTTACTAAAGCCTACGTAGACAACATCCACCAGTCTGCCTTCAATCTTCCTAGACACTCCTGCAAAAAAAAAACTCAAGTTAATGAGACATGACTTTCTATGTACAAAGCCATGGTGAGTATCCTTAATCAGTCCTTGCCTTTCCAAATACATGTAAATCTTGTTCCTCAGAATCCCCACCATAGACATCAGGCTCACCAGTCTATAGTTCCCCAGCTTTTCCTTTCCATCTTTCTTAAATAATGGCATGCTCTGGCATCTCACCCATAGCGATCGATGATACAAGTATCTCAGCAAAGGGCCCAGCAATCATTTGTCCTTGCTTCCACAAAGTTCTAGGATGCTGCACCACCATATGCCATACTGATGGGACTGTTGCTTGCCACGATGTCAGTCCCATATCTTTGATTTCAGCAATTGCATCTACTCTCTCCTCTCCCAAAGTGTGAGCTGCACCACCTGATCTATATGACCGACAGTAGCACCAACACACAACTCCCGACCCCCTCCCATTCTTATGGTCCAAGTGTCATCAGTACTACTCCATGGGAGAAGCACTGACTGGGTGAAGGTGAAGTCTGTGGGGTGAAGATGATCTGGAGAAGGGGAGGTGCTGGTGGTGGTAGTCAGGGGGATGGGCAGAGGAGGTGGTGGTGGTGTTGTGGCAGCAAGGTGTTGCTGGTGGTAGTTGTGGGGAAAGGGAAAAATGTTGCTGGTGGTAGTGGGGGAAGAGGGGAAAGGTGAGAGAGTTGGTGATACAGGGGGGTGGGGAAGGGAGAGTTGATGATACTGAGGGGGTGAGATGGTAGTTGTGGGGGTAATGTGGTAGGTGGGGGGGCAAGTGGAGAGGAGAGGGGGAGCTGGTAATAGTGGGGGGGGGGGAGAAGAGGGGAGGTGGGGGAGAGGAGAGGGAGAGTTGGGGAGGAGGGGGAAGAGGTGGGGGGTAGTGGGAGAGTTGGTGAAACTGTGCAGGGAGGGGAGGTGCTTGTAGCGAGAGGGGGAGCTCTCCCCGTGGATGGGGC
Source organism: Chiloscyllium punctatum (assembly GCF_047496795.1). NCBI lineage: Eukaryota > Metazoa > Chordata > Chondrichthyes > Orectolobiformes > Hemiscylliidae > Chiloscyllium > Chiloscyllium punctatum. The sequence continues at coordinate 75,533,349 of NC_092742.1, read as the reverse complement.
AGTATGAGTGAATGGCCACAGTGGGTCCCTGTGCTGGAAGCCCACCCCCTCCCCATTCATTCCCCTGCAGCAACAGGGCAGGGAGAACCCATCTCACCACTTCGCTCCTCCGTTTTGCTTTAAAACAAAGAGAGTAAGAAGACCTAATAAACCCTTCGGAGGCAGATCGGATGCTGGACCCTGCAGGAAAAGGCGGCTCACCCCAGGGCTTCCAGCGTGTCCAGGACATCCCCCTCCAAAGCCATGGTGACAGCCCCGCACACAGGCTCAGGCTCAGGCTCAGGCTCAGGCTCAGGCTCAGGCTCAGGGCCCACAGCAAGCCCGAGGCCAAGGCCCCGACCAGTCGATCGGCACACAGCAGTCTCAACACGGGATCAGCTCAGGCACCACCAGGCCCCTCTCGCGGCGTATTTGCCGATGCCGCTGTTTTCAAACCTCCTCCCGCTCCTTTTGTTCCAGAAGGAAACGGCAAGAGGCGCCTCCACCTCCTCGCTTAGAAAATAAACCCCACTAAAACCCTGCTCAACATCCACAAGCAGCGCCGCCCTGCTGGCCGGCCCTCCGAAGCACGTGCATGAAGACCAATCATAGTTTAAATCAACATATACTTCATAGGGGGATAACACTTTTGACGTTTTTACCTTCAACATATTGTCTAGCTATAACCATTGTTAACAGCTAACCTGAGAATGCAACTTTTTTAAAAAAAGGTTTTGTGATTTACATATGAAAGAAGTGAAACTGACATGGTATTCTAACAGATGAAAGGCTTAATAGACAATCAATTTTTCAATGTATAATTTCAGTTACATCACACTGTAAATTTTTGCTATAAATTCTGTGTGTTAGGATTGAGCCCTCCACTACCACCTGATGAAGGAGCGACGCTCCGAAAGCTAGTGTGCTTCCAATGAAACCTGTTGAACTATAACCTGGTGTTGTGTGATTTTTTTTAACTTTATACTTCATATAATCTGAGAAATGTAAATCAAGGAAACAGACCCTTCAGGCCACCTGGTCCATGCCAATGGATAGCTTAAATGAATCTGGTCCCATTTGCTAGTATTTGGCCCATGCCCTTGTACACCCTTCTTATTTCATGTACCCATTCAGATGCCTTTTTAAATGTTGTAATCATACCAGCCTCCACCTCACTCTATACATGCACCACCCTCTGCATGGAAAAGTTTCCCCTTAGGTCCCTTTTATATCTTTCCCCTCCCACCTTAAACTTATGCCCTCCAGTTCTGGGCTCCCCCACCCCGCAATACATAGAGTCATACAGCATAGAAACAGACCCTTCGCTCTAACTCATCCGTGCCAACCACACATCCCAATTGACCTAGTCACATTTGCCATCATTTGGCCCATATCTTTGTAAACCCTTCCATTTCATATACCCATCCAGATGGTTTTTAAATGTTCTAATTGTACCCACCTTTCCCATTTCCTCTGGCAATTGTTCCATACACCCACTGTATGTAAAAGTTATACCTCAGATCCTTTAAATCTTTCCCCTCTCACCTTAAACCTATGCCTTCTAATTTTGGACTCCCTCATCCTCGGAAAAATACTTTGGCTCTTCACCCTATCCATGCCCCTCATGATTTTATAAGCCTCTGTAAGATCACTCCTCGGTCTCCGATACTCCAGAGAAAAAAGCCCCAGCCTCTTCAGCTTTTCCCTATAACTCAAATGCTCCAGACTCAGCAACATTCTTGTAAATCTTTGCTGCACCCTCTCAAGTTTAACAACCAGACTTCAAGCTAAACATTTCTTAGAAACACATTTCAGAGAAATCTTCAGGATCGAGGAGCAATCTCAACTCATGGTGATTTTTTTAAATATAGGAGTGAATGAGAAGGAAGCATAGTGTTTAAACAGTAGAAGTTCTGATAATAGACTACACTCCTGGTAGTTGAATTTACACATTCTTCCAAATTACACAACAGTTTAATCTATGATGATAACCACTCACAAAAGTCAGTAAATTCTGAAGAGGACTGCCCCATGTCAACTGCTTTCAAAAGAGCATCTTCTTCTAACAAAGATCCATTGTACCTCCATCAAAGGTGACCAGAATTCTATGTGGTAGTTGAAAAATGCCCTAGTCAGTGTCCTGCACAGCCGCAAGATAATATCCCAACTCCTATACTCAATGTGCTGACCAATGAACACAAGCATGCCAAATGCCTTCTTCACCAGCCTGTCTACCTGCAACTCCATTTTCAAGGAACTATGCACCTGCATCCCTCAGTCTTTTTGTTGAGTAACACCCCCAGGGCCCTTCCATTAATTGTATGAGTCCTGCTTTGATTTGAAAATGTGTTGCTGGAAAAGCGCAGCAGGTCAGGCAGCATCCAAGGAACAGGAGAATCGACGTTTCGGGCATAAGCCCTTCTTCAGGAATTCCTGAAGAAGGGCTTATGCCTGAAATGTCGATTCTCCTGATCCTTGGATGCTGCCTGACCTGCTGCGCTTTTCCAGCAACACATTTTCAGCTCTGATCTCCAGCATCTGCAGTCCTCACTTTCTCCTCCTGCTCTGATTTGCCCTACCAAAATGCAACACCTCACATTTATTTAGAGTCATAGAGATATACAGCATGGAAACGGATTCTTCAGTCCAACTCGCCCATATCAACCAGATATCCTAAATAAATCTAGTCCCATTTGCCAGCATTTGGCCCATATCCTTCTAAACCCTTCCTATTCATGTACCCATCCAGATGCCTTTTAAATGTTGTAATTGTACCAGCCTCCACAACTTCCTCTAGCAGCTCATTCCATACATGCACCATGCACAAAAAAATTGCCTTTTAGATCCTTTTAAATCTGTCCTCTGTCCCCTTAAACCTATGCCAACTAATTTTGGACTTTCTCACCCCAGGAAAAGATCTTCTCTATTTAACCTATCTATGCCCCTCATGATTTTATAAACCTGTACAAGGTCACGCCTCAGCCTCTAATGCTTCAGGGAAAATAACTCTAGCCTATTTAGCTTCTCCCTTAAAATCCATCTTTCACTTATTGATCCATTGACCCGTCTGATCAAGGACCCATTGTATTCTGACATAATCTTCTTCATCGTTCATTACACAACCTATTTTGGTGTCATCGGCTGACTTACTAACATTGTGAGATATTGTGTTGTGAGATATTGTGTTATAGGCTATCTTTATTAACTCACTCACTAGCTTGCTATATTCATTAATACGGGATTCCCATTCATTCATTCATAACCCTTTACTAACCCATCATTCATTCATTCATAAAACTGCAGTTCTATATTTTCCAAATTTAAAAAAACCCTTTCAAACCCATCACTGCATTCCTACACCTTATCACCCTGCTACAAGCAGTGTTTACCTCAGCATCTCCATCAAGTCTTCGTGAAATATTATAATATTAATCAGCCCTCACCAAGCATCCCACACAGAACAATACCATCCCCGTCAAGTCTCCACGACACATTATAATATTAAGCAGCCCTTACCAGCCATCTCCTGGACCTGAATAAATTAAGTACGTGTTAATTACCTTTTAACTGGGCCATTATCCCTTTAAGACAAAACAGCGCTTGCATAAAATTGCATCAATGAATAAAATTCAGTTAAAAATTAAAATTTAAAATTGTTTATTCTTTTATGATGATTTCTAATTTATTTAGAGCATATGGGCCTGGTATTTTTACTAACGTTTCTTAATTTAAAAGACAAAAGGGTTAACACCTCCTAATTGGGCTGAGGAGTAGCAGGTGGAGTTTAATTTAGATAAATTGAGGTGCTTAATTTTGGGAAAGCAAATCTTCGCAGGACTTATACATTTAATGGTAAGGTCCAAGGGAGTGTTACTAAACAAAGAGACCTTGGAGTGCAGGTTCATAGCTCCTTGAAAGTAGAGTCACAGAATAGTGAAGAAGGTGTTCCGTATGCTTTCCTTTATTAGTCAGTATTTTGCAGCAGTACAGAATGTTGGTTAGGCTACTTTTGGAATATTATATGCAATTCTGGTGTCCTTCTATCTGAAGGGTGTTGTGAAACGTGAAAGGGTTCAGGAAAGATTTACAAGAATGTTGCCAGGATTGGTGGATTTGAGCAATAGGGAGAGGCGGGCTGTTTTCCCTACAGTGTTGGAAGATGAGAGGTGACCTTATCAAAGTTTATAAAATCATGAGGGGCATGGATAGGATAAATAGACAAATTCTTTTCCCTGGGGTGGGGGAATCCAAAACTTGAGGGCATAGCGTGAGAGATGAAAGATAAAAAAGGGACCTCAGGGCAACTTTTTCACACAGAGGGTGGTGTGTGTTTGGAATGAGTTGCCAGAGGAAGTGGTGGAGGCTGGCGCAATTACACCATTTAAAAGGCATCTGGATAGGAATATGAAGAGGAAGGGTTTGGGGGGATATGGGCCAGATACTGGCAAATGGGATTAGATTAAGTTGGGATCCCTGGTCAGCATAGATGAGTTGGACCGAAAGGGTCTCTTTCCATGCAGTACTTCTCTATGACTCTATAATTATGCAAGCAGACCTGACAGACATCCCATCAGAAGTAGCTGCCAGCATTTAGCACATTTTAACCCATCTCCTGTCTCCCACGACAGAAGCCCTTTAAACCTTTATGTACTATAGATAAAAAATGTAACACCACAGTAATGAGATTTTAATATATGCTAGAACTGTGTATAAAGGGTTCTTGTAAGAACTGTATTTTGCGATTCTATTGCCGCCTCGAACTTGTGCTGTGATTGCTGAATAAAAGAGGTTATTTTTGCTACTCACCAATTTTGATATTTATTTGAACACGCCTCCACACCATGCATCCCATATTCACATCCAAATCATTTATATAAATTATCAAAAACAGGGCATCCAGCACTGATCCTTGTGGCATACCACTGGTTACAGCCCTCCAGACCAAAAAGGAACCCTCTATCACCACCCTCTGTCTCCTACCTTCAAGCTAATTTTGTATCCAGTTTGGCTGTAGCAACATAGAGTATAGAAGTGGGAGTGTGTCACTGCACTCTTCGAGTCTGGTCTGTCAATCAATATATTCATGGACGATCATCTAAAGCCATTGTTATGGACTAGACTAGATCCTCTCAAAAATATATTAATAAGATAGCTTAGACCCTAACTTTTTCTTATTTTAAAGGTAAGTGTAAGATGCAGCTTCCAAGATGCAATTCTATTAGGCAAACTACCAGATCTGAAGCAAAACATGCTTCATTCATCCACTCCAGTGAAGTACAACAGAAGAAAGAATAAAGCAATTGGAATAATTTAACTCTATTGGAAAACTTAACAGAATAATAACACAGCAGCCATTACTAATTATCTGTTCGAACAGAATAACATCTCATAATCCCTTGGCAAAAGGCAAATTCAAAAAACAGATTGTCTTGCAAGCAACTCCAGCAGCAGCAAGAGAACCCCCAAATTTTAGCCGTAATAAAGAAAGGGAAAAATAGTTTCTACTTCTTCAAAACCTCAGCAGCACCGGCTACTACTGAAAACTTAAAAAACCCTAAAAATCCTAGTTCTATGAGAACTTGAACACACCCATTCAGGCTGTTTCTTTTGTTCCAACTTAGAAGTAAAATCCAAGGCCTCACTAGCTCTGTATTTTGTAAGTTTTCAATAAGAGGTCTATTTTGTCCTGGTTTTATTATAAAGAAATGTTTTAAGACAGAGGTGATGAGATGTCTAAAGTCATAGTATTGTCACACTGCACCCTGTTCCTGCTTTCTCCGCATCCTCTTTGATCCCTTTAGCCCTAAGAAGCATATACAACTCCTTGAAAACATTCAATGTTTTGACCTCAATCATTTTGTGTTTCAGAGAATTCCATAATCACTCTAGGCAAAGAAATTTCTTCTCACTTCAGTCCTAAATGGCATTCCCCATTTCTTTAAATTGTGAAACCTGATTCTGGGCTCTCTAGTCAACAAGGACATTCTTTATGCATTTATCCTCTCTGGTTCTCATAGAATTTTATAGGCAGACAATGAGTCAAACACCTGCCTTTGTTCACTTTGTGAATGATTTTAATCTGATGAAGCATATAAACATATTTTAAGTTAAAAATCACACAACACCAGGTTATCGTCCGACAGGTTTATTTGGAAGCATTACCTTTCGGAGCGCCGCTCCTTTATCAGGTGGTTGTGGAATATAAGATTGTAAGACTCAGAATTTATAGCAAAAGTTTACAGTGTGATGCAGCTGAAATCATATATTGAAAAAGACCCAGATTGTTTGTTAAGTCTCTCATCTTTTAGAATGACATGTTGGTTTCAGTTCTTTCATATGTAAATCCCAGAACCTTTTTCAAAGTTATGTTCTCAAGTGAACTTTAACAATAGGTGCCATGCCAGCTCAGATAATGCATTGAAAGTGTGAGGTGCCTGGTGTAAGGCTCTCTGTGCCCCAATGTTCAGATTGATTCTATTTCTAAAAAAGAGATTTATAGACTCTTACATGGATTCATGCAGTTTTTCAGCAAAATAAAATATAATTCTGCACGTACAAATTCAGCCCACAAACTTATACGTGCGTGCGCGCGCACATGTTCGGGGTGGGAGAGAGTTTGTGTATGTGTATGTGTGTGAATCTGAGGTTAAAGGGGTATAAGTCTGTGAGAGGGTGTGTGTATGGGTGCGAGTGTGGGAGTGTATGTGTGAGCGTATGAGAGAGAGCTTGTGTTGTGTGTGTGCAACAGAGAGAGAATGTGTGTAGTGAAGTGGGCTCACCTGTAGTGTGCCATGAACCCAAGGTCCCAGTTGAGGCCATTTCCATTGGTACCCAACTTGGCTATCAGTCTCTACTCGGCCACTTTGCGTTGTTGTCTGTCCTGAAATCCGCCTTGGAGGATGGTCACCTGAAGGTCCGAGGTCGACTGTTCCGGACCACTGAAGTGTTCTCCGACTGGGAGGGAACACTCCGTCTGTTGATTGTTGTGCAGTGTCCATTCATCCGTTGTTACAGTCTCTGCTCGGTCTCACCAATGTACCATGCCTCAGGACATCCTTGCCTGCAGCGCATGAGATAGACAACATTGGCCGAGCACCTGCCGCATACGTGGTCAGTGGTGTCCCCACGCAAATGGTGGTATCCATGTTGACACTCTGACACGTCTTGCAGTGTCTGTTGTGACAGGGTTGTATGGTGTTGTCCTGAAAGCCAGGCAGTTTGCTGCAAACAATGGTCTGTTTGAGGTTTGGTGGTTGTTTAAAGGCGAAAAGTGGGGAAGGTCTCGGCGAGGTGCTCATTCTCATTGATAACGTGTTGCAGGCAGTGAAGAAGATGGCATAGATTTTTGGCTCCTGGGAAGTACTGGACAATGAAGAGTACCCTGTCAGTTGCAGCTTGTGTCTGTCTCCTGAATAGGTCATTATGGTTTCTCTCTGAGGCATGTTGGAACTGGCAGTCGATGAGTTGAGTATCATTCACAGTTCTTATGAAGGCATCCTTGAATATTTCCATGTGGCCGTCATGTTCCTTCTCATCTGAACACATCCTGTGTAGGCGTAGGGCTTGTCTGTAGGGGATGGCTGTTTTAATATGTTTCAGGTAGAAGCTGAAGAAGGTTATCTGTGGGTTTGCAGTAGACGAAGGAGCTGAGGTGCCCATCCTTGATGGAGATGCATGTGTCCAAGAATGAGACAGACATTAAAGAGTTTTCCATGGTGGGATAAAACTTGTTGATATCACTGTGTAGCTGTTTCAGTAACTCCTCGCTAGGGATCCAGAGGGAGAAAATGTCGTCAATATATCTGGTGTATTGTGTTGGTTGGAGGTCCTGTGCAGAAAAGAAGGCTTATTTAAACCTGTGCATGAAAATGCTGGCATACTGGGGTGCAAATTTGGTCTCCATGGCTGTTCCGTGTGTCTGGATGAAAAACTATTTCTCAAAGGTGAAAATGTTGTGGTGGAGGATAAAGCGGATGAGTTGTAGGACGATGCTCGGAGATTGGCAATTTTGGTGTTGAGTACTGAGACTACTGCTGCAAATCCATCATCGTGGGGGATGCTGGCGTAGAGTGCTAAAATGTCCATTGTGATGAGGAATGTTCCCGGTTCGACTGGTCCGTGGATGCTGAGTTTCTGTAAGAAATCTGTCATGCCTCGACAGAAGCTGGGGGCCCCCTGTACAATGGGTTTCAAGATGCATTTGACATAGCCAGACAGGTTCTCACACAGGGTCCCATTGCCTGATACAAAGGGACGTCCTAGTGGGTTGGCTTTGTATATCTTCAGAAGGCAGTCAAAGTCACCTACATGAGAAGTATGTGGGATGAGGGCGCATAGGGAACTCTGAAGGACTGAATCTAAAGTCCTGATCGATGTGTTTAGTTCACGGGTGGGCTCTTTGGTCGGATCAGCTGGTAGTTGCCTGTAGTGTTCCTGGTTGTTCAGTTGTCGGTACATATCCTTGCAGTAATCTGTTCTATTCTGAATGACAATGGCTTCTCCTTTATCTGGTGGTTTGATGACAATGTTGTAATTGGTTTTGAGAGCATGGATGGCATTGCGTTGTGATCGGATGATGTTTTGCTCTACTTTGTGGATATGGCTGATGAATCTGGCATTTATATATTTCCTGATGGTTTGAGCATACGTGTTAAGCCCAGGGCAGTGGCCCTCCAATGGGGTCCAAATTGACTCCTTCTTTGGTTGATCCCTGTGATGACTGTTTTGGTTCCTCAGTGGGCTCAGTGGGATCACTGCTGGCATCGTGAAAGAATTCCTGGAGTCTCATACATCTGATGAATTCTTCCATGTCTGCTGCAAGACCCATGGGGTCATTTTGATGGTGGGGCAGAAATTGAGACTCCTGCTAAGAACTTCAATCTCTTCCGGTTGAAGGGTATGGTTTGATAAGTTCATGATCGACTTCCCCGTGCTGATAGTATTTTCCACTGTGGTGCTAGGGCAGGTTTGGCTAGTGCTGGTTGTGATGCCAAATTTCTCCAGTTTCTTGTTCTTGATGTGCATGTACATGGTGTAGTTTTGCCACCTTGCCTGTTTGGCAGTGTCCTGTAACTGCACTGCTGTATCCTGAGTGCAGGCTGAGGAGTGTGGACTCCAACTTAATTTTAAGGTTGTGGCACCTGCTGTCGTGTTTGTGCACAAGATGATTGAGGAGTTTGCGAGTGGTGCGGTGGCAAAGTCTCACTCCTAGTGACCCCACTGCACTACACACACACACACTCTTTCTCTCTCTCTGTCTCTCTGTCACACACACACACACACACACACACACACACACACACACACACACACACTCTCTCTCTCCCAAACGCCCACACATATGCACCCTCTCACAGACTTATACCCCTTTACACTGACTCTCACACACATACACACACTCTCTCACAGACACTCAAAGATGGAAAATTATAGGCCAATTAGCCTAACCTCGATTGTTGGTAAAATTCTAGAATCCATCATTAAGGATGAGGTTCCTAAATTCTTGGAAGAGCAGGGTCGGATTAGAACAAGTCAACATGGACTTAGTAAGGGGAGGTCGTGCCTGAAAAACCTGTTGGAATTCTTTGAAGAGGTAACAAGTAGGTTAGACCAGGGAAACCCAGTGGTCTATCTAGACTTCCAAAAGGCCTTTGATAAGGTGCCACAAGGGAGGCTGCTGAGCAAGGTGAGGGCCCATGGTGTTCGAGGTGAGTTACTGGTATGGATTGAGGATTGGCTGTCTGACAGAAGGCAGAGAGTTGGGATAAGAGGTTCTTTTTCGGAATGGCAGCCAGTGACAAATGGTGTCCTGCAGGGTTCAGTGTTGGGGCCTCAGCTATTCACGTTATATATTAATGATCTGGATGAAGGGACTGGGGGCATTCTAGCGAAGTTTGCCGATGATACAAAGTTAGGTGGACAGGCAGGTAGTACTGAGGAAGTGGGGAGGCTGCAGAAGGATCTAGACAGTTTGGGAGAGTGGTCCAGGAAATAGCTGATGAAATTCAATGTGAGCAAATGCGAGGTCTTGCACTTTAGAAAAAAGAATACAGACATGGATGATTTTCTAAATGGTGAGAAATATCATAAAGCCAAAGTACAAAGGGATCTGGGAGTGCTAGTCGAGGATTCTCTAAAGGTAAACATGCAGGTTGAGTCCGTGATTAAGAAAGTGAATGCAATGTTGTCATTTATCTCAAGAGAGTTGGAATATAAAAGCACTGTTGTGCTACTGAGACTTTATAAATCTCTGGTTAGGCCCCATTTGGAGTACTGTGTCCAGTTTTGGTCCCTACACCTCAGGAAGGACATACTGGCACTGGAACGTGTCCAGCGGAGATTCACAAGGATGATCTCTGGAATGGTAGGTCTAACATACGAGGAACGGCTGAGGATCCTGGGATTGTACTCATTGGAGTTTAGAAGATTAAGGGGAGATCTAATAGAAACTTACAAGATAATACATGGTTTGGAAAGGGTGGACGCTAGGAAATTGTTTCGGTTAGGCGAGGAGACTAGAACCCGCGGACACAGCCTTAGAATTAGAGGGGGTAAATTCAGAACAGAAATGCGGAGACATTTCTTCAGCCAGAGAGTGGTGGGCCTGTGGAATTCATTGCGACAGAGTGCAGTGAAGGCTGGGACATGATATGTCTTCAAGGCAGAGATTGATAAATTCTTGATCTCACAAGGAATTAAGGGCTACGGGGAGTATGCGGGTAAGTAGAGTTGAAATGCCCATCAGCCATGATTGAATGGCGGAGTGGACTTGATAGGCCGAATGGCCTTACATCCACTCCTATGTCTTATGGTCTTATGGTCTTATATTGATCTCCTATACATACACACACACACACTTATGGGTTTGTGGGATGAATTTGTACTTGCAGAATAGCATTTTATTTTGCTGGAAAACTGCATGAATCTACGCAAGATTCCATAAATCCTTTTTTTAGAAATAGAATCAATCTGAACGCTGGGGCACAGACAGCCTTACACAGGGCACCTCTCACTTTCAATGCATTATCTGAGCTGGCGTGGCACCTATTGTTAAAGTTCACTTGAGAATGTAACTTTGAAAAAGGCTCTGGGATTTACATATGAAAGAACTGAAACCAACACGGTCATTCTAAAAGATAACAGACATAACACACAATTCAGGTCTTTTTCAATATATGATTTCAGTTGCATCACACTATAAAGTTTTGCTATAAATTCTGTATTTTACGATCTTATACTCCACAACCACCTGATGAAGGAACAGTGCTCTGAAAGCTAGTGCTTCCAAATAAATCTGTTGGACTATAACCTGGTGTTGTGTGAATTTTAACTTGTACACCCCAGTTCAACACCAGCATCTCCAAATCATATTTTAAAGGAATATTATATGAGGTGCATATAAGGCAGATGATCAAAAAACTGATTTCAGAAGTGGATTTTAAGGGGTGTCTGAAAGAAGAAATGGAAGCCGGAGGGAATTTCCAGAGTTTCGGGTCTAGGCAATTGAAGGTGAAGCAATTAAAGTTAGGACTGCAAATGAGGGCAGACTTTGAGGAGCACAGTTATCTCAGATTATTGTGATGTTGGATGCGATTACACCATTAGGGAGTGGTAAGGCCATGTTGGGATTTGAAATCAAGGATGAAAAACAAGATATTAAAAGAAAGATTTTTGTTTGTATTGCACTTCACACAAACACCATATGTCTCCAAATTATTTTACAACCAATGGAGCACTTTTGGAATTGTAGTCAGTGTTGTAATGTATGCTATGTGGCAGAAAATTTGTAGACAGCAGATCTCATAAGTAGAATGTGATATGTTGGCCACACAATCAGTTTTTGGTGTGGTGTTAACTGACAGATAAACATTAGGCAGAACACCAGGGACAACCCACTTTCTCTTCAAAATTTGCCATGGAATCTCCTACATTCTCCTGAGATTGCAGCTGGAACCCTTCCTGCTGAAGGGTTTTTTGCCCAAAACATCAATTTTCCTGCTCCTTTCTTGCTGCCTGACCTGCGCTTTTCCAGTACCACACTCTCGATGGCTGGAGTCTCAGTTTAATGTCTCATCCAAAAGGCAGCCCCTCTAACAGTGCAACAATCCCCAAGTATTGCTCTGGAGTATCTACTCTGATTTTTGTGCTCAAGCCATAGAGTAAAACTTGAACCCAGAATCTTTTAACTCAGAGGTAAATGTGTCAACAAAAGAGTGGCAGCTAACATACTGGATAATAAAAACACATTTTGGAAGTAATTCATCCTGAGAAATCCCAAAGGATTTTTAAAAAATGCAAAGTATGCTTGCACTGGAGAACAAAAATGTTCCCTCCTTTTCCCCATCCCATGTTAGACCATTTCCAGGTGAGGAAGCTGCAAATGACAATCTTACACATACACATAGTCCCAGTATTTCCCATTTCCCACATCAGCCATCCATCCAGCAAATTAATTGAAGGAGATTTTAGAGCCAGCATTTTCTTGGTGGCCTAAGTCTATCAGAATGTACATATACTAAGGGTGATCATTACTCAGAATGGACTTCCAGATCCTGGAGCCAAATACCTGGTATTTTTAAAACTAGAATAATTGAATGGTACAGCATAGAAAGTGACCATTCTGCCCATTGTGCCACTGCTGATGCATTGAAAAAGCTATTCAATTAGTCCTATTCAGCTGCTAGTTTTTCATGGACCTAATTAAGAACCAAACAGGTGGTGCCCTATCTATTTGGACTAAGTATACTGGCTAGCTTGATGTAGATATGTGACCTCTACCTTTGCTGTAAATGCCTTTATCTACAGTCTGTAGGAGTCATTAATCACACATCACTTAGAATATGGTGCCAGAGTGGAGCAGCTGAACATCTATGGATTTTCAGAGCTTAAAAATATTCAGTTGCTGAAAGATGCAGCAAGGGAAAAGTTTCAGAAAAGAGTGTCCCTTTGAATTACTGAGTGAGTCAAAATAGCTGTGCATCTTCTGTTCTTTGCTGCTGTGGAAATGAAAGGAGGCATGAGATTAAATTGGAACTTTTTCTCTCTCAGAGGCAAAACAATGAAATAGTAATAGTGCCACCGTGGGCGGCACGGTGGCACAGTGGTTAGCACTGCTGCCTCACAGCGCCAGAGACCCGGGTTCAATTCCCGCCTCAGGCGACTGACTGTGTGGAGTTTGCACATTCTCCCCGTGTCTGCGTGGGTTTCCTCCGGGTGCTCCGGTTTCCTCCCACACTCCAAAGATGTGCAGGTCAGGTGAATTGGCCATGCTAAATTGCCCGTAGTGTTAGGTAAGGGGTAGATGTAGATGTAGGGGTATGGGTGGGTTACGCTTCGGCGGGGCAGTGTGGACTTGTTGGGCCGAAGGGCCTGTTTCCACACTGTAAGTAATCTAATCTAAAAAAAAAATTCATCTAGAAACCTAAGCATACAAGAGCTGTAACCCTGCTATCAGCCCTGGAGAAAGATTAATTCAAGCTGTCCTGCAGTCGAGATCTCATTGAGGAACAGAAAAGCCAGACAAGAGAGATTTTGAAGACATATTTGAAATTTCATACTAATGTTATTTTGAACAGTATTCAAAATCTGAAGTCAAGGGAAACAGGGACTATTGGTTATACGTGAAATTGATCCAAATTGAATTTTGTGTTTGGATAATTGAAAGATAATCTCATCTGTGATAGGATGGTCTTAGGTAAAAGAGATACCACAGTGACAGCACTTTTGATGAGAGAGGAGAAATGTTTTCTTAAGAAAGCTGCTGAAATGAGTGAAAGCTCAGAGTATCAATCATCAGCTGGAGAATAGATAAGACTTTGCATTACACAAAGAGACACTTTGGACTGAATGAAAAACTAAATTGATGAAAATGAAGAAATATTTGCAGAAGTGCAAACGGAAAGGTCAAGGCTGGAAGGCAGGAAGTAAATATTGCAGAGGGCATCACATGAAAGAAAAGTAAGCATGTTCAGCTTGGGGAAAGTAGTGCTCTAACTGCAAGAAGCTGAATCACTTTGCCAGCAAGTACTTAGTGAGAAAGAAGCAAAACAAGGCTATAAAGATGGCTGCTGGAAAAATGTCAACCAATGATTCTGATGAATCATTTTACACAATATAATAAGTTGGTGTTATCACATTTTAAAATGATAAAAGATTGTGACTATTAGAGTGATGAATGCAAAAGGAAAGCAATAGATGTCAGATAGACTGTTGCTTCATGCAACATCATAATAGAGTCAAAGAGATGTACAGCATGGAAACAGACCCTTCGGTCCAACTCGTCCAAGCTGACCAGATATCCCAATCCAATCTAGTCCCACCTGCCAGCACCCGGCCCATATCCCTCCAAACCCTTCCTATTCATATACTCATCCAGATGCCTTTTAAATGTTGCAATCATAATACCATCCACCACTTCCTCTGGCAGCTCATTCCATATACGTACCACGCTCTGTGTGAAAAAGTTGCCCTGAGGTCTCTTTTATATCTTTCCCCTCGCACCCTAAATCTATGCCCTTTAGTTCTGGACTTCCCAATCCCTGGGAAGAGACTGTGTCTATTTATCCTATCCCTCGTGATTTTATAAATCTCTATAAGGTCACTCCTCAGTCTTCGATGCTCCAAGGAAGGCAGCCCCACCCTATTCAGCCTCTCCCTATTGCTCAAATCCTCCAACCCTGGCAACATCCTTGTATATCTTTTCTGAACCCTTTCAAGTTTCACAATATCATTCCTATAGGAAGGAGACCAGAATTGCAATATTCCAAAAGTGGCCAAACCAATGTCCTGTACAGCCGTAACATGACCTCCCAACAGCTGTACCCAATACTCTGACCCATAAAGGAAAGCATGCCAAACACCTTCTTCACTATCCTATTGACCTACGACTCCACTTTCAAGGAGCTATGAATCTGTACTCAAGGTCTCTTTGTTCAGCAACACTCCCTAGGACATTACCATTAAGTGTATAAGTCCTGCTAAGATTTGTTTTCCCAAAATACAGCACCTCGCATCTCCATCTGCCCTCCTCAGCCCATTGGCCCATCTGATCAAGGTCCCGTTGTAATCTGAGGTAACCTTCTTCACTGTCCACTGCACTTCCAATTTTGGTGTCACCTATGCAGTCAAAAGATCTGCGGGTTGGGTGAATTGGCCATGATAAATTGCCTATATTGTTCAGGATGTGTAGGTTAGGTGTCTTATTCAGTGGTAAATATAGCATAGCTGAATGGGCCTGAGTGGGTTACTTTTCGGGGGTGTTGGTGTGGACTTGTTGGGCCGAAGGGCTTGTTTCCACACTGTAGGGATTCTGATTCTGCTTCTGATTCATCTGCAAACTTACTAACTATATCTTTTTATGCTCACATCTAAGTCATCAACATAAATAATGAAAAGTAGTGGACCCAGCACCAATTCTTATGCCATTCCACTGGTCACAGGCCTCCAGTCTGAAACTCAATCCTCCAACACCATCCTCTGTCTTCCACGTTTGAGCCAGTTCTGTCTCCAAATGGATTTCTCCCTGTATTCCATGAGATCTAACCTTGCTAACCAGCCTCCCATGGGGAACCTTGTCGAACACCTTACTGAAGTCCATATAAATCACATCTATCATTCTGCCCTCATCAATCCTCTTTGTTACTTCCTCAAAAAACTCAATCAAGTTTGTGAAACATGATTTCCCATGCATAAAGCCATGTTGACTATTGCTGATCAGTCCTTGCCGTTCCAAATAAAGTGCATCCTGTCCCTTAGGATTCCCTCCAACAACTTGCCCACCACCAATGCCAGGTTCACTGGTCTATAGTTCCCTGGCTTGTTTTTACCACCCTTCTTAAACAGTGGCATCACGTTAGCCAACCTTCAGTCTTCCAGCACCTCACCTGTGATTATCGATGGTACAAGTATCTCAATAAGAGGCCCAGCAATCACTTCCCTAACTTCCCCCAAGGTTCTAGGATACATCTGAACAGGTCCGCGGGATTTAACCACTTTTATGTGTTTCAAGACATCCAGCACTTCCTCCTTTGTAATATGGACTTTTTTCAAGATGTCACCATCTATTTCCCTACATTCTATATCTTTCATGTCCTTTTCCTCAGTAAACACTGACTCAAAATACTCATTTAGTAACTCCCCCATCTCCTGCGGCTCCACACAAGATTCCTGCAAAGTGGCCTAGTTTGCGACCCAAAAATAAAAGCCTTGAAAGTAAGATTGAGGCAATATGATAAAACTAAACTCATGCCAAGGGGAAACATTCAGCTGAAATCCCAATGCAATGGGAGGACTGATCATTTGGAGTTCTCGATTGTGGTTAAGCAAAATCTGCTCACCTTGATTGAAGTGAACCTAAAACCTTGGTGTGCTGCTTTTTTGTTATGATTATTATTTCCCCAGGCTCAATCTCTAAAGCACCCAAGTTCATTTCAGTCATTCTCTTCCTTTTTATATATTTAAATAAGCTCCTCATGTTGTTTTGCCAACACTTGTTAGTTCACCTTCAAGGTTTATTTTTTACATGTTTAATCTTTTGTGGTCATCTGTTGTTGGATTTGAAACTTTCCTAATCTTTTGGCTTACCACAAATCTTTTGTACATTATATGTATTTTTTTTCAATTTGATACTTTCCTTAACTTTCTTGGTTAACCATGGTTGGCTACCACTTTTTGACATACTTCTTCCTCATTGGGAATAGGTTTGTTGTGAGTCTTAAATATTTTCTTAACAACCTGCCATTGTTCCTCAATCTTTTTTTCTCCAGCGAACTGCACTTATTTAAGTTTAACACAGTTGTTTTACAATCCAAGTTTCTCACTCTCAAACTGAATGGCAAACCTTACTGTGTTGTAGTCACTGTTTCCTAGGGGATTCTTTTACTGTAATATAATTTATTCCATTTGCCTCATCACACCTACCAGATCTAAAATAGTCTGATCCCTGGTGGGATTCACAATTTATTGTTCTTGCAAACTGCTCCGAATACACATAATTTCTTTCTTGCAGCTACTTTGTCAATTTGATTTGCCCAATCAACATAAAGTTTGAAGTCACCCAATATTAATGCACTGCTTTTTTTACATGCCCTCATTATCTCCTCATTTATTCCCTGTCCTACAACATTACAATTTTTAACTGTCTATAGACTACCATACCAATGTTTTCTTTTCCATGTTATTTATTTCTTCTGCAAATATGGATTCAACACTCTTTGATTTTAGATCATTTCTTGCTAACATACTTTAATATGCATTAATAAAGCTACCTCACCTCCCTTTCCTGTCTTTTAAACAGTCACATATCCCTGAATATTCAGTTCTCAGCTTTGATCTCCTTGTAACCATGGTTCTGTAATGGTTATATCATTGTCACCATTAATCTCTAATTGTACAATTAATTCAAGTAAAGACCCACTAATTTTGACTTTTTAGCATTTCTCCTCCTCTGACCCTATTTGTTACTGTTTTTGAAGTTTGTATACTGTGTTATGTCCTGTCCCATCTGGTATTACTATCCAAATAGCTGCCCTACAATGTAGCCACATCCCTTTGCTTTGTAAGCCCACACTTCCCCTCTCCTAAATCCTCTCATACTCTAATTAATTTGAAGCCCTCTGTACAGTCTTTGTTAGTTGTTTTGCCAGGACACTAGTTGCAGCACGGTTCAAGTGAAGCAGTAACAGCTCCCTTCTATTCCTGTAGTGGTGACAGTGCTCTATGTACTGAAACCCATTCCTCCTACACCAAACAATGAGCCACAAGTTTAACTCCTTGACTTTATTTACCCTGTGTCAGTTTGACAGTTGCTCAGATAGTAATCCCAAGACTATTATTTTTGAATTTACCTCTGTGTTTTAATATATTTTGCTCCAACTCTTAACGTTGCTGGTTTCAGTTTGAAGATAACAATTGGATTCCTCCCCTTCCACTCCAAGTTCCTCTCTAGCATTGATGAGATGATGATAACCCTGGATTTAGGCAGGTAAGTCAGGCTTTAGGATTCATGCTCAAGCTGCTGAGAACTGTATTTATCCCCTAATTATATTGTTTATGTTCTTTTATACCCCAACACACTTTTTTTCCTTCCCACATATTAATGACTTCTTGTTCTACAGTGCCATTGTCGGTTCTCTCATCCTCCTTGCAGTACCCACTCTCATCCACATAACTAGCAAGAACCTTGTAACTGTTGGACAATTTCAGGGGCTGACGATATTCCAGGTTCCCAGGCTTGCCTCACCTGCAGTCACACCCTCCTGTGCCTGACGACAGACCGAATTTAAATGATTTCCTGGACTAAAGTCTCCCGGTAACCTTCTCCTTCCCAGCGCAGACTGCAGTTCCTGAAACTGCAGACATTGTAATAGATGCGTGTGGCGTGGAAGATCCTGGTGTCCAGCAGCTCTCATATTATCCATCCTGCCATCACTATTGTATTTTATTTACTTTATTAACTAATTACTCCAGAATCCCTGCTCTTTGCACTTTATTGTATTTTTTAAAAAAAACAGAATATCAATCTTAAACTTAATAAGCTATTAAAGATAGAGTTAAAAAAAGGCTAAAGGCCAAAACACAAACTGAAGACCTTACTTTTATTTTAAAGACTAGAAATATTCACCACCCTTACTAACCAATCAATTGCTTTCTCTCTAGTTGTGTCATGTTATGGGGTTGTGACTTTTATCTGCACCTTCTATCCCCTCCCACTCACTGCTTGTTCAGGAGACTTTACTTCTGGCAGTAAACCTTATGAAAAGTACCTCCTTCGCCCTCCTCCAAATTCCCTCTGTGAACCAATTTGCCAGTTATATTCACTTGACCTTTGTCTTACTCAGACAAAGTCTTCACTTATGCTGATATGGAAATAAACACACCATAATTTGCCAGTTCTTTGGTTTTGTGCAATCTGCTCTACTTCTAATAGTTTTACACTCCTTTCTAGAATACCTTGAGGGTTGATGAGCATCCTGGATGCTTACCTGCACTTCACGGGCAATGTTGTGAAGAATGCTGATACTCACGTGGACAGGTCTCATCTGGGATGAGGAAACGCTTTGGGAAGAGGCAACATTATTTGCATGACTGTAAGTCAATCAGTGTGGTGCAAACCCTCGACATCTCTGTGGTAGAGATATGTCCCTTGCAAACTAAGATCTGTACGGTACAAGCATGAACTCCATGCAAGTCCATATAACTCCAAGCTGATGCTCAGGCCATTAAACTTAACAACATTTTATTGGTGCAAAGGGAGCAAAGATATGAAAAATGTCTAACAAACAAAGTTTCATGGTAATAAAACAAGTATTCCTTTGAGGGCAGTAATGCTTGTGCATCACAACTAGCTATTGCTTCTGCGTGTCTGCAAATGTCCATGCAAGATCATTAGTTTCCAAATCTAGCTGCTGTAAGGTTTTCTTTGGCCTGTTTTCTTACTACTGCCATGGCTTCTTCATCATCTTCATGATCAGTTACTCTCTCAGACTCCTTCTATTGAATAGTGACTGTCCTGATCAGACCCTCTCTCATTGTATATCACACAAATTCCCGAAAGATCCTAGGGTGGCCACTTTTGATCCTGAAAAATGCCCGGTTTACCTTAGATTGCCCTGGAAGGGTAAGGTGTCTCAAAGATTGGAGCATCCGGTGAAGCTAGCTGTTTTATGCTGCTACTGTTGAATAGCAGGAGAATCGACGTTTCGGGTATAATCAGGGCTAATTCCTCATGACAGGTTTATGCCCAAAACATCGATTCTTCTGCTCCTCGGATGCTGCCTGACCTGCTGTGTTTTTCCAGCACCACACTCTTGACTCTGATCTCCAGCATGTGCAGTCCTCACTTTCTACTACGTGGAACAGCAATGCAAGTGGTGTTCATTACTAATATGATGCTGACATGAAGTTAAAAATAATGTACAATCGCACAAAAGAGGAATGCAGTATATTAATGTCAGTGTCTGTGTTACACCAGGTATGTAGGCCATATGCTGTAAAGACTGGCAGATCATATCAAACAGCATGTTCCTTCGGCTGTTCACAATAAGCAAGGTATGGCGTCTACCCAAACAATTTAAAATTGTCAATCAGTCTTGCTCACAATGTGGCGAACTTAAATATACTGGAACCTACATATTTTAGTGCTGTACATAGGCCCCTGTTCTTTGCCAGCAGAAAGAACAGTAATTAATTATTTTATTCAAGCCTTGTAGATTATCAGATAGCATGCATATAAAGCTACACTCCTGATTGGGAGGTGGGGCGGGAGGTGGGGGGGGAGGTGGGGTGGAGTGTTGGGTGAAAGAGAAGTTTCTAATTACAGATCCAGAATTATAACACTTCTAAGAAATGCAAAAGCATTTAATTTTGGGTGTTACAAGAGACAATTTACTTATACAGATTTTGTCTGGGAGTTGTGATGTGTTCATTTGCTCTTCCTAAGTACAGGCAAGAGAAAGCTTCTACCTTGTTTCTTGATCTCAGTTTCTAAGATATTAGTTTACATAAATGTTACTGTTCTGAAGCCCTTCAATACTACAGTCAAAAGGAAGCACCTGGAAATGTGAAGTAACAGCACATGAACTGTGAACCTATGCCTTTTACTCAAGATAAATGCTGAAATTTCTCATGACCAGTAGTACAAGGACTGCTGAGAGACTGAAGGATTCTTGGCTTGAAAATAAAGCTAAGTTTGTCTTTGTTGTAGAACATGAAATCATGTTGCCTGAAGCAACAGGGTCCTCCCCTCCACCGAGTACTGCCAACAGCTGGAATGCTCCAGCAAGCCACAAACTGCACGCCACTGTTCAACTAACACACTACACTTCTTATGAAGTCATGCCAAACTTCAGTATTGCAACCAGAGTGTTGCCAAACCGAGGAAATCTTTTCTGAGTAAAATTTCCCCAGTGCTAAAAGTCAGGGTAACAGCTCCACCCCATTCCCTCTGCTCGTTACAGTTCAAATCACATTATCTATTAATACTCTATTTGACTCCAGGGTGAGCTTCAAACACATATTCGCTGTCACTAAGACTGCCTACTTCAACCTCTGTAATACTGGAATTCACTGCCTCACCTCCATCTTTCTGCTGCAGAAATCCTCAGCGACACCCTCAGTATCTCCAGAGCTTTCGTAAAGGCGATCATGAAAAATATTGTGACATATTTGGATTTTGTTCAAGCCTATTTTGATAAACGCTGGTAGATCTCACTCATTCCATCCAGTTGTTGGCATTCTGATGGACGGTGCTGGGTTTTCAGATTGGGCAGCATGAAGATGAGAAATTGGATTGGGTCAAGATGGGTTTATATTGGATTCTCTACAGTATGGAAACAGGCCATTTGGCCTAACAAATTCACACCAACCCTCCGAAGAGTAATCCATCCAAACCCATTCCTCTACCCTATATTTACCCCTAACTAATGCACCTGACACTATGGGCAATTTAGATTGGTCAATTCACCTAACCTGCACATCCTTGGATTGTGGGAGAAAACCAGAGCACCCGGAGGAAACCCACGCAGTTACGGGGAGAATGTGCAAACCCCACACAGTCAGTCTCCCGAGATGGGAATTGAACCCTGGTCCCTGACACTGTGAGGCAGCAGTGCTAACCACTGAGCCATTATACTGCTCTGGTTCTCAGGGATACTGGAGATACTGGTGCAGGAAAAGGAAGAAGAACTATTTACGTTCACTTGACAGGCGACAGTCTCAGATGTTCAGCACGATCAGCTAGTGGGAGGGAAGGACTTGGCAGAGGCAACTGATTAAATGCCCTCAGCGAAGAAGAAACCAGGGAGCTCCTCAGGTATACTGTTAGAATTGAGGATGGAGAGTGAAACAACTCCACAGAGGTCGATATCCCATCAACAAATCACACTTTCTTTGCACGTGGAAGCTCCTTGCCACTAGTCCAGCTCCCTCAGAGTCAGCTCTCAGAGAGTCAAAATATCTGACATTCCTCTTTTTACCTGTCAGCCAGGGCTTGTTGATTAGACCAGATTAAAGCCCCAATCAGGGAAATCATTTCCCATGAGATTCACTTAGCTGACCTTGTTACAATCACTACATCCCTCCCCTTCAGAGTTCAAGAGCATAGGCTGGTCCTTTTTCTTGTATTGCCTCCTGGAGTGTTTTAGTACTACGTCAACGTCCTCTGACTCTGTGTCAGTTATGGGCAGCATGAAAAGCACAGGAGCTCGCACCTTGTGCCCAGAGCATCCAGTAAGAGATTCACTTTTCTTCAGGTGACAATGGCATTGATGCAGTAAAATGCACCATATTCATCTCAGATTCAGAGGTCTCTTCAACGCTTGACAATGAGGGAAAACCTATTGGCTTTGAAAGCCTTTCCGACTATTCCAAGGAGCTGGGAACGTTTTTCCCCTGAACCATTTTGTGAGTTTGTGACTTTCATATGGTCCATGTGCTTACAGAGAACCTCGCTCCTATTCAAACTTGATATGTTACTTGTCCTGACCTCACCTCGACTGTGCCTCTTCCTTACGCAGGGCCATTTCTGTGCTTCCTACGCCAAATTTTGTCCCCTGTAGTAAATTGTGTCTCTCACTTGGCAGAGTCTGGTGTCTGATATCAATGTTCCTGATGCTGTTTCACTCTCCCCACAGGTCCAGAAAGATCAGATTTAACCTGGTGTGGAGACTTCTCCCCATTAGCAACACTGCTGGAGCTGTCTCTATTGCTGCATGAGGGATGCTGTTATAATCAAATAGGAACTAAGACAGTTTGGCATCTGGCAAAGCTATAGGCTGTTTGTTCAAGATGCAGTTTGGACTGCTCTTTCTGCCTGGCCATTGGATGATGTATGGTATGGAGCTTATATGTTGAATCCCATTCGACTTTAGGAAACACTCAAATTCCCTGCAGGTAAATGATGGGCCTGTTGTTTGTGACCAACACTTCCAGGAGTTGGCACATTGCAAAAGATGCTCACAGTTTTTCTATCATTGTCTCTGTGTTTGACGAATGAACTCTATGCACATTCAGCCATTTTCATTGGGCATCCACAATGAACAAGAACATTGAATCCATGAAAGGACCTGCTTAGTTGACATGCAACTGAGTCCAGGGTTTACACGACCATTCCCACGGACAGGGTACAGCTGCTGGCCATAATTTTTATCCTTGCTGGCATCTGGGCACTGCCCCATCAATGTGGCATTCTGGGATTTGCATATTAATGAACCAAAACCTGCAACCCAATTTAAAAGATGAAAGACTTAACAGCAATCTAGATTTGTTCAATATATCACCTCAGTTGTCTGATACTATAATCTTTTGCTATAAATTCTGTGTCCTATGATCCTGCTCCATTAGCTGCATGATGAAGGAGCAGTGCTCTGAAAGCTTGTACTTCCAAATAAACCTGTTGGATTATAATCTGGTGTTGTGTGACTTTTAACAATATCCCAAGTGGCAGTCTCGTATATTGATACAAACCCTTTTCGGTATTAATTGGAGCATACTTCTGGGAATCCTCATTTAACCACAACTGCAAATATGCATGGCTCATGTTCAGCTTCATGAAGGACAGCTCCCCCCCAAAACCCCCTTCCCCCAACCCCCCGTGTCATTTTAACCTCTCTGTATCAGGATAAAGGGATCTAATAGGGGTAGAGTTATTTTTTAAAAAGAGTAAAGAGGAAAATAATAAAGTGGAAATGCAATAAATGGTTTTTTGCATGGAGTGACAAAGCATACACATAACTGGACATGCGGAAAATCTCAATTACTTAGGCTGGCTAAGTATTATAATTTTGATTGTGGACAGAAATGGGAAAAGGACTGTTTTAAAAACCAAGGAATGTGGAAGTGGTTGCTGCCCTTTTAAAACCAAGCCACTGGCACTTGTTCATGTTGTGTACTCTGCGATTTGTTCAAACAGTGGAGGATGTTTAGCTGCAGATGACCTGGCACCAGAGAATGTGTGCAGAATGAAATTTAGCCAGCAACACGTAGCTGATTAGTGGAGTAG
This sequence comes from Chiloscyllium punctatum, assembly GCF_047496795.1. Classification (NCBI taxonomy): domain Eukaryota; kingdom Metazoa; phylum Chordata; class Chondrichthyes; order Orectolobiformes; family Hemiscylliidae; genus Chiloscyllium; species Chiloscyllium punctatum. The sequence goes on along the minus strand of NC_092742.1, from coordinate 75,509,375 downwards.
TGATCAGTTATCAATGGCAAAGGCCTTTTGCCTGCCAACAGCCATGTGATTGGCTCCCAGGTAGCTTCACAACTTCGGGGTGCAATTGAGAGATTCAGAAGCCCTCCATAAAGGAAGTTGCTATCCATTTCTCTGCAGCTCACAGAAAACAAACCTAAAACCTAAAGAAGCCCAAGTTATTTTAGTTCAACTGTTGCTTTTAACCAACAAATCAGAGATCTTATAATATGCAAGCCAAGTGCTCAGTCCTTCCTGCAAGGATGTAAGAAAAATTCAGTGTGAGGGCGAGATCAACAACAGCAAGTCCTGACAAACCATTTGAACTGCTTTCCCAGTTCTTCCCTCCACCAATAACATGAATGTTTTTGTGACAGAGCATATGTCTGTGTGTGCATGCACATATGCATGTGGCTGGGGTGGGGGGGCTCGGTCAGTGAGTGGGGGTACATTTTATAAGGAGCTTAGAGTTTTAAGTGGTAGAACTGCGTGGTAGAATTAAGTGCTAGGGGCGGCATGGTGGCTCAGTGGTTAGCACAGTTGCCTTACAGTACCAGGGACTTGGGTTCCATTACATCTTTGGGCACCACTCCCCACCTCGTCCTCCGCTACATTGATAACTGCATCGGCGCCACCTCATGTTCCCGTGAGGAAGTTGAGCAATTCATCAACTTCACCACACATTCCACCCTGACCTTAAATTTACCTGGACCATCTCTGACACCTCCCTCCCCTTCCTGGACCTCTCCACTTCCATTAATGATGACCGACTTGACATCGACATTTTTTACAAACCCACCGACTCCCACAGCTACCTGGAAACTACCTCCTGCAAAAATGCCATCCCGTATTCCCAATTCCTTTGCCTCCGCCATATCCGCTCCCAGAAGGACCAGTTCCACCACAGAATACACCAGATGACCTCCTTCTTTGGAGACTGCAATTTCCCTTCCCACATGGTTAAAGATGCCCTCCAATGCACCTCGTCCACATCCCACACCTCCGCCCTCAGACCTCACCCCTCCAACCGCAAACAGGACAGAACCCCCCTGGTGCTCACCTTCCACCCTACCAACCTTCGCATAAACCAAATCATCCGCCGACATTTCCGCCACCTCCAAACAGACCTCACCACCAGGGATATATTTCCCTCCCCACCCCTTTCCGCTTTTTGCAAAGACCGTTCCCTCTGTGACTACCTGGTCAGATCCACGCCCCCCTACAACCCACCCTCCCATCCTGGCACCTTTCCCTGCCACCGCAGGAATTGCAAAACTGCACCCACACTTCCTCCCTCACCTCCATCCAAGGCCCTAAAGGAGCCTTTTACATCCATCAAAGTTTTACCTGCACATCCACCAATATCATTTATTGTATCCGTTGCTCCCAATGCGGTCTCCTCTACATTGGGGAGACTGAATGCCTCCTAGCAGAGCGCTTTAGGGACATCTCTGGGACATCCACACCAATCAACCACACCGCCCTGTGGCCCAACATTTCAACTCCCCCCCCAACTCTGCCGAGGACATGCAGGTCCTAGGCCTCCTCCACCGCCGCTCCCTCCCACCCGACACCTGGAGGAAGAACGCCTCATCTTCCGTCTCGGAACACTTCAACCCCAGGGCATCAATGTGGACTTCAACAGTTTCCTCATTTCCCCTTCCCCCACTTCACCCCAGTTCCAAACTTCCAGCTCAGCTCTGTCCCCATGACTGTCCTACCTGCCAATCTCCCTTCCCACCTATCCGCTTCACCCTCCCCTCTGACTTATCACCTCCATCCCCATCCCCATTCACCTATTGTACTCTTTGCTACCTTCCCCCACCCTCCTCCCTGACCTAACACCTTCATCCCCACCCCCATTCACCTATTGTACTCTATGCTACTTTCTCCCCACCCCCACCCTCCTCTCATTTATCTCTCCACCCTTCAGGCACTCTGCCTGTATTCCTGATGAAGGGCTTTTGTCTAAAACGTTGATTTTCCCGCTCCTCGGATGCTGCCTGAACTGCTGTGCTTTTCCAGCACCACTAATCCAGAAGCGCGACTGTCTGTGTGGAGTTTGCACATTCTCCCTGTTTCTGCGTGGGTTTCCTCCCACAATCCAAAGATGTCCAGGTTAGGTGGATCAGCCATGCTAAATTGCCCATAGTGTTCAGGGATGTGTAGATCAGGTGCATTAGTCAGGGTGAAATATAGGGTAATAGGGTAGGGGAATGAGTCTGATTAGATTACATTACAGTGTGGAAACAGGCCCTTCGGCCCAACAAGTCCACACCGACCCGCCGAAGCGCAACCCACCCATACCCCTACATTTACCACTTACCTAACACTATGGGCAATTTAACATGGCCAATTCACCTGATCTGCACATCTTTGGACTGTGGGAGGAAACCGGAGCACCTGGAGGAAACCCACGCAGACACGGGGAGAATGTGCAAACTCCACACAGTCAGTCGCCTGAGTGGGTTACTCAGCAGAGGGTTGATATGGACTTGTTGGGGAATTGAGGAATTTTGAATCTTTAATTTCTGTGACAACTCCAGGAAGAGCAAAGCTTGACTTCAAGCACTTCCCCAATGAGGCTTACCAGTGTAATTTGTTAGGATGCAAAATTGTTATTAGTGAATGGGGAATAGAGGAGAGAAAACAAGAAAGTGCAGAAGTCAGAAGGCTTGTTATGGATTCTTGCTGCTATAGGTAGCTAGGCAATTAACAAGTTTTTGTCCAAATTTGGGGACAGATAAAGTGGAAAGGTGAAGTCCATAAGTTATTTTACATGCAGAGTATTAGAGCATACATTAATAGAGGAAATGTCATTGAAGTAAAGTTCCAGGAAATGTACAGAAACAGTTGCAGTGCAGAAGATGATAACAAAATTGCAGATCCTCATGTGATCCAGAAGCAGCAGAGAGATGCGCTTCAGGCAGGTACAAGATTAGCTCCAGTTAGAAATTGCCAGGGTGGGTGGGGGGCGGTTGGGGTTGCTCACAAACCATGGGTACCGCATCAATTACAGGTTTAGCAGAGGACTGAAGCCCCCAGAATGCCCATCGCGATGGGGAAAGGCTGACATTGATCAGTGTTACTTTAAAACGTAGTTCCAAGAAAACCTGTGTTCCACAAACTACAGCTCTCGCCACGTCATGAGATCTACATTCAGTTCCATGCAATACACATGCATACTTGATCTCTCTGTTCAAGAGCATTGATTTACTCTCTCAATGTTGTCTTGGTTCACAGATTCATTTCACTGTTTGTCTCATTTGCCATTTAAAATTGTTTTATCTTCCTTTCAGGTGGGATGGATCACAAGCTTAAACATCTCTTGGTTACCATATCTCCTCATATCCTTCTTCACCTTCTTCTGAACCCATCCCTGCTTTCAATCTCATCTTTATTACCTTTTCATTATCTCCTATGATCTTCCAATCTGCATTTAAAGAGCAGAGAGTGATTTGTGTGTAGAATGAACTTCCAGAGCAAGTGGTAGATGCAGGTAGAGTTACAACATTTAAACGACATTTATCTAAGCACATGAGAAAGAAACGTTTGGACAGATATGGGCCAAGTGCAGGCATGTGGGACTAGTTTAATTTGGATTTATGTTCAGCATAGACTGGCTGGACCAAGGGGTCTGTTTCTGCGTTATATGGTTCTATGATTGTTACATGCTTAAAATCTAGAAGAAGGTTTTGTATCTTGCATTCTCTGATTGTAAATTGGTTGAACATTCCTTCTTGCCAAGTTTTAAGTCTATGTGCTGTGCAGTAATCATGATGTGCACCCGTGTGAAGCAATCTTGAGTTGACTCTCTGAAATGACAGTGCAACAAATGAAATTTGGAGGAGCCAAACTTTTAATGTTGCTTGATGCCAAATAAAGCCAGCATCCAAATTCTGTGATGCTCCCCTGGAATGACTGTTGGGAGCAATGAGGAGGAAATGGTTTCCCAGCAAAACATAAATGAAACTTCTGGCTGTCACTGAGAATGCATAGATACTTTAGTAGTGGGCATGAGCAACAGAAAGATTTGTACCCACCCTTAGATGCAGCTTGATAATGAACCTGGTCAGGAAGATGTTTACATTTGCAGATTCACCAGCACTCCATCAATGCACATCCCACTGCTCTCGATGTTTAACCAAGCATGTTCCATCATATGAAAAGCGCTTACATTTCAGCAGCACCCACACTTCACTTCATATACTTTTCCTCACCACAGTTATGCAACTACCACCACTACTTACCCCAATTCTCAGGATGCATAGTTCTGTTCCTTTTCACAGGGGGTGGTAAACGGGATCCAAGTCAATGTGTTTGTTGATAGGGTTCTGGTTGGAATATCATGTTTCTAGGAATTCTCGTGAGTGTCTCTTGTCCTATGTTCATCACAGTTCTGTTCTTTTACCCATTGTAGACAACTACACATTAATGGATTTCGGTTGTAACTATTGTGTAACTCAAAAGAGGAAAAAACCATCAAGAAAAGTGTCTTCTCAATCAGATATGAAGAAGGGAGAACATGTGACCCAAGTCAGAATGCGTAATGGTCATGAAAGAATGCTTTATTAATACTGCTGTCAGGAATTTAGTGCAAGCAAGAATTTTGTGTTCGTTGGGCAGGGAGGTCTTGTCCTTCCTTCTTTTAAACTCTAACAACTGGTGTGTTTTGATATTGTTGTTAACAGGTTACAGCTTCCTATCTTAATGAAATTGTATTGAAGAGGATAATGGGACAAAAATGACTCCAATCCTTTGGACATGACAGTCTATAGGATTCTAAAAGAGATAGCTGCAGAGGGTAGTGAATTATTTGGAATTAATTCTTTAGAATTTCCAAACCTCAGAAGGTAGCAAGCATAATCTGACTATTTAAAATGGGAGGAAAAGAGAAAACAGGGGACTAGAGTCAAACTATTATTAAGTACATATAAAAGGGCATTTAGAAAGTACGATTAAGCTGAATCAACGCAGATTTATGAAAGGCACGGTGAGTTTTACATAACTGTTTTTGAAGGTTTAATGGGTAAACTGGATAGGGAAGAAATAAATTGATCTGGATGTACGTTTGATCACTGAGCTGGAAGGTTCATTTTCAGATGTTTCATCACCAAACTAGGTAACTTCATCAGTGAGTCTCTGGACGAAACACTGCTGGCATGGCCCACTTTCTATTTATGTGTTTAGGTTTCCTTGCGTTGGTGATGTTATTTCCTGTTCTTTTTCTCAGGGGTTGGTAAATGGGATCCAAGTCAATGTGTTTGTTGATAGAGTTCCGATTGGAATGCCATGCTTCTAGGAATTCTCATGCGTATCTCTGTTTGGCTTGTCCTAGGATGAATATGTTGTCCATCACATGATGAATGAACATCAACTAGCCACAAGAAGACATGACCTCATTAGTATCCTTACATATAGATGAGGAAGGACACCATTTCAATTGGGACAACACATCTATCCTAGGACAAGCCAAACAGAGACACTCAAGAGTATTCCTAGAAGCATGGCATTCCAACTGGAACTCTATCAACAAACACATTGACTTGGATCCCATTTACTATCCCCTGAGAAAAAGAACAGGAAATGAACATCACCACAGAAATGACATTGCCACGGGAAATGAGGTCACCAACCCAAGGAAACCTAAACACACAAATTGAAAGCGGGCCATGCCACCAGTGCTTCATCCGAAGGCTCACTGATAAGGTTACCTAGTATGGTGACGAAAAGTCTGAAAACGAACCTTCCAGCTTAGCGAGCAAACCTACATCTAGAACTTCAACCTGAGCTACAAATCTTCTCAAAACTTGCTATATAAATGGATGCTGGGCTATTTGGATTTTCAATGTACATTCAAAAGATGTTAGATAAACTTACTACATAAAATTCATTCTCATCTCTGGGAATGGGGATAATGTATTAACAGAGATGTGGTTAAAAATAAACAGTAGGAGTAGTGCTAATACCTTAGCTGAGGGAACTGTGTTTAATGTATTCAAGTTTGTTGATGCTGCAAATTAGTAGGAAAAAAAGTGAGAAGGAAGCAAAGAGCCTGCAGAAGGATAAAGACAGGTTGGGTGAATCAGCAAGAACATGGCAGATGGGAGGTGTGATGTTATCCACTATGTTGGAAGGAACAAAACAAGCAAACTTGATTTTGCTTGGTGAGACTGGTAAAGGTTTGCATTCAGTGGGACCTAGGTATCCTTTCACATGGATCACAGAAACTAACAAACAGATACAATTAGCAGTCAGCAAGACAAATTGAATATACATTTTTATTAAGAAAGAAATGGAGTATGAGTTTTAAAAAAACTAATTGCAAATATACGGAATATTAGTTAGGTCACAGCTGGAGTACTTCACGCAGTTTTGGTCATCTTACTAAAGCAGGAAAATACTTTCCCTAGAAAGAGTAGAATGATGGCTTGTTAAACTGATTCCTGGGTATGGGGAGGTTGTGGTGGGCATCAGGGTTGGCTGAGGAAAATAAATTCAGATTCAAGGTTGTCACAACAGTAAACATGTATTTTAGGGGGAAAAAATCTATTCCAACATCATACTTTGGTAACTCAAAGGGTAATGAATAAAGATGAAAATTAAAATGCAGCAAGCAGCAGTGTTGCTGAAATATAAAAACAATAATTTTCATTTTGTCTTTTCTCTAGAAAAGCTAGAGACATTAAAATACTCGGGCTCAAATCCTGATCCTGAAGGGAAGGAGGTGAGGACAAGGGCTGAGCTGAAGAGTTGGGTTTAACTAACATAAACCTGGCCTTGGCATAATTCACAAAGTGAGAATTGGATGTTATTAGCCTTTCAGCCTGGTTTTTCTCTCCAAACTTGGAGTGTTAGTAAGTTAGGAAGTTAACAAGTAAGTTAGGAAGGAAAAGGGTTGGGATTGACACACACACACACCAGCTAGTTTTGGCAAACAAAATCAGTGAGGCAGAGTATGAAGGTGTGAGAGTGCTTCCTCCTGCCTGGTCTAACACTTCTACTGTCCTGTGGTGTGCTGTTCTAACAATTCTTTGAGGAGTTATCGAGTAAGTTAGATAAAGGAGAGCCACTGGACATGATCTATTTGTATTTCCAAAAGGCCATCACAAGACCTTTGATAGAAGGTTGCTAAACAAGATAAGAGCCAATGATATTAGGAGTAAGGTATGGATAAAGGATTGGCTCATCGGCAGAAGGCAGAGAGTGGGGATAAAGGGGTGTTTTACAGGGTGGCAGCCGGTGACTGGTGGAGTTCCACAGGGGCCTGTGTTGCAACCCCCACAACTATTCACTTTAACAGTCTGGACTTGGGAACTGAGGGCGTTGTTGCTAAGTATGCAGATGACAATAAGATAGTTGGAAGCATAAGTAGTGTTGAGGAAGCAGGAAGGCTGTTGAGGACTTGGGCAGGCAAAGAGAGTGGGCAAAGAAGTGAGCGGTGGAATACAATGTGGGAAAATGTGAGTTCATGCACTTAGGTAGGAAGAATAGAGGCATAGACTATTTTTAACTGTGAAAGGCTTCAGAAATCTGAAGCACAAAAGGGACATAGTGTCTTAGTTCAGGATCCTCATAAGGTTAACATGCAAGTTCAGTTGGTGGTTAGGAAGGCAAATGCAATGTTAGCATTCATTTCAAGAGGGTTAGAATACAAGAGCAGAAATGCACTGCTGAGGCTGTTTAAGGGTCTGGTCAGACTGCATTTGAAATATTGTGATCAGTTTTGGGCTCTGTATCTGAGGAAGGATGTGCTGGAGTATCCGAGAGGAGCAAGAATGATTCCAGGGATGAATGTGTCTCATGTGATGAGCAGTTGAGGAGTCTGTGCCGGATGGAATTTAGAAGGATGAGGGGGATCTGATTGAAACTTACATTCCATCCCTTGGAGACTGTGCAAACACCACACAGACAGTCTCCCTGTGTCTGTATGGGTTTCCTCTGGGTGCTCTGGTTTCCTCCCACAGTCTAAAGATGTGCAGATTGGGTGGATTGGCCAGGCTAAATTGCCCAGAGCATCCAGGGATGTATAGCGGCTTGGTGGATTAGCTATGGAGAATGCAGGCTTACTGGGATGGGTTGAGTCTAGGTGGGATACTCTTCAGAGAGTTGGTGTGGACTTGATGCGCAAAATAGCCAGCTTCCATACTGTAGAGATTCTGCGATTTTGGTCCCAGCATCATTCAGGTGGAGCCTGTCCAATTGGTACAGCTCCCTCCTTCCCCAGTATTGTACTAATGTCCCATGAATTTGAACCCGTTTCTCCTGCAGCAATTTTGCCATGCATATACATTTTTAATCTTATTGTTCCTGTGCCAATTAGCTTGTGGCACAGGTAGTAATCAAGAGATTATTACCTTTTTGGTTCTGCTTTTTAATTTAGTCCCTAGCTGCTCTCAGCTAAACCTCTTTCCTGCTTTTACCTATATCATTGGTACATACATGGACCACAACAACTGAATATTTCCCCTCCCACTCTATGTTCCTCTGAAGCCGAGATGAGGTACCCTGGACCCCTACCCCACATTCATCCCTCCCCCCACCCCCTTCGCCCAGATACCAGGCAACACAACCTTTGGGACTCTCAATTGTGGCCACATAGAACAGTGACTATTCCCTGACTATACTATCCCTGATATCTTTTTTCTTCCCCCTCTCAAATGGCTCCCTGTATGATGGTGCTATGGTCAGTTTGCTTATCCCCCCCCTACAGCCCCCACTCTCATCCACACAGGCTGCAAGAAACCTCAAACCTCTTAGGCAAGCTCAAAGGCTGAGACTCCTTCACTCTTGGATACCTCTACATGCCTTACTCATAGTCACACTCACTTGTCCCTGACCATTGACCAAATTCAGATAGTTATTCTAAAGGGTGTGACTGCATCCAGGAAACTCTCTCCCTCCCTTATGTGTCACGGTATTTGAAGCTGAAACTCTGAGCCAGAGTTTCTCAAGCAACAGATCTGGTCACTATTAACCACAAAAGGGTCCACCAGCTCCCACATCATGCAGGTACAAAACACATCGCCTGGCCCTGTGTTTCTATTTTGGTTACTTAGCTCTTAATTTGTTTTTATTCAATTCCTATTTTTTTAAGATTTTAATCCATAAATATTTCTCCTATTTACCTTCAATCTGAAAATAACCTAAAGTTGGTAGTCAAGTTAGTAGCTATTCCAACCAATGGACTTACTATGATGTCATTCATTATTTTGTATTCAGCCCCTGATCCTCGGCTTCAATTTATCCTGTTGAGAAAAACCTACAAACTATGAGCCAAAAAAGCAAACAATAAGCACCTTGTTCCCACTGCGCCAAATTCCCACACTGCCTCCAAAGTGCCCAGGTGATATATTCCCTCTTGTTCTGTCTCACTCCAGATATAATCTCTCCTTCTTGATTGTGCAAAGTTTAATGATGAGCAAAGTGTTTATTCATCTCCTATTTCCTATATTCTTACACTGAACTCTGGTGACAGAAATAAAAATAGCTGAAATACATACTGACTTTACCATGCCTGAATTGTGAAAAGATTGATACATTTATTGTAAAGATTTCTACTTTACTATAACAATTTCAAGCATTTTATTTTGTCTTTAAAGGACTTCTCAGCTGGAACAAGAGCTTGTAAACATGCACGTGTACAATTCCTCAGAAGACCTTATTCCTCCTGAGGGTGCGCCATTACAAAATCTGGAGTCAAAAATCAGCACAGATACTGGAATGTTCATAGTTAGTTGGATTTTTCATCACTGTTCACAACTGAGCATTAGTTGTCAGGGATGCAATACGTTTCAAGATTCGCTTAGTTTGATACAAATACTGAAATCCTGGGGCCATCATTAAGGATAATACCAGAACAGTCATCAGAATATGATGTTGTGTTGATAAACAAGGTGCAGTATTCACAGGATTCTCACAAAAGTTAAAGATTTAATAGAACAACTCTATGTCCCCAACTGATTTGCCTAACTGACTCTGGGTAACAGAGAACACGGACCAGGTTTCTGTGCAAGAAACTACTGTTTGTTAGAAATAAATTCATTCTAACCACAAGAAACAAAATGTGAGTTATCATCATATAAATCTACTAAGTGAAACTCTAAGGTCTTTCTTAAAACTCTGCACACAAATGCAGTGAGACGCAGAATAAGAAACAAACACGGATGTTATATCAGTGGAAGGAAAGGTACTGGGAAAACTGTTCAATAGCACTGGTCATTGAATTTGAAGAAATATTCCCTTTTGCTTCCCAAATCATTCTAACCTGAGAGCCTCTTATTCTAAGTTATTTAATTTTTATTGCAGACACTAGGCAATTAGCACAGTAATTGTTCAGATTTTCAGTCGCAGTTTTAAGGTAATAAAGATTATAGCAAATGGTGGAAAAGAATACATTTATTTCAGATGTTGGTTACTTTACTACAGAGTAGAAAGAATGAGAGACTGATACTGTAGCAGTCTGAAGGCTTATCCTTTGTATTGTACTCATATATTCAATTCATCTGACCTGAGCCAGAGAGTTGTTGCCATGCTGATGACCTCTGGTCCCCACAAACTGGTCCTGAATAGAAAACCAATCAGCAATCTGTCTCTGGACAAAGCTTACTCTGCACACACTCTGTGTTTACAACTGAACAAACTAACAGTCTAAACACAATCACAATGAGCTCAGTGACTTTTTTTTTAAAAAGTGCTGCCAGGCCTTGCAGCCTTTTCCCCCTCTTGGTCCACAATCCAAAATAAAGACAAATAATAACAGATGGCCATAGAGTGCTACAGGTAAATGTGTCATACAAACACACTCCACAGTATTGGACATGTGCCACTTTCAATAGCAGTGAATTGGTGTTGTGAGAAACAGAAATTACTGGAAAAGCTCAGCAGCTCTGGCAGCATCTGTGGAGGGAAATCAGAGTTAATGTTTTGGATCCAGTGATCCCCCTTCAGAAATGGGTGTTGTGAGAATGTTGACCATGGAGAGTGGCCACTTCCAATGTACTTCAAGTAAGTTTATGAAATGACTCTCTGAGAGCCATACAATCATCACTTCAAATACAATTACAGAAACCAGATTCACAGCCTGAGAACACGATACTGATCTTCAGCAAGCTGTTCCCATAGAGCGTGAGTAATGTGATGTTGCCTAAGAAAGGACTGGTGGTGAAAGAGGACAGTGAGGTCAAAAGTGTACTTATACCTGTTGCTGCATTCCCCTCCTAATCCTGCAAAATTATATTTGCTGCCTCGCCTTTGTCTTTGATGGGTTTTAAGGGGCTTCATAATGAATGTCAGGTCTTAACAGGCCAAAACACACCAGTTCAAGCTCTGCTTTGTGTGCAATGGTTGGACAATGAAGTGCAAAAAGAAAGAGTTAATGCTGGTAGTAGCAGTGGGAGCATGGCAGAGGGTTTCATAATTTCTTGTGTCAGACACCAGCTGAACTTTTGCACTATTCAGGTAACCTTAACTTCCACCTTAGATACAGTTGGGTTTATGCAGATCCATCGGAGCTTCTCCATATGGCTCATCAGATTGGTTCTTTTCCTCATTATTAAGAAATTAATTAACAATACTTCATCCTTAATCTTCTCTTCTGAACAATATGGTGCAAGATGCTGGTCTCACACTGCTATTACCTGCTTGCATTTGTTACTCATTTTGCCCTGAACAAATATTTTTTCCTGCTCACATGCCCACTTGTCTGTCCTTGTCATGCTGTAATGCTCTAGCAAATCACAGCGCAAACCAGAAGAACAAATTTCATCTTCAGACTAGATACTTTATAAGCTTCTGGACTTAATATTGAGTTCACCACCTTCAGATTGTGAATTCACTCCCATTTCTTCCCTTTCTTTTAGGTTTACATGTTGTACTCTCTGTCACCATGTCCTCTCTCCCATTCTGGTGGGACCATCTGTTCTTTCCAGTCTGGCAGTTAGACACACCAGTGTTCAGCCATTCTCACATTCCGATCACATAATCTGAACTATCAACATCTTTTCTCCCTCAGCACGCCACCACACCTCCCCCCGCTCAACACAATTCCATAAATGCTGCCCCCTCCATACTTTACGTCAGCTCTGATGAAGAATCATCTAGACTGGAAATGTTAGCTTGCTCTCTCTCCATGGATGTTGCAGGGAATGATAATACTCTTCAATATTACATATGCTGTGATTTCCAGTCATTTTTGTTTTCGGTGAAGATTCCAGTATCTGCAGTAATTTGTTCCTTTTTAAGGTATCAGTTGTTTTGAGTATTTCAATATCACAAGAAAATAACGTGAGACAGCTCTCCATATGCTTGACAGAGGTCTAACTTAGTTATAGAAATCTCTTTAAATCAAACAAAAACTTGTAAGGCTGCCACTTTAAATCTTTTTCTTTTAATCATCTACAGCATGTTGTGACTTGGCTCACTATGTCCAGTCCAAAATTACACTATTGCCCTCATTCTAGTTGATAGTTTCAATGTTATAAAATTAGAAATAAGATCATTAATTATTTTGGTTCTATCAGGTCTTCAATTGAAAGACTGCTGTTGAAAGTGCCTGCTTAATATACTTCAGTTTGTACATGCTGTCAACTGTTTACGACTTGCCAATCACTCCAGCAAAAGAATATTACAACTGACAGAATATAAAGAAATTAAAACTTATAGTTTTATTATGATAGTTATTTGATATGTCAAATTACAAGTGTATGATGTAACAAAACCAGTTACAAACTTATATATGCATATTTACATTATATATATATTCAAGAAATTAAGAAGCTACACCCTCATACATTTAAGAAATTACACCTGTGGCAGGAGTTATTAAAACTAAATTGTACATCACATACTTAGTATCTTTTCAACAAAAATAAAAAAAACTAAAAACAAAAAGTAACAAATACAATAGCAGTTAGATTTAAATGGAATTTTTAAAATGAACAAGCGAGGCACTTTTTGGAAGTGGGCTAGGCATCTGCAAGTGGCACAAAGCAAACAATAGGCAGTACTTAGAAACAAAAACCTCTAGGTACAAGGCTTTTTTAGCTTAATGTTTTCTATTAGATAAAGTCTCAAATTCTAACAAATACCATTTCAAAAAAAGTAATTAGAAGTAGAAAAAAAATGACATTACCGTTCTGAGCACATAAGTGCGCCATCAGTATTCAGCAGGGTCAATTCCTTTACAGCTATTAGCATGCCTCTTAGGCTGTTTAAATCCATAAAGTAGACATTGCATATAAATTACAGTACATGGTTAGGTGATGTACCATACTGGTTAGTAGTGCCTCATTATTCTAAGGTCAAAGTGTACCTATTACCACAAACAAAAGACTTTGCTACAGCCAGCAAGTTTTTCTCTTGGGGGTAGTCGCATCTTCTTACATTACACATACAAACACTGTCAGACTCTCCCCATCCAAAGAAAAATAAAGATAAAAAGCAGCTTATATTTATGCTAAGAATTACTGGATGCTAAACAGTCTACTGAGAAGATCTTGTTTGTCTAAACTGAGTTGGAAACACTTTCCAGTATGCTAGCAATTTTTCCTTCACACCAAGGATCTTCATAACAATAGTTATAAACTCTGAACTCATCCGCACACAAGGAGGGGTGTGAAAGGGAGATGAAAGGGGACATTTTGATTGAACTTAAAAGAACCAAACACAATCAAAGCAGAGACTGTAACTGGTGGAGATGAAAATACCCACCAGATCTGCACAGCAGCTCAATTTCTTGAAGTATACGACAAAAAAACTTCACTCAATCACAAACAAACATCATCAAAAAGTCATCGGGTAGTAATTGAGAGGTTAAAACATGTTTTGTAGATTAGTATCTATAAACTGTTAGCTTGGAGTATAGGGTTTGCAAAATAAAAAATTTTGGCTTCAATTCACTATTCAATTTATAATCTATATAGTGACTATCAGCTCAACATACAGGAAAGTTTTAGTCAGATCCTGGTACTCCATACTATCTACTGACTGTGAAAAGGCAGATGGGCAAGTTAATTTACACCACATGTTCTTAACCAGAGCACAGAAGACAGGAAAAGCACAAAACCTTTAAGCACTCAAGATCTTTAGGAATTCCTGCAAAGAGTAAAACTGGCCCAGATGTCCACATTAAAACAATACTGGAATGAAATACGGAAGCCTGCTGAATCCTTTGAAATCCCGAGAAATGAGAATTTCCACTCAGCTTATTATATACTTGAACACAGCAGCATTTGATAGTGACCTTATATAGCACAACTGAAATTTCTGTCAGAGGCTCTGATGCAGGGGCTGAGAAGGTTCTTTAATGTTACATCTGCCTGTCTACCATGGACATCAATAATAGTAGATGGCAGGCCAGTACAATCCGATATTTTAAAAAGCTTGCAGTTCTTTTGAAAGGTTCAGGTAAATTAAGAGCTTTTGAATTGAACTGTGGAAAACAGTTTTCCAAAACTTGGATAATGAAAATTTGCAAGTAGCAACCCGAATGCAGTAAGCTATATGGAGAATCACAAGCAATGTGTGAACACTCTGAGCACAATTCAAAATTTGTTTCTCCCAGTGTGCAGAATACTGATGAAATATAAGTTTCCAAGCATACGGATGGAATCCTATCAAGAAACATTACTTTCGTGACCTTTAAATACTCAAACAGCAAAATGAAAAAATTGCCCCCATCACCAAACATGTCCTAGTGAAGCCATTCTGTGATTAAGTACAAAACTAGAAACAAGCTCTTTTTAAAACTAAGTCTCATATCATTAGCCTCTACTTTTCAATGTGAAATAATACTCAAAGTTGGCTTATGTACAGAAAGCTGTCAGTCCATTCCATCTACTTACAGCTGAAAAATATCAATGCATTCTAATGTGGAGTATTTTACAGATGGAGTTATGTATTTACATATCTAAAAATTAGAACCTAGGCAAGCAACTCTGACAAAGCCCTAAATTTTAAGTGTAGATTTTGTGAGTAAATATTTGGTAAAATTTGGAAGCATCAATTCTTAGGGTGAAATGGTCCTGGCACAATCACGACAGCTCAATTATCCTTTCCACAGTCACGAATACGTAAACAGGCTACAAAGGTATGCATGGACAATGTATCAAACTAACTGACCCAACTGTGGCATTAAACATTTAGGGTTATTCTACATATTGTTTGCAAATTATCACCATGGGGGCCTGCACAAATTGACAAATGATTCCAAATAATTAAATGTTTTTCAAAAAAAAGTGATATATTAATTTTGAGTCTGTGAATTTAATTAGTTCAGGCTCTAAATCAATCTTCATTGTTTAGGTATTGGTTCTTCAAATCTGAAATATGTTCCTACTAGTAACCTTCTGAGCATTATTATCAATTTAAACTTGAAAATTCATCTCATCCATGCATACCTGTGTTCTACGGATATATATTTAATTACAAACCATTTTGCTTGGTAGCACAGAAATGGAGTACTGCTGAAAAAGATACTCATGTTCTCTAAACACTCATCAGGATAAATGGCAGAATGCCAAATTTCAAAGAAAGCAATAATCTATAATGCACGAGCAAAGGTAATGATTGTTTGGCAGGTTAGCTCTGATTGGATTCAACTTGCCAACCAATCACCACCTTTTCTCACGTGGTACAGACTCTTGCTTTGTTTGAAGTTTGTAATTCCTGTGCTAGTCCTAACGACAAACGTTTAACATCTTGTTTTTTTCAGCAATACGTGCCATGCCTATTTACATATCCATTACAGAGTGAAGATGTAGGTGTGCCTATGTGTACAGCTAAACAGGGAAAGGTAGCATTGAACTTTTTAAAAAACTAATTAAAAGCATTCACTTATTAACCCTTGAATAGCAAATTGAACTATATTAGCATCCTGCATCAAATGTTGTAGACTATTTAGTGAACAAACTAATACCAGGATTTTGCTTTCCCAAAATTGCATCTACACTGTTTCTGGTAGGCTGTTGAAAGATAGGTCTGAAATACTTGATTTGACTATACTCCAAACTTTAGATGTTCTAATAGTATGACAACCAATTATATAAATTCAAGAGGTCATATGATATTCTTGGACTACCAACAGAAAACTTGCTGATTGAGCAAAAATATTAGAAGTGTTTTTAAAGATATCCAAAACCAAATATGCCACTAGCTTGCAATTTGGTTCTCACACAACAGACATACACTGGGAGAGATAAAACAGAATGTGCTTAATCACCACAATGAAAATTAGTCACAAATTTTTAGTTTTCAGAGATGAAGGTGAAAAATTGTTCAAACTGAAGCAAAATCGTATGTGAATAGTAAGCATGCATATTACAATGAATTAAAAACAAAATGACTATCTATGGCTCCATTACACATCAACATTTTTTGTTTCCAAACACAGAAGAACTGAAAAGATAAATGATTTTATTGCGAAAGTATGAGCCACTTCAAATTTAGTTATATAGAGTTTGACACTTTACATGTGTTAAATATCTAATTATTCATAGACAGTAAATTCACCTGCACTGCCAGTTAAGTGATTCTGTAAATGCACATATTAAGTAAATACTTATTAGAACCAAAGCCTAAAACAAGTTGAAATCTTTCTGAACAAAACTCAGTTACCTAGTGCTTTTAGTCCAACACTTCAGTTTCATCTGTAAGAGTTTTATGTGAGAAACCATACTATAGTCAACTCAATGTACAAAACTGCAAAATTAATCCCTTCCACACAATCACATTCAGTACTCACTGAACAGCCAAAAGCAAAGAACTCTCTGCTTTACAAAACCTTCTCAAGTTAGGCTGTGCCATGCAAAGTATTAGACATGGTGGCCTTGCATAGGGCCATAATCATTTAAAACATTTTACTTCTCCTCAAGCCTTGGAAACTTGCACAGCTCTGCAATTGCTGCTGGCTTTTAATACCAGTAGGCCATAACCCTTGAGACTCAGGGTTGATGCTGCCTGGAGAGGAACTATTAAGCCCAGCTTGACTCCTGATTGGTCACATCATCCAGCTGCTTTGTGCTTCCCTCCACAACATCCGCACATCTCACCACAGTGGTGACATGCTCTCAAAGGAAGATAGCAGCACATACATGGTGCAATGACAGACAAGGCTATAAGTGCCAGCCACCGCAAACAGAACTTGTCATCACTAGTGTCACACGAGCATGGATCAGAGAAATCCCCCTCAGAGTCCGACATGCAGTGGTAGAGCATACTCTCAGCACACAGCATGCAGCTCACTTGATAAATGCATTTCTTGATGGGGTCTGGAGCATCCTGACACTGTCCTCTCCGGTTTTCCTCATGATTAAAAATGTCTCGGCAATATATACAACGAGAGCGTTCTCCATCCTCTTTCCTTCGCCTGGATTTTTTTGATTTTAGTGAAGGAGATGGCTGTGTTTTGAATACAATAGAACCTTTTGAATCTTTAATGTGTTCAGTTTCAATCCCTTCCACAGAAGGATATACATAATCGTGTTTTTTAGATTCAGGTTTGAAGCACACATATGAGTCTATTTCAGTTTCCACTTCATTTTTTCGTACATTGGGATGTCTGTAGTCTTCGTAGCCTCTAATTAATACATCCTTTCGAGGGTTTATCCTCACAACCTCGTCTTCATCCTGAAAACTGACATGCCTGGTTGGTTTTAACATAATCTGAAAAAGATTGAAAATTTTCTTATTAGAGGAAATTAAAAACATGCAGTTGAATGATACAACTTTAAGATTTAAAAACAATTTTTAATGGAAACCGTTCATGGAATATCTCAGCCAAAAGGTCCCAAGGAATTAATTTCACAGCTGCTGTGTGCAAATATAGTAATAGCTCAGTTACTAGTTGAGATACTTTATTGAAGAAATGTAAAGCAGTATGACAACCTCCCACTGTGCTCCCTTAATGAATATAACGCCAGTTTAAGATTTCAGATTTAAATTCAAACCAGCTTTGAGAAAACATACTGTCTTTTTACAGAATACATGTTTGGTCCATCGCACAAAGAGCTTAGCTAGCTTCAGTCCATCACCTTTTCCTCACTTGGATCTACAAATACTCTATCATGAGATAATTATTTAATGGATTTTGAAAGATGCTACTGAGTTTTTTGCCTCCCAGCTCTCAGGCAATGCATGCCAGGTCCTAAACAGTGGGAAGGAATTGCCCTAAAAGTCCTCAACATTGGCTCCCAACCCTATGATGTCTCATGACTTCAGGTCCAACATGGGCAAGGAGCCTGCTGCTATTACCTCTATTGCTTTCCTTCCCTCACCCAAGTCGATAAATCAGTACTCACCCATGTTGAAATCAAGTGAAAGAACAATTGACACAAGGACACAAGATATACTCTGTGTGGAGTCTCCAATGTTCATCAGGAGTGGCTCAGTAACACTACTACTGACCAGGCTGGCAGAATCCTAAAGATCATAGGTCTGGGACAAGTGGTGAGCGAACCAAGAGGGGAAAATCTACTTGATCTCGTCCTCATCAATCTACCTGTTGCAGATGCATCTGTCCAGGGCAGTGTCAATAGCTGCAACCTTCACACAAACTGTGTGTGGAGGAAATGTTCCATCTTTCCTTTGGGGAAAATTCTCTAATGTGTTGTGTGGCATTACCATAATGTTAAATGGGTTAAGTGCAAATGGATCTAGCGATTCAAAACTGAGCATTCATGGGGTACCGTAGCCATCAGCATCAGCAGAATTGTAGTTAATATAACCTGTAACCTCATCACCTGGCACATCCCCCACTCTCCATTACCAACTACCAAGTCAGGGAACAAGTGTGGTTCAATGAAAAGTGCAGGAAGATATGCCAGGAACAACAACCTAAAATTTAGGTGTCAACCTGATGAAGCCACAACATAGGACTAGTTATGTGTCGAACAGCATAAGCAGCAAGTGATAGATAGGGCTAAGCAACGGATCAGATTTAAACTTTGGAGTTCTGCCACATTGAGTTGTCAATGGCGGTGAACAACTAAACAACTAACAGAAAAAGGTGGTTCTAACAATGATGGGAGAGCCCAGAATATTAGTGCCAAAGACAAGGCTGAAGTATTTAAAATCATTTTCACCCACAAGTGTTTTTTGGGTTCTGCCAGGTCTATTCAGCTCCTGACCTAATTGCAGCCTCCAAGCATAGACAAAAGATTAAAATTGCAGTGCTGAAATGAAAGGAAGATTGAATGCCTTTGACATGAAGGTAGCATTTCAGTGTGGTATAAAAAAATCCTAGCAAACTAGATCTGATGGGAACTTGGGGGAAAGCTCTCCACTGGCTGGAGTCATACCGAGCACAAGAGATGATGGTTGTCATTGGTGGTCAATCATTTCAGCTCTAGGACACCTCAGCAGAAGGTCCACGTCCAAACATCTTTAGCAGCTTCATCCACGACCTTCCCGCCATAACATGAGAAATGACCCAGTGAGCAATGGCCACATAATTTGGCCGAACATTTACTTTTGTGATGAAGTGACAAGAGATAACAATTTGTCTATTTTATTACCATAAGGCGATGTCATGTGTTTCACATTACCTTTCTTAGCTGCTAAACATGAAAAATTACCTGATTCTGTTGAGCAGGAAAGTATAATCTTCGAGAACCGAAGTCCTCAAATGGAGGCGTTCTAACATAGCAGCTTCTGCAAGGATCATTTGTCACTACAGTATCATGCCGTGAAATGCGCTCTTTTCTGATCAAAGAATTAGTATCACTTTCTTGTGCAGACTGAAAAAAAACCCCAAAATTCCTTCATTATTTTGACAGGCAATGATCTTGCAACCATAATGGTACATCTTAATACTGACCACCAGAGGTCATCATATCACAATACAGAACAACCTCGGTTATCTGAACAAGATATCAAGGTCCCGTAAAAATGTTATCCGTTATCCAAACAATCAGTTATCTGAACAAATTCCCCCCCCCCCCCCCCGCCCAACCTCATTTGGATAATCGAGATTATTCTGTACCTGGAAACACTGCACTGAAATATCAAATGTCAGATTTCCTGGCATTGGAGGGGTAACTATTATTGATTGTGAGTTGACAGAATTTGTTGTCATTATCCATCAAACTGATTGAACTTACAGGAGATCAGGCATGCACTGAAATCATTTATCACTCAGAGCTCCAATACAGGCAGTGGAGCTCTTAACAGACCGATGGCAAAATCAGTGAAAGTTTCCACATTTCACTCCCATATTTCACATCAGAAACTCCACAATAAATTTACGGCTTATTCAATTAGGTGTAACTTGGTTTTTGATGCTTGCAGCATTAAGTAAAAGGTGACGCATAACTGATCTTGAAAAAGGCATTTTATAATTGTGGAGTTCTGTTAAACAACTTGACATCATGATACACAAGTTTCAGCCCAAAACTATGTTAAATATATTTCATTTTCTACTGTTAGCAAATTAAATGGATGCTTGAAAACTCTGAATCAATTTAAATTTAAGTTGAGTACAGAATGCGATAAAGGAATTTGTCAACTTCAGTGCTCCAATTGTCCTTTTGGGTTGTTTTAAGAGTCAATAAGAATCATTCTGAATGTACTAGCTATTTAGCTATTTAAAGAATTGTTGAAAATATAATTATTTGTGCAATGCATTGTTTGCACTTCATTTTTCTTCTAATATTAATAACGTGACATTTCTGTAGCTGACAAAGTGAACATTCACATAGATTCTTTTTGATAACAAGCTCCCTGCCATAGAATCCAAGAGACCACTCGGCATTGGTGGACTAAAATAGCATCTACAAGAAGTCTATTAAGAACACAATTGAACATTAAAGCTCTTCTTATAGGGTGAAGCTTGTCCATTTTAATTACAAGCATCCACCATCACAAAGTTTATTAAATATCAACTGGAAATAGGAACCCTTCAGGTTCCCTTTCCCCTCTGCCCAAAGCTTTGGAACGGAGATGCTAATGTTCATATGATGGCCAATTATCACATGTGCCACTGCTTGCTTGGCAGCGCAAATAAACACAAACCCAATTGTTTTGCGTGCTGCTCCTACATATATTTTCCAGGTTCAATCAAATTAAAATTTTGCAGGCAAGCTTCCTGAATCAACGAGCCTCTCCTTCAATTGTCAAGAATCACCTGCAACCGATTAATAGCAGCTTTTCGTACGTTTTGGGGATAAGAGCTGCATTCATTTTGTCACATCTACATGGAGTGCTCATTCCAGTTAGTGGGCAGTCAGGTATGTTGATGGACCTACTAATGTGACAGAGGGGAGAAGTGGAGAACAGTACCAATCTTTCAATCTGTAAAGTTCCATTATACACTATTTATTATAGTGTCAATCTTCTGTATGAATAAATATTTTAATACTTTTACCTAAATGCATATAGCTTAATTTGTAGTTATATCTTATTTACTTGCAATGTATAAACACACCCAACATTTTTCAACTACAGTCGCATTTGCACGATTCTCAATGTACCTCTCAAGGTAGGTTCATGGCTGGGAACTTATAGGTGCCAAGTACAGGCTGCTAGCTTCCCCTTTAGGAAGGGACGAGCAAAGTGAATTACATGAATGTTGCTGGGTTACGTAAGTGTTTTGGAAATGTTCAATACAAAATTTCATACCAGCGACTGGGTGGTAGTGGAGGGTTGTTTTTCAGACTGGAGGCCTGTGACCAGTGGAGTGTCACAAGGATCGGTGCCGGGTCCTCTACTTTTTGTCATTTATATAAGTAGTTTGGATGTGAGCATAAGAGGTAGAGTTAGTAAGTTTGCAGATGACACCAAAATTGGAGGTGTAGTGGACAGCGAAGAAGGTTACCCTCAGATTACAACAGGATCTAGACCAGATGGGCCAATGGGCTGAGAAGTGGCAGATGGAGTTTAATTCAGATAAATGCGAGATGCTGCATTTTGGGAAAGCAAATCTTAGCAGGCTTTATACACTTAATGGTAAAGTCCTAGGGAGTGTTGCTGAACAAAGAGACCTTGGAGTGCAGGTTCATAGTTCCTTGAAAGTGGAGTCGCAGGTAGATAGGATAGTGAAGGCGGCGTTTGGTATGCTTTCCTTTATTGGTCAGAGTATTGAATACAGGAGTTGGGAGGTCATGTTGCGGCTGAACAAGACATCGGGTAGGCCACTGTTGGAATATGGAGTGCAATTCTGGTGTCCTTTCTATCGAAAAGATGTTATGAAACTTGAAAGGGTTCAGAAAAGATTTACAAGGAAATTGCCAGAGTTGGAGGATTTGAGCTATAGGTAGAGGCTGAACAGGCTGGGGCTGTTTTCCCTGCAGCGTCAGAGGCTGAGGGGTGACCTTATAGAGGTCTACAAAATTATGAGGGGCATGGATAGGATAAATAGACAAAGTCTTTTCCTGGGGGTGGGGGAGTCCAGAACTAGAGGGCACACGTTTAGGGTGAGAGGGGAAAGATATAAAAGGGACCTAAGGGGAAACTTTTTCACGCAGAGGATGGTACGTGTATTGAATGAGCTGCCAGAGGATGTGGTGGAGGCTGGCACAATTGTAACATTTAAAAGGCATTTGGATGGGTATATGAATAGGAAGGGTTTGGAGGGATATGGGCCGGTTGCTGGCAGGTGGGACTAGATTGAGTTGGGATAACTGGTCGGCATGGACAGGTTGGACCGAAGGGTCTGTTTCCGTGCTGTACATCTCTATGACTCTATGACACACTTCATAGCTGCACCCTTTGTAAATGTTAAATCAAAGCATTAATATGGGCAAATTAGCTGAGGATAGGACAGTAGTGATGGTGGGAATAGGAACTAGTTACTGATGAATTATTTTTTGTAACAGTGAGACATTGATATTACACTATTTTTGTCAGCAGTATAAACAATAAAACACTAACAGCTAGGAATAGATTAGAACTATTAACCTTACTACTTACAGCAAAAAGGCTTGTCAGGAAAAATAGTTGAGGGTGGGGTTTATATAAAAGCTAGATGTGACCAAAATGAGGGCATATTGCTGATGCTTTTCATCTTGCACTCATCAGCACAAACATAGGAATACCAAATTTCATCTGATCACAACCACTGACACTACAGGAGAAAAGGGTACATGTTGTTTAGCAAGTCAACTCTGATTGACCGAGGCACTGCCATACAAAAAGCATCACTGACCTATAATACTCACAGGTACCTTCAATAAGACACAAGACTTAAACATGTTTCTTATGCGTGAACAGTACAGATTGTTGTATGTGAATGTATGTTGTTTTGAGCAAGTGTAAATACTTGGGGAAGTCTACAGTTTCCTGCTATTTTCTCCATGGCAACTTTTTGGCCAATCAGAAATGATGAAGTAGTCTTTCCTCCTGCAATGATTGTTTGGTATCTGGCATTGCTGTGTCAATTCTGATGAATATAAGATAAAAGCTTGGGATTGAGGGCATGTATGATTTCTCCATATTCCATTCATTTCTGAGATTGACATACATGGGACTTAAGAAGTTTTAAATTGGTATTTTAAGTTTGTAGCTTGGTAATTCATTTCAAATCTCTTTGGCTTTTTTGTTGCTCCAAATATATTCCTAAGGTAAATATTATCTGTTCCTAAGAACGGAGTAACATACGAATTAGGAGCGGGAATAGGCAATTCTGCCCTTCAAGCTCACTTCACCATTTAACATGATAGTAGCTGATGTTATCTTGTCTCAACTCCACTTTCCTGATCTGATTGAGGTATATAAAATTCTAAAGGGGTGGATTCTAAGGTGGATGCTGAACAGGTGTTTCCCCTTGTGGGACACCCGTACAAGAGGTTATAGATACAGAGTAAGAGGAGATAGGTTCAGAACTGACATGAGGAGAAACTATTTTCTCAGAGGGTTGTGAATCTGTGGAACTAACTGCCCCAGAGTGCAGAGGATGTGGAATAAATCAACAGATTAAAGAAATAAATACTTATGTTTCTGATGAAAAGCAAGATAAAGGGCTATGTGGAGCAGGCAGGAGAGTGGAGTTGAAACCAGGAGGAGATCAGCCATGAATTGCCTACTGTCCCCCCTAATTCCTATGTTTCTATCTGTTACTCCTACATGCTCAAATCTTGCTTCCCTCACCCCTCTCCCACTCACTTCTGGACAACGTCAATATAGTTAATAGCACACAAACAAAGGACTTTAAAGAAAATAAGTCTCTGTCTCTGCCTTCTGCCCCCACCCCATTCAAATCTGCCCTCATCCATCTTCACAAGTAAACTCATGCTTGACTACTCTGTCCTTGCAAATTTGCACCCTATCTCCAATCTCTGGATATACTCCAAACATTCTTGCACATGTTGTTTCCTTTCAAAGTCACGGCCATCTTTCCACCAATCAAGTTTCAGTCCTCAAAATCACAAATTACATCCTATGCAGTGTGACTTGATAAACCACCCCTTTTTATCCTCCTTGACCTGTCTTAAGTCTTTGACAACATTATCGTCCTGAAATTGCAATTTCTCCATTCTAAAACAAGGTGACACCCTGCCAGATTCTATTCGTACGTATGCACTCATAGCCATAGAATTGCGTGAGATGGTTTTGTTTTTCAATTTGACAATGCTTCCTATTTAAAAGTAATCTTTTATCTTCGATTTCCCGTATGGTGTTACCCTTCCTTCAGTGCATGTTTGCTGTGTTCGCCTAATTCTGTTGTTTTGCAATTCCTACTTTATTGATCTGCGATTGACAGCTGCACTTTCAGTTTCCTAGGCCCAAGATCTGGAATTTCCTCCCTTGCCATTTCTGCCTCTGTCCCAGCCTTTAGTATAGCCAAATTTGGTATGGTAATGTCCTTGTATCAAGCTTTGGAATGTTTTACAATGCTGAAGACATTAAATAAATGCAAATTATGCTTGTTGACATTTTATGGCAGCTATTATACATACCATGTGCCACTATAGTTATTCCTCACTCTATAAGAAGGGTAGAATGGAAAAGCACCAAAGCAGACAGACAAGATTCAAATAATAAAATCCTAAAGGCTTGTCTTTACATCTGCTCAGAAAAACAAAAGATGGCATTTACAGGGTTTTGAAATGGCTTCACTTCACAAGTTGCACTCTCCAAAGTCAGCTCTGATGATAAGCTGTTAACCTAAAACATTAACTCGGTTTTAGTCGGTCCACTGACCTGCTGAGTATTTCCAGAAGTTTCTGTACTCATTTCAGACTTCTGACATCCATGGCATTTTGCTTTGCTTTTTCACTCCATTTAGTTCAGCCTCTTAAAACAATTTCTTTCTGCCACGTGTTTGAGGGCAAGGGCTCCAAGTTGACTTAATCGAAGTTCAGCCCTCCAAACCATCAATCACAGCTGCTTTCCTGAGGCAACACCGACCCCTCTGATGTGCAGTCAGAAAGCTCATGCATTTGCTCTAGCTAAGCTCCTCACTGTTTCAATGGATTAAAGCAACACCTGGATCTTCAAACATCGCAAAGACCTATCTTCTTAGATTACACACAACATGAAAAACTAATTCTAGACAAAAATCATTCCTTTGGATAGTTAATGAAATACTTCAACAAGTCTAAGGTGACTACCAGATTGTAGGCTTATTATTAAGGAAAGTGTGTTCATTTTCCAAAACAAAATCAGCTTGGGGAAGATTAATTTGACATAATTTTCTATTTACAAAAATAACCAGGCACATGATGAGATAAAGTTTATTTATCTTGTCAATCTCTTTTAAAATCCAAATCAACCTGAAAATTTGCTAATTTAAATCTTCTTCCTCTTCCCCTTCCCGATTCAAGTTACCCTGGCTGAGGATGGAAGTGTTTTGACTTAATAAAATATTCATCAATGAAGCTTCTCATAAAAACAGTTGCATCACAACAAAGGCAGCTTTAAGTTAAAATTTAGACTTTGTGTTCAAAATAATTTGTTTTTAAGAATGGGTTTAAGCTTAAAAGAAGCCGTAATTAGAATAATAAATATTCATAAATCAACTCTCCAGAAATAACCCTGGAGTTTTAATGAAATGGTCTTTGGCATTACCATGCAATAACTTCAGGGACTTTACATCACTTTGTGTTATATTAGTAACTGAAGAAATAGTTTCAACAACACAAGTTGACAACCTAGTATTTAGTGTATTTTCACACTCATTCTGATCCATTTTATTAGAAACATTTTCATACAAGCATTTTTGTATTGTGTCACTTATTGCCTTAGTGAGGGGGCCTATTTCCTGTTGTTTACCAAATTAAAGACAACTTTGCAAATTTTGCAATTCATTTAAACTAGCAAACTGGAATTGCAAAAGGCATTCACACATTGAAGCCAGCTTAGACATAAACAATGGACATTTTTAAAAAGCAGCTGAGCGCTTAAAACTGCAGCCACCACCCACATTCTGTGACTATATTACTTTGCTCTGACAAAGGTTGGTGAGTTCTGTCTGTAAAAAGCAACCCATGGCAGCTTTTATGTAAAACGGAAATCTGGTTTTCTCCCAGCTGCTGTTATAGTAATTACTGTCCTGTGGTTGCTAAGAGATGTTTCCTATGATATTTTTTCCTTCAAAGTACTAAAATGGATGATGGGTAAAGTAATAAAATTGATTCCAGCTGCAAAATGTTGGGACAAAAAAAAACAGCTGCAAGGAAAATGGGATCCAGACTCAGTTTCCCTTCTTCAAAGTATGAGACCTTCCTTTTCCCCTTTCTACAGACCTGAGTTCAAGAAGAAAATCATTAACAGCTTTAAAAAAAATGCTCCGCTCTTATAATAGCTCCTAACACGACTTAGTAACAAGAAAGATTAGTGGAATACACTTCCCTTTGGATTCTTACACTCTGGATTCTTATATTTTACATGTTATGAAACGAGTTAACTATTGTGTGAAATGTAAAACAGAGTGTTACTTCAACATTAGCAGGTTGATTAGGAAGTAGGCACAAGTATATGCCACCTTCAAATTGACTAATTTAACATATAATATTTAAACAAGTTGTTAAGAGTACTTTCAATTACTTGAAACAGTTAATAATGGGCAATTTCAAGAAAACTGCAATGTTTGCTTATCTAGTATAACATTAATTGACGAATTGGTTGTTAGTAGTTAAACCTTTGACTTTATACTTTGTTATAAAGAAAGGATATAGGGATGAAGAGCTTAAAGTGGCTCTATGCCAGTAAGATAAACATGCTCAGTTCAGGAAAAAAAATATTCCCAAGATATTCATTTGAGTGCTAAATTTAACTTTTATTCAAATAGCATGGCTGAAGATGCACAAAATATGACAAGATTAAAGGTTGAGGTTTCTTCAATTTTGTGCTTAGTCTTCCTTTCCAATTTGCAATTTACTAGTTTTTCCCACAAACGCCAAATTAGAGTGAAGTTGCAACTATGCGAAGAAAGGTTACAATGTGCCTGAGTTATGGCGCAATCTGCATGATGTTAAATTACAGCCCGGGGCTTCTACTTTGGAGGCAAACAGCAATCTGAGCGCAAATTGTACTGCTTTCTTTTTAAGAATTATTTTCGCCCTGAGGTTTCTAATGGAACTCATTTACATATCAGTATATGTAAAATCTGCCACCACAATAGTGAGCATTTTAGAATTTGTTTTTAAAACACAACTTTTTAAAAATAAAATGAAAATTCAAGAATGGCAATTTGGTACTACTTGGCTAATGCAGCCGAAAATGGGTTCATTGTTAAAATGGGCATTTAAAATCAATATCCAGGCTCATTGTTTAAACCAATTTCAAAATAACTGAAAATGACTTAAATATACAGAAAATAAAATTACTTAGACCGATGTACTGTGGTCAGTTTCACAGTTCAAACGTAAAATATTACACTCAAAAACTGTTAAAGTTGTTTATTAGTTCCCTTTCATCTTAAGCCTTCAAGATTTTATAAGTGAAAACTTGCAATGGTAATTAAATTAATTGGGATTGGGTCCATCTTCTAGTTTGAATTTTTAAAACAAAAAAAATCCTGAAAATCCATTTAGCACCAGATGCAAATCACACTTGATTTCACGCAACCACCTGCACTCGTTTGGCTGATTTTTGCATGAACTGTACCAAAAATGGGTGACTTCGCATACTTCAGTATCCACCATCCATAAATTCCAGGATCATTTCAACTGACCCAGAAAGAAAAAGAAAGCAGAAACAATTTCATCTTTAATCCAGAAAGCTTTACACATCACCAAAGCTAATGATCATTTTGAAAGAAAATCATACCTGAACTAGGAATCTAATCTTCGGTCTCAGATTTAAATGCACACTATGTTGTGTTTTAATAGGGGCTCAATAGCAATCTACTAATACAAAAGAATTTTGACTGCTGGAATCTCAAAAACCTCACCATCATTGCATACAATGTGACACAATAGGATGGATCTATTTGCAAATTAATCAATAATATCCATTTTACGCTGACAAATTGACAAAGTGGGTTTACTGACAGCAGACAGAGGTTTCATTGTATCTCTACATCTTTAATATTATCTGTTACTCTTTGGCAGCAGTTTGTGAACTCCTAAAGCAGGATTTATTAAGC
This sequence comes from Chiloscyllium punctatum, assembly GCF_047496795.1. NCBI lineage: Eukaryota > Metazoa > Chordata > Chondrichthyes > Orectolobiformes > Hemiscylliidae > Chiloscyllium > Chiloscyllium punctatum. The sequence goes on along the minus strand of NC_092742.1, from coordinate 75,480,859 downwards.
GCCACAAATCTAACTGCACTAGTTAAGCTGAATTCACAAAATCATCATTGCTAACTGTCAACAGTTAACAGATGAGATTAGAAAACCGACAGTTGTATCTCATCACGATCATAAACCATGCACATCCGTTTTCGCTGAATGTATAAAGCATTTGTAACCAGTTGAATTAATTATTTGTCGCTTGCAAAACACAAACAAAATGGAAAAGCAGTGGGTGTGGTGGGTCGAAGTAGCCCTGATGATAAAGGATGGCCAAAAGCCAGTAGCGAGGAAGAATCTTGGCTCAGAAGATCAGGAAGCAGAATCAGTATGAGTTAAGCAAGGAGTAGAAAACATTAGTCAGAGTAGTTAATAGATCTCCTACAGCAACAACAAATATCTATAGTAGCATGCTTAATTTTGAAAAAAAAAAGTCCCAAGCCTCACAGGAGCATTATAAAACAAAATATGTCACTGAGCCACATTTGAACCCTAGCAGTCGCTATACTTATGGGCTGAGTATTAATCAACAAATAAAGAGAAGAATAACACTATAACTATGGGGACCTTTAACTTTCACATGGACTAGAAAAGGGAAATTGGTCAAAGGTAGTTTTGAGGTTTAGTTCATTTAATGTCAGCTTCCTAGATCTATGTATCAGAGAACTAAGCATGGAATGGGATGTTTTAGATTCAAAAACAGAAACTGCTGGAAAATCTCTGCAGGTCTGGCAGCATCTGTGGAGAGAAATCAGAGTTAACATTTCTGGTCCAGTGACCCTTCCTCACAATGGATGTTTATACAGGATGTTTTAGATCTCATCTTGTGCAATGAGACAGACTGAATTAGTTTTCCCATAGTAAGGGATCCTCTGGAAAGGGTGATCATATTATGATTAATTTTAGATCAACTTTGAGTGTGCCATATTGAAGTGCAAAGTTATGGTCTTAAATAAAGCTAGTTACTTAGGTATGGTGGTGTGGAGGTGAGATGGCCTAATGGACTGAGAAATCAGATAAAAAATGCAGTGGTAGGTAAGCAATGAAAAACACTTTAAAAAAATTCAAAATTCTCACTGATTGACAATCCTTTAAGAAACAAAACTTACATGAGAAAATTTCTCTACCCAAGGCTAACTTAACAGATTACAAATTGCATTAGGTTAAAAGATGTTTATAATAATTTCAATTAGCAAGGCTGAGAACTAGTTGAAAGTTTTAGAAACTAGCAAAGGACGATCAAAAAATGGTAAGGAATGAGAATATGAGTAACTTAATAAAAGATACAAAAATAAATAGAAGACCTTCTAGAAAGAACAATAAAAGTAAACATGATCCCTCAAAGACTGAGACAAGACAAATAAGAAATAAACAAGGAACATGAAAATGACAAAAGACTTTGAACACATATTTTGCATGTGTTTTCACAATAGTGGTCACAAAAACATACCAGAAATAGTGGGAACCACAGGTAGTAGTAAAATCAAAGCACATTTGCACAAAAAAAATCGCTGGAGATCTTACTGAAGTTAAAAACCAACAAATGTTTCGGACCCAAACCCAGATCTGAAGACTCATATTGGAATTAAAGTGTTACCACTGTTTCTCCTTCCAGGATGTTCCCAGATCTGCTGAGTTTCTCTATAAAATGATTGTTTTTTATTTCACATTTCTCACGCCCATGATATTTTCCAATTACATTGGAACTGACATTTGACAGCTAAGGCACATCTCCGGTAACTTCCAATACAGTGACCACAATGGTATGATCTTCCAAAATTCCCCATATTCTGGAAGGTTCTCAGTGGATTGCAAGTCAGCAAGTATAACCTTGCTATTCAAGGGGGGGGGAGTAAGAAAACAAGGAACCATAAGTCAGTTAACCTGACATTACAAGACAAGAAAATGCGGCAATCTACTATGAAGAAAGTGATAACAGGACTCTTTGAAAATTAAGGTAAGAATAAGCATGGTCAATATGGTTTTGAGAAAGGTTAATCTGTTTTAACTGGCTTATATGTCTTTTCTTGAGGATATAAAAAAAGGTAGATAAAGGGAAAGCAGTAGATGTAGCACACACAAATTTTAATAAGTTAATCACGAAAGCAATACATGAATGCTTGTTACACAAGGTAGGTGTTAATGGGGTTAGAAAAGATAGAGGGTTGCTTGAAGGATGAAACACAGTCAGAATAATAGTATAATGCTGTTTGTCAGGGGACCATAATAAGATGACATAAGGATCAGTGCTGTGGCTTTAGCTATTTACAATCCATATTACTAACTTGATAAAAGGGCTGAGTATAATATATCCACATTTGCTGACAATACATAGATAGATGAGAAAATATAGTAAGAGAAGGATGCAGAATCTATAAAGGGATTTTGGACTGATTAAGTGATTGGATAAAATTGCAAAGGGAATATAATTGAAGAAATGTGTTTACTTTGGCAGGAAGGTTACAAGAATTAAATAATGAGAAATTAATAAATACTGGTGTTCAGAAGAATTTGCAGGTCATTCTACAAGAATTACAATGTTAATATAAAAGGTACTGCAAGAAATTGGGAAGACAGATAGCATGTCGGCTTTTTGTTGCAGATGGGCTTGAATGGAGGATTAAGAAAAGTTTAATGCAATTGTGTAGATCTTTGATGGGCTCACTTCTAGAGTATTGTGCGCAGTAAGCAAGAAAGAGCATACTTATCTTAGGTAGGGTTCAATGAAGATTCAGTGCATTGATTCCTCAGATTCACGAGTTGTCCTACGAGAAAAGATTAAGCAGTACAGGCCTAAACTCTCTCAACATTTTGAAGAATGAGGGATGATCTCACTGGAACAGAAGTTTGGGAGGATAGAATACAGAGTCTGTGTCCAACGGATGCAGAGTACAGAAAAACAGGTCATCAGCTCAGGTTAAAGGGATTTTAGGACTTTTAGTCCATTTAGGACTAAAATATGGAGAGATTTCTTCACTCAGAGAAATGTGAACTTTGGAAATTCTCTACCAAAGTTGTGACTAGATATTTTGGACTCTAATGGAATCAAGGGATATGCGAATATGGCAGGACACTGTAGATGAGATAGATTATGTAAGTCATGGCCTTACTGAATATGTAGGTTCAAGAGTCAGTTTTTGCTCCTGTTCCTTATGTTTCAAATCCCTTATGGCTAAGTACATGGATGAAAACATTACAAATTTTTACCCTATGGGAACTAAAATGGACATCAAATGCAAACTAGCTTAAACTTTAAGACTATTTCACTGGTCTTACATCTCTCCACATTTCAGCTGAAGTGGAGTCTCTTAATGATCTATTAATCTATTTATATCACTGCAGAAATGATGACTCAAGCTGAGTAATTTGAATACAGGGAATTTATTAAGCAAAAGATTGTGCCTGGCTAGGTTACAAAATTTCCAATGTAATGCCCTTAATGTAGAAAAAATGCCCAAAATCGTTTTGGTAAATTGAAGAAAATGGACAAGAGAAATGCTGCGATGGTGTGTTTTAAGGACAACTTAAAGGAATAAAAAGAGTTAGTGATTCGCCATAAGCCTTGTAGAAATGGAATAAAAAGAGATGGAGTATCTTTGATAAGCCTAGTGAGAGTCTTTCCCGGTCATGATAGTAGCACAGATGGAGTATAAATTTTTGACTCATCATTTTTAACAACCGGGACCTTTCATGGACTAAAATGGTTTGGAAAAAGGAAAATTTAAGATGGCCATCATGAGTACCTGATCCAGTTCAGCCAAGCTTGTGATTTACTTAAGTATATAATTCGGATATTTTAAGTCAGTTGTTGCTTGACATCCAGAAGCAAAGTAACTCTAGGCTGAGTTAACAGTCTGCCTTGACCTTTCAAGTTGCTGGTTGTAAAAAGGCCTATCCTTCATTTGTCACTAGGTCGAGCTCACCAGGGAGTTGGTATTGGGCACTGTTCTCTGGCTAGATGCAGCTCAGATAAACTGATTTTTAATACCTCTGATTATAAATTTACAAGTTTTGATAAATTCAATTATTCTCCTCTCCTGTCTTCCTTAATTTCTTGAGTGGTGCTTGTGTGCATGAATGGAGTAGTGAAGCAACTTCCCTGTGTTTTGAATATTCTATCAACGCACAATAATAAATCAGATACATTTGATTTAATCAAAAGGAATATATTACATAAAACCTTGCTGTTTCAGGCTTAAGAGGGGAAGAGCAATCATAATTGAGATTCGCCCACATTAAACTTTCATCCATGAAACACTGGTTAAACTTTACTTATAGAGTGAACTTATTAGAGGATTGGTAAAAATAAGTACAGTCCCAAGACTGCTGAAAGACAGGATCGAAATATAGTTGAGAAACAATGTGAATGGCAGCAAGATAGCTCTCATCATTCAGGAAGTAATAGGTGAGAGACCCAGAATTTGAACTTAGGTGGTATAAGTAGATAAATAGTGGGCAGCACGGTGGCACAGTGGTTAGCACTGCTGCCTCACAACGCCAGAAACCCAGATTCAATTCCTGTCTCAGGTGACTGACTGTGTGGAGTTTGCACATTCTCCCCGTGTCTGCGTGGGTTTCCTCCCACAGTCCAAAAATGTGCAGATTGGGGGAATTGGCCACACTAAATTGCCCGTAGTGTTAGGTGAAGGGGTAAATGTAGGGGAATGGGTCTGGGTTGGTTGCGCTTCAGCGGCTCGGTGTGGACTTGTTGGGCCGAAGGGCCGGTTTCCACACTGTAAGTAATCTGTAAAATAGCACTGTGAAATTAAGTGGTACAAAGTGGCAGCCATCCACTGGACTTGACAATGTGCATCCTAGGAATTTGAAAGAGGGAGCTGCAGAGATAGTGGATTTTACAGTATTAATTAACTTATAGAATAGCTCTCAAAGGTTGGCAGGTAACCTCGTTATTTAGGAACTGTACAAGTATGAAAATGGAAAATATCAGCCATATGATCTAACAGTAATGGCAGGCGAAATGTTCAAAACTATTAAGAATCTTGTGTTTGAAAGTGACATATTTAATTAGAGACGATGAGGAACTTTGAAAGGAAGGCATGCTTGACCAATCTTTTAAAGAGTTTTTTAAAGAATGCAACTAGTAAGATGGATAAGGCAATATGAGGTCATAGAATCATTAAATCATACTGCACAGAAGAAGCTCTTCAGACAAATCAGTCTGTACAGCCAATAAGACAATACTACCTACACTAATCCCCCTTTCCCACCTGGCCAGGCCGAGGAGCAGACTTATGAAGAGGTCTTGCGATCTGCCCACACCCCTCCGCATCCGATGTCCATAGTTCAAGAGTGTAGAACTGAAGTGCAACCAAAAGCAATGGGCCTTCTTTTTTCTTCCTGGTTCTACTTTTTGTTTTTCCTTAAAACTTAGTTTCTAATGAGTCTGTTCAGAGATGTTACTATATACCCCTAAAGCATTGGGACTTGAATCTGGGTCTCCCGTTTCAGGGGTAGGGACACCACTGCACCACAAGAGGGTCCCGGGCATTTAAATAGCTGAGGTTCTATCCATGTGTGGTCTCAGCTAGCAGCTGAACACAGTGATCAATTGGGACAGTTTAAAAATGTTCACCTATTCTTCCTAATCAACCTATTCAAAGATGTTATTACATACCCCTGGAGCAGGTGGGACTTGAACCATGGCACACCTAGTCCAGCGGTAGGTATACTACAAGTGCACCTACCAATTGTGCCAAAAAGGGTTCAGACGATGAGTTCCAGCTGGCAAGGCCTGTTACCAAAGAAACTCATACTCGATAAGCTTACCAGTAGATTAGTTAGTGATTTGCCATAGGCCTTGTAGAGGTTATTACACATGGGTTGAAGATTGGTTAAAAGATAAAAAAAGAAATAAATGTGATTTGGTTGGGTTGGAAAGCTGTAGTGAGTCTCAACTATTTCTTGTCCATGTTAATGACTTAGTGTAACATTTCAACATTTGCTGATAACAAAGTTAGGTGGCAAAGCAAGAGCCAAGAGGGATGCAAATAAGCTGCAGAGGGATACACAAAAGGTTGGGCAACTGGATAACAACATGACAGATGTGAAGCAATGTGATGAATTATGAAACTATCCAGTTTAGTAAGAAAAAACTTTCGAAAGCAGAGAACTTTTGGAATGCTGAGATTGAAAAATGCTTTGTCCTCATGCATGAATCATAAAGTTAGCATGCAGGCACTTCAAGCAATCAGAAAGGCAAATATTGTGACAGTTTTCATTACAAAGGAATTAGAATCTTCCTACAATGATACCGGGCATTGGTGGAGCTACACTTGGAGGGATGTGTGCAGTTCTGGTCTCTGTGCTTAGAGAAGGAATTTATTGAGCTTTTTTGAGGGGAATTAATGTTGAGCTCCTGGTAGGAGGAGGTTATTCTGTGAGGAGAAAATCATTAGCTCCATAGTCCTAAAGCTCTAAAGAATGCTGACAATCATAACATATAAAGCATCTTATGAATGACACTATATAATGCAAGTTCTTCCATTTTCTTTTCATTTTCGTAAGGTGCCATTTTCAGTGTTAAATTTACTTTTTAAAACAAACGGCTTCTCAGGAAACCTGTGCCAAATCCAATGATTGGTCCACAATCCACAACAGCAAAATACAAGGCCAGCTTGGAATTCACCCACAATAGAGATGAGTGCAAAGAGTTTCCTTTAGATCCTCGTTACCTGAGCTCAACCAAATCCTCAGTCTCATCATCAAAGCTGAAGGAAGGATGGAGAAGGAGTTGCAGGGGGAACTTATCACAATGACAACTTGGGAAGAGGTTGAAAATGCTCAGATGTATTTTTATAAAAGAAAAGTGAGATTTTCCAGGTTGCAGATTGAATTGTCCTTTGAAACAATTCCTATCCCTATTCTGCTGGAACTAGACCCTTTTCTTTCCTTAAGCATCTATAACGTCACCTAGCTTGACATCTCTCAGTACTTTCACATTGTGACTTCCCTCACTAATGCTAACCCTCACTCAAAAAGAAACTCCATCAATTCATTACTCACTGACATGCCACAAGCCCTTGTTCAATACTCTGAAAGTTAGCAAACCTTTCTGTCAAAGCAGCCATATAGCTAGGCATAAGACAAACCCCTCTTCTATTGTGTTATCAAGTTTTAGCACTTTTAGTACCTTTGCCATTATTATAAAATGACAGACAGCAGGTTACTTTCTTTGTATTTTAGACAATTAAAAAAACTGTTCTAATCTTTCTGATCATGATGATGCTCACTGGGTTATGGAACTGGTTAAAAACAAGAAAGAAATTAAGCATTTAATAAGTTACACGGTTAAAATATTGCATACCATTTTAAAATGTTTCTTCCCCTTCTTAAGGCAATAATTTTAAGGTAGATGATATACCCTCAGAAGTAGAGATTACCTTTGTCTGCAGAGCAATCCATTGAAATGAGTATCCTGCCTGCCTAAAGCAAAACCACTTCAGACTGTGTTATTAAATCATAGGTCTTTCAAATTTTTGGTGCAGTACTGGACAACCTCACATTGACAAAGGAGTCAGACAAAACATTGCCTAGGGCAAAAGAACAAAGTTGACAGTTTTAGACTGATATTTTGCCCAATGTATTACTCATCTTTCCTGTGCCTACAGTCAGAAATCTTAGAAGTTCCATTTTAGTTTCAGCCCATCACAAAAGATTGCTGGCAGTCAGCTGTGCCAAAACACCTGCCCACAAAGCTTATTTGTGGTTGCATTATGAAGTGGAAATCTCAATTACCTTCTCGAATAAACCTAAGAACTCTGTGCATCATTTCTTTTAAAATCTCAAGGGAGAACAAAGTAAGTAACACTAATCATCATCGAGGTTGGTTATTTAATACACATCATTTGCTAAGTTTTCAAAGAATTTTGTAAAATGAAAATAATGCGAACTGTCAGAAAAGTTATGGATGAATCAATAGTATCACACAGTTTAAAAGCTACCTGTTATCCATTGACGTACCATAGGCAGCTTTGTCTACCAATATCTACAGACTCCTGCCAACCATAGATTATTTTTTCAACTCCAATTCAGCTTATTATTTTGCTTTCTTGCTGCACCTAATATAATGTTATGTTTTCTTGTCAATTTTTTCTATTCCTGAGTGGAGCAACTCTTGCTGGGATTCAATTCTATAGGCATTCACTGGATACCTTGCTGGATAGCACAGGTTTCCAGGATTTCACAACTTTCACTTGACTCTTCAATTGATATCATAATTCTATCAGAACATATGAAGATCTACTTTGACAAGTCTATCCTTTTCAGTATGAAATGTCAAGATTTTAGTGATATCCTTCCCTTTAATCTACACTAAATATGCCAAGAACATATTATGTGACTTATAAAATTGGTTTAATTTTTTTTAACTGAACATATTCAGTCGGCTTTAAACCTTTCAAAGCTTCTAAAAATACATTTTACTCGCACTTTATGAAGTAGGTTTACACAAAATCACATACACTTAAACAAAAACCTGATGTTTGCAGTAATTAGCTCCAATAAACCATTTATGGATAGAAATTGCAAGCCTTTGCAAGGTTGCAGATCAAGGTTTCGAAGCCAAAGATACGGTAACATAACATATGCAGAAACTAGCAGTCAAGTCTTCCAATTTATCATAATTTTACTTTTACAGCATTTGTGCTTCTGAAATCCTATATTTCTACACAGCATTAGTCTCATGTACATATCCATTATTCCTTCAGTACATCTATTCAAAGGACTGACGTTTCCTCCTACACAATGCCAGTGGTAGATTTTTAAAGAAGGAAAATTACTGCGAGGCATTTAAAACCTTTACTTGAATGGCATTAAAAAGTTTTAATAAACCTTAATGCTGGAGGAAAATGCGCACTCAAACTACTTGGTCATTATTTAATGTTGAAATATTCATTCTCAATCCACCAAATGAATGGGTTTCTTCTGAAGTTGCACCACAAAATGTTAGCTTCTCACTGTCAACACAGAACATATCTGGCAAGTACCTGCTCTGGAATACTTTGACAGAGATGACCTAAACCAAATCATTTTACACACTCCTTTGTGCTACTTACTTGAAAACCATCATCAGGAACTGCTGCTTCATTGAAAGTTTCTTGGCAACCTGCAGACAAATAAAACATTGATACTATCAGACTCCAACTTATTTCACCACACCTGTCGTCATTCTTTGAAATTTATAATAATAGTTTTCAATTAGATCCACTCAACCGTGTTTTAAAAAATATTGTCTGGTGGGGTATGTCAGCTAATAGAACAGACAATGATGGTGGATAAAATCCACAGCAACCACTATGTAAAAGGCTGCTGGTACTTACGTTTCTGGAACTTCGTTTACTGACACTTAAGCGCAGATGGAGTTTTACAACAATCGGTTAACAGTTTCATGGTCACTCGCTGACACTAGCTTTCAATTCCAGATTTTCTTAACCAAATTGACATTCCAGCAGCTGCTTGGTGGGATTTTGAATGCATCCCCAGGACCTAAGACTGGGCCTCCTAGTCCAGTAAGATGACCACTAGACTACCATTCACAATTCACAATTGCTACAAGAAGGCAGGATTGATAAAATCTGTGAAGAAAATATTCATGACCCAAGTCAGAAGAAAGATTTCGTGCAGTCTAACAAAAAGCTAATGGAGATTTCGAAATAAAAAACACATAAGAGTTAAAAGGTTACTCCAGTTTAGACTAGATTCCCTACAGTGTGGAAACAGGCCCTTCGGCCCAACAAGTTCACACCGACCCTCCAAAGAGTAACTTACCCAGACCCATTTCCCTCTGACTAATGCACCTAACACCATGGACAATTTAGCATGGCCAATTCATCTGACCTTCTCATCTTTGGATTGTGTGAGGAAACCAGAGCACCTGGAGGAAACCCAAGCAGAAATGGGGAGAATGTGCAAACTCCACACAGGCTGTCGCCCAAGGCCGGAATCGAACCTGGGACCCTGGTGCTGTGAGCGAGCAGTGCTAACCAGTTGGGAAGACATAGTAGCAATGTTGGAGGAATTTGACAAAGCCTTATTTCTCTATTTTCAATTAAGTTGCACATCAGACCAGAAGTAAAATCATACAGGATGCAGAAGCATTCCAAGAAGTTCAAAGTTTTGCACTACACATCTTGCCTTTTGTGTAAAACATGCTTGAGATTCTCCTTTTTGGGATCTTGCATTGGGTATTATAATGTTATTAAGATAAGGAGACTGAAACCTGTTCGCAACATTACGTCAACGAAATGAGCTAATACTTCCATACTTTCCAGGAAACTTCAGTTTCCTTCAACATGCAGAATGGTGACAGTGAAGGAAGTTTGATTTTCTAATTAAACAACAACTTTTAATAGTTAATTCACATGCAGAAACCTCTCAGCTTTGAGCAGTCATGTTGTGAAGAAATTTGATACTGAACTAGAGTGGGTCAGGGACAAAGAGAATACAATAAGAATCATAAAATCCTTACAGTGTGGAAACAGGCCCTTTCGCCCAGCAAGTCTACACCGACCCTCCGAAGAGTATCCTACCCAGACCCATTCCCCTTTTACTCTACATTTACCCCTGACTAATACCCCAAATTTACATATCCCTGAGCACTATAGGCAATTTAGCATGGCCAGTTCACCTAACCTGCACATCTTTGGACTGTGGCAAGAAACCGGAGCGCTTGAAGAAACCCACATAGATATGGGGAGAATGTACAAACTGCACATACAGTCGCCTGAGGCTAGAATCGAACCCAGAATGAACTGGTGATGTTTCATCAGTTTGGCTCATCTGATTATTTGCTTTGTCTTTGATTTAATGGCAACATAAAGTAGTACTTAATGCTCATGCCTAGTTGCTCCAAGGTAATTAATAGTCAACTGCAAAGACAGAGGCTGATGTCACACATAAGGGTGACTGGCCTCTCACTGATAATATTAGTAGCCTGTTTTGATTTTTACAATAACACACCTTATATCTGATGCTTGCTTATAAAGTACAGATTCATTAAATTCTGTTTCACAACTTAATATGTGATATGTAGATATGATCCTTGGTTTTCTTGTGAATATAGTTTTTAATGGGTTATGTTAAAGTTCTGTACTTCAGTTTTGGATGAAACAAAGAGACAATAAATCACATCAACACAGTCCATCAAATGAACTGGTGTGATGTGACACCTTTAAATTTTTTTAAAAATCTGCATGACTCTTCTGTGAGTTTTCTTTTCAGTTGTAACGTGATATTCACTTTTTAGTGAAAACAAAAGTTTAGAAATCTGCATTCAAAGTTAACTAAATGCTCAGAAAATACACATTTCATCTGGATCAAGAATCTCAATGTCCTTTTTTTTAACAATTTGGCTATTCAGCCAACTTCATCTGGGATGGTTTTTATAAATTCAAAGAGTCTAGGAAAATATAAGGAAACCTGATTTCATACAATTACTTGCTATCCAGTGACATATAATGGAAGAACCATCTGCACGAGACAGAACTGAACTAAACAGTCCAGTAAAACAGTGCTTGTCAGCAAGCTAAATTTATATATGGAGAACTGCCACGTCAATAAAGATGCCAAAAAGGAGGATAAGAACAGAAATTTGGATTACTAGTAGTTTGGATGTACTGGCCATAACTCACATTAATAACAAGCAGAAAATGTTTGACAATTAGTCTTGTAATGAAAAAGATTCCTACAAACTTTCTTTACCCCAAATAATTCTGAAACTAAGTAAAAGGCACTTGTTAAGGGGCAGGGAACCATAATATAAACATCCATCCACAGACCAACATCTATGAATTTTAAAACCCTAAATATGTTGTTTTCCATTTTGACATCTAACATTCACATACCAAGAAAAAGCACGAATAATGTTTAACTCTTTATTTCAAACACATTGCAAGAATATTTAACATTTCCCCATCACCCACTAAAATAGGTTAACTTTGTTACTTTCAAAATGATGTAGCAGTAATACTACCAGAGTAATAATCCAGACAATAAAAAAACTAATGCTCTGTCAATCTGGAATTCAAATTAGTAGTTGATGAAATTCAAATTAATGAAATATGGAATTGAAAGCTAGTCTCAGAACCGGTGACCATGACAACTATCATCTCTGGTTGTAAAAACTAATTTGGTTCCTTCAGGGCAGGAAATCTGTCTTCCCTACCTGGTTTGACCTACAGTGATGTGGTCAACTCTTAACTGCCCACGACAATGGTTAACTAAACCACCCAGATCAAGGGCAATCAAAAAATGGTCAAAAGATGCTGACTTTTTCAGAAGTGCTAACAGTTCATAATTCATTTGTTTTATTTTCATCATTGGGGAAGGAATAGTTCAACATAAACAAAACTTCCTACTAGCAGAGCAAAGGAACCAATTAGAAGGCAGATTATTGAGCGGAATAAAAATGTTTTTCATTTGTTATTATTAATTATTCTGTTCATTTAATATTCTGCGACATTGCCTTTAACCCATCATTTATGTTAAGGGAAACAAATTATTAGTTCTCCTGCGATCTGCTGAGCAGCTAGCCATTCTCTACATCAATTATTACTTGCAAGGGTACTTTTCACACCAATATGGAGTGTATCACATGACAGCATTTTCACTGGGAAATAATTTACATCTGAAACTAAGCAAGCAGAAACACACAAAATGTCAACACTCACATGACAAAACAAGTTAAAAAGACACGCAGGATGCCTCTGCAACACAGCTGTAAATGGTTGAAAGCCTACGGCAAAAGATTCAGCTTTTATGATCTTAAATATGTTAGGTTCCCCTTTGAAAGTGAACATACATATTTGAAAAAGCACAGCTACTGAAATGGCAGCTGAATACCAAATGTGACCAATGTTGCATTTATAAAAATTGCCAATACTGTTGTTGGAAAACAAAAAGATTAACTTTTATTTTAGAAAGGAGCGACATATATATCTGACAAGAAGTCCTTCTGTGTGGTTCCACTCTGACCAGACACTTCTTCTTCTGTTTGACATGGGTTATATACGTTACATGGGAAGATAACCCACACTGACAGCTAATCCTTATTAGTAAGTTAAAAGTATGGCTAAGAGCAGTAGAAATTATCCTAATGCTTTCTCATTTGAAGTTCCTCTTCAGATTTTAATTTTAAAAAGGCACTAGTAACTTTCCAGTTTGGTCAAGATTAAGCTGGCCTGTTGAATACCAATTGTAATCATTCCTTCTCCAACCTTCTCGGGGAAATTAGGGATGAGCAACAAATGCCTGCTTTGCTGACAATGCTCAGACCCTATGAAAGAAAATAGAAAAGTCGTAATACTTCAGCTTTCAACTCTTTCCCTCCCAGCCACCCTTTCAACAAACTATCATCTTTCTCCTACTGATTTCCAGCTCAGGTTGTGGGTTAGGTTGTAAGTTTGATCGCTGAGTTGATAGATTTTTTTTCCTCAGACATTTCGTCATCATGCTGGGTAACATCATCAATGAGCCTCCGATGAAGCGCTGGTGTTCTGTCCCGTTCGCTATTTATGTGTCTTGATCTGTTATAGTGGGTGATATCACTTCTGGTTCTTTTTCCGAGAGGTTGGTAAATGGCTCCAAATCAATACGTTTGTTAATGGAGTTCCAGTTTGAATGCCAGGCCTCTAGGAATTGCTGTGCATGTCTTTGTTTAGCCTGGAGAAAGTGAGGACTGCAGATGCTGGAGATCAGAGCTGAAAATGTGTTGCTGGAAAAGCGCAGCAGGTCAGGCAGCATCCAAGGAGCAGGAGAATCGACATTTCGGGCATAAGCCCTTCTTCAGGAATGAGGAAAGTGTGTCCAGCAGGCTAAGATAAAAGGTAGGGAGGAGGGGCGTTGGAAATGCGATAGGTGGAAGGAGGTCAAAGTGAGGGTGATAGGTCGGAGTGTGGTGGGGGCGGAGAGGTCAGGAAGAAGATTGCAGGATAGGAAGGCGGTGCTGAGTTCGAGGGATTTAACTGAGACAAGGTGGGTGGGAGGGGAAATGAGGAAACTGGAGAAATCTGAGTTCATCCCTTGTGGTTGGAGGGTTCCTAGGTGGAAGATGAGGCGCTCTTCCTCCAACTGTTGTGTTGCTATGGTCTGGCGATGGAGGAGTCCAAGGACCTGCATGTCCTTGGTGGAGTGGGAGGGGGTTGAAGTGTTGAGCTATGGGGTGGTTGGGTTGGTTGGTCCGGGTGTCCCAGAGGTGTTCTCTGAAACGTTCTGCAAGTAGGCGGCCTGTCTCCCCCCTTCCTTCCCTCCAAAGCCCCAAGGGATACTTCCACATCCGCCACAAATCCACCTGCACCTCCAGACACATCATCTATTGCATCCGCTGCACCCGATGTGGCGTCCTCTATATTGGGGAGACAGGCCGCCTACTTGCGGAACGTTTCAGAGAACAATCTTCTTCCTGACCTCTCCGCCCCCACCCCACTCCAGCCTATCACCCTCACCTTGACCTCCTTCCACCTATCGCATTTCCAACGCCCCTCCCCCAAGTCCCTCCTCCCTACCTTTTATCTTAGCCTGCTGGACACACTTTCCTCATTCCTGAAGAAGTGGGGGGAGTGTGGAGGGGGAAGGCAGCAGGATTAGGATGTTGATGATCAGCCATGATGATTTTGAACGATGGAACAAACTCAAGGGATGAAATGGTCTACTCCTGCTCGTACCTTCTGTTTATATCTTTCACACCATAATCACAGCTCTCTAACAACAGTGTATAATTCTCAGGTTTCCAAATCTTAGCTCAATAGTCATTAAAATCTAGGCTATAAGTAGTCCTGAAATACTTAGTTTTACCAGAAATAAAGCATACCCATGTACAAATTACTTTGAGAGAATATAACTTCACTTTGATTGAAATAACACAAATTTAACATATGCAGTCTCTAATGGAGAAAATGTTCAAAAAACACTGAGAATACGGAAATGGATCTGTTTTATCCATATCTTCTTCTCTCACATTATACAGCTACTGGGTCATGTTCTTCTGTGATGTTTAACCATTTATTTTACTTTCTCCCCAGCTGTTGTACTTTGTCATATTTTCACTTTATTTAGGCTTCTGTTTCATTGACTGTTTTCTAAATGATCTCTCTTCCTGCTCGTCACCTATTCCCAATTGTTCAACATCTTACTTTTAACCCCTTCTGCCTATAACGTTTTGCTACTCTCCAACAACAAAAATGCTTCCATATGTGGCGCTTAGGCGGTTGGCACAGGATTCCCATTTCCTGGCTTGTCTTAGCGTCTCTCGCCCGTAGGTGTTCAAAGTTTGGGAGAAGATTTGTAGCTTGGGTGCTCGTTGTTGTGGTTCTGTTCGCCGAGCTGGGAATTTGTGTTGCAAACGTTTTGTCCCCTGTCTAGGTGACATCCTCAGTGCGTGGGAGCCTCCTGTGAAGCCCTTCCACCATAGGCTTCACAGGAGGCTCCCAAGCACTGAGGATGTCACCTCGACAGGGGACGAAACGTTTGCAACACAAATTCCCAGCTCGGCGAACAGAACCACAACAAAAATGCTTCCATTTATATAGCCATTAATCTAGCATTCCAGTGTTAAAGGAAGGCAATCAGAAATATGTTCTTCCATTTGCCTTGTGTTTTTATTTTTCAAAGCTTTTAAAACTTTACTGAAATTAACATAGTAAGCATGTTCCAACTTCTGACAATATTTACACAGATAATCTTTTTTTGCAGGGTATATAGAGGGGATTATATGGTATCTCTTTAAGTCAGGGGAAAGGACGAAAAAAATAGCAAGTGTAAACATAGGCAACAAGGAATTCCATTGCATTCAGAACAGAAGCACTCTTAACTTTACATCATTCATTATTATTTTCGTCCAGCTGGCATACCTTCTCCCAATGGCTTGAGCAACTACAAAACTGGCTCTTGCCGCATTGCTGGCCTGCACAAAGTGCTCAGTCTGTCAACTACCAGAGACCTTGGCTTTCATTGCCTGCAAAAGTGTTTTGCCAGTTGCCTTAAGATTTTGTTTCCCTTTTAGGGTGTGTTCATCAAAATGCGCTTGTAATATTATTTGCTGTTAACTCTGATCTCACAAACTTGCATATGTTTTTTTTTGCATTAGATTCCGGTCAATTTAACACCATTTTACTTAACTTTTCATTTGTCTTAATTCGTTAGGTACAAAGAATCATTGCATCCATCCCAATGGAACATCCCTCTGATTCAAGGTGATGGCCACCACTACTTAAATGAAAAACCTCACTCACCAGGGTCATCAACAGACATTCGTCTTGCATGCTCAGTCCAAATACGCGCTCTCGATTTCTGAATCTAACTTTGCAGGTATTGACCAAATCATATGCAGTGTTAGATTACTGCAACACAAATAGAACAAAATGCTGTCTCTTGCATTTGCCTTTACCTTTTATCTATAACAGTCAGTAACTGCTGTGGTTACTTTCCAGACAGAAATTTTGCCATGCAGAGACATATTATCCACAGGATTCTCAAAGTCGAACATGAATACCAACCCAAATGGGTGTTGCTTTTTAATTTGATAAAGTGAGAGATTTAGAAAGCAGAAGCCTTCATATTCATTCCCTCTGTTCTCCAAATATTAGGGATGCCTTAACTACTGAGTGAAAGGTTCAAATTATATTATAGCCCAACTTTGCTATTTCCAGAAATTTTGTTTTGCTCAAAAATATTTTACAAGCGAATTTTACAAGCGAATCATGGTAGTGAATTGCTGAAACTGTCACTATTTACAAATATGAGTGTCTGTACCTTCTGAGATAGCTTCAGTAGCTCTGCGAATGCCACGGTCAAATGCTCTAGCATCAGCAGGACTCTGAAAGGTAAGTCCAAACTTTTTATCATCTATCTTCCAGTGGTGAAAAATAGGCGTAACCTTGTTGTAAACTAGATCCTTCTTCAGAGCACATTCCAAAACCACCTGCACATTAAAACAGCAAAAAGGATACATTTTAAAATTGTTTTATATACATTTGCTAACCATGTTTATAACCAAGAAATCAAACACTGTCAGTGTCTCTGTTTAAATTTTCTAATCCCAAGACATTCAGAAGTAGAATTTAAATAGTTGAAATAAAATAAATGCTCCAGATTGTGTTAAAGTGAATATCCAATTTAAAAGCATTTTTAAAGATTCCATAATTAAAAATATCAATTAATAGTCTGGACTAGTAATAACTTTTAAAAAGATCAGTCTCATCAAGCATTCACTTTTTTTAAACAACTACCATGAATATTAAAGTATCTAGTGCTGCTACTGACTCCAGTACTTACTGAGATTCACCAAAAATGGTCTTTTCTTTAAAAGGTCAGGCAGTACAACACATGTTAGAGTTAATGTACATGTACCCAAACTGGTTCGTCATCAATGGCTATTCCTCCAACTTAAGTTCAGATATGGCTGGAATGTTTCTTTAAGATTGTGCAATATTCAGCACCTTTCATAATTCCTCAGACACCAAAGCAGTCCTTCTCCAAATGGAGAATGACCCATACAACATCCGGGGTGATCCACAGTAAGTAAGTAAAATTCAAGTCACTCAGCTTGTCTATCTGCAACATAGAGATTTTAACCATTTTGTCTTGACATTCAATGGCACTACAATTGCTGAGATGGGAGTTAACTTGGAACTGAACTTCGATCAACCTTGTAAACACTGTGGCTGCAAGAGCAGGTCAGAGGCTAGGAATTCTGTATAACTCACCTCCTAATTTAACAGGCCAGTCCACCATTAACAGGACACAAGTCAAAACTGAAATGGAATATCCTCTACTTACCTGGTTTCATGTGTTCCAACAATATTCAAGAAGCTCAATGCCATTTGGAACAAAGCAACCTACTTGAGTGGCACTCCAACTACCTTAAACATTTAGTTTCTCCACCATTGGTGCATGTATTTCGCACTGAGAAATTACATGATAAGAATGCTCCATGAGTCCTTAGATAGCACTTTCCAAACCCATGGCCTCTACCATCTGGAAGCAGTAAGGCAGCAGATGCATGGGTACACCACCACCTGCAAGTTCCCTCCTGACTTCAAACGATATTGAAATCCTTTAACTGTCACTGGGTCAAAATCCTGAAACCTTCCTTCTTAATAGCATTGTAGATCTACCTACACTCCAGTGACTTTGGCAGTTCAAGAAGGCAGATTATTTCTACATTCTCAAGGGCAACTGGGGATGGCAATAACACTCACATCCTGTAAACAAATTAAAAATCACCATCTCCTCTTCATCTTAGAACAGTGACTTGATCATGACAAAGTTAAAAATCACACAACACCAGGTTATAGTCCAACAGGTTTATTTGGAAGCACTGGCTTTCGGAGCACTGCTCCTTCATCAGGTGGCTATGGATGAAGGAGCAGCGCTCCAAAAGCTAGTGCTTCCAAATAAACATGTTGGACTATAACGTGGCATTGTGAGATTTTTAACTTTGTCCTCCCCAGTCCAACACTAGCACCTCCAAATTTTGATCACCTGCCTATTCTGTTTCAAATAGCTAGGAAGATATTACCTATCCTTGACCCCATTTGACCCAATTCATTTGCTGCTTTTAAAAACTGCACTTTTGGGGCAAATTGCTTGTCTTGTTTCAGAGAATCGTGGTTGCATAAAAATGGAATAGGAGAAAATATCTCAATGGACACACTCTCCAAGTTTCTATTTTCTACCCTGATAGTTCCATTATATCATTTCAGTTTAAATTTCTTAAATTTGACCCTTAATCAATCAATTTTACACAAGACTGTGTTTCTGTTCTTTTTGACATGCTTTCCAATTCAAATGGTGACCCCCCCCAACTCCACACAGTATTCTAAATCACAATACATTGCAGGCCATATGATTATTCTAGACTGCTCTAAGACAAGGCTATAATTATGTTTTACAAAGGTTTCAAAATCCCAAAGCAAAACTACTTTCTTTTGTCTTTGAGGGGACAAAATAAACATCACAAGTCAACACTGAAGCCTCGCTTATATAACAAAAACATATCTATGTCATAAAGAGAGAAAGCATACCTAAAACATTGACTGTGATATACCTTGAAGTATAAGTTAGTGATGAAAGTCCAATATTAATTTTATATTTTGGTAAAAAGGTTTCCAATTTTTTTAGAATGATTATTTGCAAAATTCATAATGAATAGAAGATGAATAGCCTAAGAAATAATTGTGACCTAGAGAACTGGGCTTTTTAAAAAAAATTACAATCCAGAGTGTTACACAAAATTTAAGATTAACAATATCTTCCAATGATATTCTAACTGGATTAATCATATCAATAAGCTATACAATTGTAGGTAATTGATATCTACAGATATTAAAGAGAATCTTTTCTGGTCCAAATATTTTCAATTGTGTAAAATCATCATTGGCAAGGAGGAGGAGCTAACTGGGTTATTTTATGGACCTCCTGTCCTTAACAGATGCGTTTTTTCACACTTTTCATACTCATTTGCTTTCTTTTCTCTTTCAAAATAAACAGACATTTGTTCTCCCAAATCCACTATTCGTTAAGTTCAATTTTTAAATGGCCTGAAACTGTTATGAGCTTGCTCCCTATTAGGTATTCTACCTAATGCAACAATACAATAATACAATGCAAAACAGCCCACTAAGTATACACTGATTCCCAATCTTTATTTAGATTTGCTACTTATTGCCCAGTATCTATCCCTCTGTTCACCTCCCCTTCATGTGGCTATCAAGTTACTCCTTAAACATTGGTAATGTGCCTACTTCCACCATCTCCACTGGCAGTGAATTCCAGGCACCCACCACCCTTTGTATGAGAAGCTTCCCTGTACTGCTCCCTTAAACTGTCCCCCTCTCATCTTTAACATGTGCCCTCTCGTAAGTGACCTTTTTGCACCCTGGGAAAAAACCTCCGACTATTCACCCTATCTATGCCTCTCATAATTTTGTTGACCTCTAACAGGTTGCCCCTCAGCCTCCATCTTTCCAGTGAAAATAATCCAAGTTTATCCAATCTCTCCTCATAACTAAAACTCTCCAGACCAGGCAACATCCTAGTAAACTTTCTCTGCACCGTATCCAAAGCATCCACATCTTTCTGGTAGCGTGGTGACCAGAACTACACACAATATTCTGAAAGTGGCCCAACTAAAGATTTGTACAGCTGTACCACAACTTGCCAACTTTTATGTTTGATACCACATGCAATGAAAACAAACATGCGGTATGTCTTCTTGACCACCTTATCCACCTGTGATGTCATCTTCAGGGACCTGTGAACCTGTATGCTCAGATCCCTCTGGATGTCGATGCTCCTAAGGGTTCTGCTATTTATTGTAAAATTTGCACCTGTATTTGATATTCCAAAATGCACCACTTTACATTTGTCTGGATTAAACTCCATCTGTTATTTCTCTGCCAAAATCTGCAATCTATCTATATCCCGTTGTATCCTTTGACAATCCACCTCACTATCTGCAACTCCACCAATTTTGGTGTCATCCACAAACGTACTAATCAGACTGTCAACATTTTCCTTCTCATCAAAAAAAAGTCCTGAAATGTAGGCGATAACAGCATCACTTCACCCATAGTGAGTTTCAATGTTTTTGTTTGCTTAAAACTGACTAGGGAGACACGTGATCTGTTACTCCATTTTGCGAGTGTTACTGCAATGGTCATATGGTGTGACATTCCATAGAGAGGATGAGCTAGCTTGTGTTCAGACAATTGCTGGAAACAGCAGTCAAATGGCCTATTCTGTGTTCAATAGCTGCCATTTTAAGTTCAGCAAGAGCCAATTTTAAAATTTAAATATGATACATGTCCAAAAATAATTGGAATCTCTCAATGAAGATTAAAATTTAAGAAATTATTGAATAAAAAAAAAACAAATTTCAAGATAAACTGCTGCTCTATTTATTTGTTGAAGTTCTAAATATTTTATTGCAACATATTTCTTTTCAGCATACTTCTGTTGTTGAGAACTTCATATACTAACCACAACTCTTGAACCATGATCATTTATAAAAGAATCACTTTGCACTAAAAAGTCTGACGATCAGACAAAGCTTAGCTAAACCAGAATACATAAAACAGAAGCTTCTTTCAATAACTCTACAAATTTGAAGCTTGACAAAGACAAGCATCATTACATCTAAACATCCATTTCTGTCTGGCGATTTACCCAAGTCACATGCTTTATGGATGTTACAATTAGCTCATTCAGATCATATGAACTTTGACAGTGACAAATATACACCCATTAGCAACTGGACACGAAGACTGACCAAGATCAAAAGAATCTTTTGATGGTTGGAACAGTAGCCACTGTATGAATTTTACTTTAAACTGACATGCAAAATTTACACATTATAGACAGTTTCAAAATCTTATTGTCATGCACTGAAGAACCCATATCTTTGAAGAACTCGTGTCATTGAAAAGCCTTGGGGTGAATCATAACCGTTGATATAGGTAGACCTCACGTTAACAAGTACCAGCACAGGGATATTCTCCAAAGCAAAATCAGCAAGAAAATCTTTGCAAAATACTAACAAAAGAAAACTAAAACAGAAAGAGAAGAGCAAGATTGTAAGACTAACAGGAAAGCATTTTTAAAAATTCTGAAGCCAATAACGAAAGCATTCAAGCATTTGTCATTACACCAGGAAATTACTTGACTAATGCACAGTGTTAAGGAATTTTACCCATCGTGTGCTGGCCAGTATTTATCCTCCAACCAACAGATTATCTGATTATTCTGCAGCCAATTCTCAGTAATCCTGACTCTCTCTGCTTCCTTGCAACCATAACAATGAACATTTTAAATTGCAGGCAACTTAGACTGAGAGTCAAGATAGGTGTACTTGGTTATTTAAGACATGGTGTTGTATTTTGCAGTCAGAGGTGAACAAACACAAGCTCGCTGCACTTGTACATCTATTGACTTTCCATAGGCTTCATCATTACAAGCTAATGTCAGACAACCATGGAAAAAGTATTTAATCTTGTGTGAACACTGCAAGCAATTGCACAGCTATTTCTTCTTCTCATTTACCATACCGTGATCTGTTCCATGCAACGAGGTGTGCATGGAACAGATAAGGTGTGCTTCCATTTTTCCATCGTTAGTTTATAATGGAACAGGTTGCTCATCTGTCACCAGAGGTGCCACTCAGCATCAAGCATGGCTGACCAGGAGGCACTCTTAGTTTTACCTTCTGCTGCAGGTATATTGGAAGGATTTATAAGTTGATAATCAACTCCGTGACCATGTTTGAATTTACCTTCCATGGCCAACAAGTCTTAAGTTGAGACTCAAAACAAGAACTTTTAGTTCAGAGGCAGAGATGATAACCATTGCACCTCACGACTTACAGCACAGCTGTATAACCAATCAAAATGAAGAATCAAGTCTGAACTAGGAACTGTGTTGGAATAAAAAGATTTATTATAACATCATGTAAAAAAGCAAGAGACAGGAACTGAATGATTCGATTGACAGAGATATTTAAAGTTATTTCTTAAAACTTCCAACAATATCCCCTAAAGGAGATAAACAGATCAATTAATGTTAGTACTTAGCTTTGAACCATATCCGAAGGAACATTGTTTTGTTCCTTGAAGTGTTTAAAAGGCCCAAGATTGCCAACAATTTTGTGGTAGACAAATGTTAATGATACCAATCCTCAGTTCATTAGTTGACAGCCATAAATCATTGTGTATCAGCTTTGCAAGTATTTGCATTCAGTCAGCAACTAATTTTTGTTTAAATTACATTTTGACTTCACACCTTTTCCCACCCTTTACTGATGGGGAACCTCATGTATCATTTGCTCCTTTTAGTCTTAAAGATTAGAGACTTGGATCAATTAAACACCTGATTTAGACTTTGTATTGAATTAGTTTAGAAAAAGATCACTGAGGTAGATATCAGCAGGGATATCACCAAGGGCTTTTCGAGCAAGACCAAGAACCAAATGTGAACCCTGAGCACCCACAAGTCAGGAGCCAAACTGGTTGAGCTGTTCATCTGCAGATGCCCGCCTAACTAGTAGCATCCATACAAGGAGAGGAGGCAGGTCAGCAGCACAGCGGCAAGGGCAGCTTCACCAGCAAAGGACACACTATCGAGGCAACTCCATATTCAAAATAATGAATGGTTGCAGAGATGGGTTTGAACATGCATTGGAAGTAAAAATTCAGTGGAGCCTGTATTGAGCTGGCCCACCTGTTGCCCCCTCCAACCCCACCCCAAAACACACACCACCCATGAAACTTACCTGGCTGCATGAATGAACGGCGCGGGGTGTGGGGGAATGGGTTGAGCTTCTCCTGGTGCAGTCTGGTTCCCCAGATGCCAGGAAACTCCTGTTCATCATTTTAAAGCGCCCATTGCTCACCTGAAGATCCTTTGTGAAATGTTTCTCTACATGCACATTTGGTTTAAAGACGATTTTCTTGTCTACAGTCTCTGCCAGGAAATTATTTTAGGCTACATCAAAAAGTGTCCAGCTGCATCCCAGATGTACAGTATTGCAATGCACTAAATCATGCAGTGTCAGGATATGGGATTCTCCCTTTGCAGTTATCCACATTTTAAAAACTAAGTCAGATTGAAAAGGGAGACGGTACTGGTTGAGGCCAAGGATTTTACCCAGAGGAGATGGGGTAGAGAAAGAAGAGAAAATAGTACTCAAACAAAACAGCCATTTACCTTCCAAAAACCAAACGGTGTTTGCAAAGACAAGCAAGTCAATGAAGGAAGACCAAAGCCCATCAAGGCAGTCAGGAAAAGTGGAATAATTTTCAATTAAGAATTAATCAACATTCAATCAATCACCCTTCTGAAAGATGACTACCATGGATTTAAAGAAGACATGCTGCTGAAGCTGTTCATCTTGCATTCATCAGGCAAGACCAAAGAATTCCAAATTTCAAAGTAAACAACAATTTATATTGCATGAGATTTCACTTCTATCATCATGTATATTCAGCTCCTGGAATACCAATTTCACAGATTTCTCGATAATATTTTATTGACTATAATGAAGAACACAATATTCACTCTAAGAGCTACCATCCTTCATCAAGTGCAGTCTATCTCAACATCACAAGAGCCACATATTATATCCCACTCTTAAAATGGTGCTATTTAATACAGAGTGGAAGGATATAATCAGGGATGTGATCATTTTTTGAACAATCTGAGATGGCTCAGCTTTTTGCATAAAATGACAGTTTATGCCAGAGTTAATAGCTACTCCAATCATAGGCCAGTTAAGTTTTATTTCTTTTGGTTCTCTTTCCAGTTCCTTAAAAACTCCAACATCTGCGTCATTGATCAAGTTTCCTCTTTTCAGTATTGATATATATTACTTTACATGTTCCTCCATTTTAAATGTGATGCATTACGTATCTGTTTAGGTTTTATGCACATTCCCTTTCCAAACTACAGGATCATAGAGAAATTACAGCACAGAAACACATCATTCATCACATCAGGTATGTGCTGACTGAACAAACCAGCTATCTATTCCAATCCAATTTACCAACAATTGGTCTACAGGCTTGCAGGTTACACGCTTCCAATGCCGATCTAGATTCCTTTTAAATGAGTTGATGGTTTCCATCACAACTGCTAAACTGGGCACTGAATTCATAGCACATAACACTCTCTTGATGGAAAAGACTTTACCCAAGTCCCTTCTAATTCTTCTACCAATCATCCTAAATCTGTGATCCTTGATGATTGACCTCTCTAATGCGGTCACACATCTTCACTGCCCACTCTGCTTCTAATTATTCAACTAAGCTACCCCTCAGCCTCCCTGGTTCAAAGGAAAACAAGGCTACTTTATCCAAATCTTCATAATACCTGCAATTTTCAAACCTGGCAACATTCTTGTAATGTTCCTCTGTACTGTGGGTTAGATGGATGGTTTACAATGAATAGTGATGCAAACAGTGTGGGTTCAATTCCCACACCAGCTGAGGTCATCATGGATTTCCCACTTTCTCAACCTCGCCTTCACCTGAGGTGGGGTGACTCTCATGTTAAACTCAGTACTAGTCATTTCTCTGTAATGAGAGAGCAGCTCCGAACTCTTCTGGGACTATGACGGCTTTAACCGTCATATTGGTCCAGCATTAGATCCCTGCTCTTGCATTCAATACCTTGCCTAATGAAGGAAAATACACCCCATGCCTTCATTACCACCTGATTTACATGTCCTGTCACATTCAGGAACCTGTAGACATGCAGTCCAAGATCTCTCACCTCCTCTACTCTTCTCAATATCCCTCCCATTTATTCTGTATTTTCTTACGTTGTTTACCCCCTTTCACTTGTCTGGACTGTATTTCATTTGCCACTTTTCCAAACACATCGTCAGTCAAACAATGATATCTTCCTGAATTCAACAGCCATCCTCCTTGGTTTTAATTACTTGGTTAATTTTTGTGTTGTCTGTAAATTTTCTAAACACACTTTTCATGTACAAGTTCAGATTATTAATTTATATCACAGACAGCAAGGAAGCCAGATCTGAGTCCTGTGAAATACATAAAAACATCTGTTGACCCGTACCTTTTGTTTCCTGTCAGCGAGTTAATCTGGATGCAACTTGCCACATTCCCCATATCACATGAGCTTTAACTTTTCTTAACAGTCGGCTTTGTGGGAACTTGTCAAATGCCTTACCAAAATCCATGCAAACAATATCCACTGGACTACTCTCATTAATCCTCCTCATTACTTCCTTAAAAAAAATGCAGCAAGTTAGTAAGCCACAACCTGTCCTCATCAAAACTGCATTGACAATCTCTGATTAAACCACACATTTCCAAGTAAAAGTATATCCTACCTCTCAATACTGATGCTGGTGATTTATTCACATCTTAGGTCAGACTGACAGGTCTACAATTATTTGGCCTATTTCTTGCACCCTTTTTGAATAATAGTGTGAATTTGCAGATCGCAAGTACTTTGTCTGATCTAATGAACATTGGAACATCGTCACATCAACCACTATTTCATTTTTGGCTTCCTGTAACAGCCAGGAGTACAATTAATCTGGTAATGGTGACTTATCTACCTTCAAGGATTTGCAATATCTGTGCTCGCTATCCAATTAAGGTCAACAGGTAAGCCAGCGGCACAGACATCAAGGCAGCCTTACTACTCTCCTTCACATAGGAATAACCATTTCACTGTTACCAGATAATCACTCAGTTTTGTAGTTATCCTCCTCCAATTTCACTCCTGTTCTGTGTCCCTTTCCATCGAGACATTAAATCTAACTGCATTATGATCACTATCTCCACAATGGTCACCTACTGCCACTTCATTCACGTGTCCAGTTCCATTTCCTAAGACTAAATCTAGAATTGGACTTGATATAACATATTTTCAAAAAAATGTTCTCTTGAATACAGTTCAAGAATTGTGTCCTTTGTGCCTTCCTTACTGCTTGTATACAAATGGTATTAGAGTATAGAGGGTTCCCGATTTACAAACGTCTGACTTAGAAATGCTCGAATCCTCAAATGTGATCCTGTATAGGGTGTACTTTTAAAGAACTGACATATGAATGATTTCTGTACTGATGAACTGCTACTTTATATTGTCCTGTGTTGTGCTCTGACTTGGACCTCACTCACAAACTGGTGATTGCCTGTAGTTAAATATACCAACTACTATTGCCCTCTTATTTTTGCACTCAAAATTGCCTACATATTTTCCCCTCTAACTCATTTCCCATTATTTGAGGATCAAGTGTATGAATATGACAATGTGTCTGTCCCTTTTCTGTTTCCGAGCTATGATGTTACGGACTCATTTGATGTTTCATTTCACAGATTATCTCTCCTCAAGATGTGGTTCATTCTTTAACCAATAATGCTACACTTCCACTTTTTCAAGTCCTTTGCTCCCCTGCATGAAAACTGTATATCCAGGTATGTTGAGCTGCTATCCTTACCTCTCTTTAAGCTGTTTCCATTACAGCAATAACATCATGCTGCCATGAGTCTATCTGTACTCCTTCCATTTGCATACTTATGTTAATACTGACAATTTTCTGTGCTGTATATCTTTTAACTTCTGCTTCTTCTGCCTTTCAGTCACTTATTAAGTTCCTGCCTCTTGTTCTCTGTTCTGGATTTGCCCTCAGGTTCCTATCCCTCTGCCAATTTGTCATTCTACACAATGCAGACTTTATACCTTGCCATCCGCAGAATTCACAAACCACATTGAAAGAAGTTGGTTGGGCAGAATGTAGTTTGTTACTGGTCATTGATTGGAAAACAGAATTTCAACTCAAAAATCATACAATGAGCGTAATTCTCCTTAAAAGGTTGCCTCATCCACATGCGTCCAAAAGAAATGTGGCACTGCTTTGTAAAGCGGAGAAGAAACAATCCTCTACAAACAAGTCTCCTTTTCTTTGTGTAACACAATTCAGAAACAGCGAAACTGAGTAGAATTGACTGGCCGATGGTGCTGACAAATGAAAACAGCAGCTTTTCTGCTTTCCTTCTTGAGTTTCTTACATGTTCCACAGAGAACTGGGAATGGACTCCTTCTCCCCCTGATTGGCTGAAAAGGATGATTATTTTATGGCTGAATACAGCAAACCTCACAGGCATACTGAATATTTCTCATCTATTTTGATGCTGATATGTTCTATGCACACTTTGCCAGATTAATTCGAAACTTTGATTCGCAGCTCGTGCCCTGTTGTATTTTTAATCACTTCTTACAGTTGATCTATTCATAATGAATTGAGGACACATCGACATCTATAATGTTGTAGAACCTTGTTAAAGCATGGCGCAGCAGCAATTGTTTTGTTTTGCATGGGCTTAGATCAATGTTGTCTAACATTTTCACATCGGGGGGAGCGGAGACACATTTCCAATTGCCTCTTACTTGTGGAGGAGGAGTGAGGGTGGGGGTGAGTGAGCGAATTTCAGAGGTATAAGGTTTGACACGGCAGTAAATATGAATTTCAGGAAAAAGAAATTCCTATGAAATAAATCAATAATGTAACAACAATTAATCGATGTAACTTTGCTTTGCCTCTTCTTTTAGGAATCAGAGAAAGAGGCTATGGCCCAAGTTGTGAGCATCTTGCCGGGAGAAGAGGGAACAAGCAAGCTAAGGAATTCAGTAGAATTAATGGTGATTGTGGTTTGCGTCCAGATGGACAGACTCTGAAGTGGCTTAGCAGAATTTACGTGGATGTTGGCATCAGAGGTTGGTTGCCTTTCAGCCTGGATGTCCCCACAGAATCCCTCCAGGGCAGAAAGAGGCCACTGAGTCAGCACCGACACTCCGAAGATCATCCAAACCAGACTCATCCCACCACCCCATCCCTGTATTCCCCATGACTAATCCATCTAACCTACACATCCCTAGACACCTAACATGCTCATCTCTGGACTGTAACATCTGCAGGAAACCCATGCAGGCATTGGGAAAATGTGCTAACTCTATGCAGTCACCCAAGGCCAGAATTTTGAAACTAGGTGCCTGGCACTGTGAGGCAGCAGTGCTAATCACTCTGTCACCATGTTACCCTGACTGCCTATCTTGACTTGACCTGTCTTTCAGGCTCACTCTCATCATCTCACAACACTTCGATCACTCACTCACCTACTCACCAGACCCCCAACACTCACTGACTCAGCACCAGGCCCAGCACTAGTCATTCACCTGCTCACACTCCAGTGCCGAAGGCATATCTGACAGATTTTCTCTTCCTTTCCCTTACCCTGCAACCCCCTCCCCACCAATACTCTAATAAAGGGCCAACCAGATACTACACTTAATCAACAGCCCACCTGATACTCTTGGCCTCACCCGAAGCTTAGTTAAACTGTTCATGTTGTTCTGCACTTTGCTCCTCCAGTCATATATTGTTTCTCTCCTGCATTTGTTAATCGTCTCAAAAGCAAATGCAGGAGAGAACCAGCCACTGATTAGAGAAACAGTGCCTTGTAGAATCTTCCAGCTTTATTTACCAGTATTTGAATAACAGACACAGACACCTTGGAAGGTTGCTTTGTGGGCCACGGGCTACCTTTCGGACAAACCCGGGTTGAACTGTATCAAATTTGAGCGAAACTTAATGTATATACATATACATACTTTGCAGAAATCAAGTTGGTGGTGGTGGCAAACATGATCAGCTGAAGATAACCGTCTGTACACCATTTTTCTAGTCAATTTTGATAAGATGTCTGTATTAATGAAGTTATGTGTAATTTTTCCACAAAAAGGTTTCCAACTCAATGAAGTTTTACCATCTCTCGTAGATATGAATGGCTTGTCATCAATTTCTTTTAAAACCAACTTGTTCTTCCTGACGTTGAAGACACATGGATAAGTTGCCAGCCTGCAAGTTACTGTTTGCCTTTCAGACAGAGAATTAATTACAATATGCAAAATGGTGTCAACATCTGGGTGAACAGAAAGTATTTAACATCTTTTGGCATTCTGCATTCTGTTATCAATTTTGTGGAAGGAATTGGGTGACGTATGATTTCTATTTAGGTGCAGTCGTGATGCATGTTTAAGTTTGGTCATAAAGTTAAATTTCATATAGGCAACGCTGGCAGCATTGGTCTGGCAATAAAACGCAAAACAATTTGACAAGAGTGTCTTAGAGCAACTTTGCTGACTATCCAGGGTATTGTAACATGTGACTTCACATGATTGAAGATCTCAATGGGAAAAGAAGGCTTTTTGTGCTGGCCTCTCTTAAAATAAATGTATTTAAGGTCCAAGATAAAGCAATGATTAAGAAACCTTAAATATTATCATTAAACATCAGTACTGATCATCGGTGCTCCACACACTCTAAATGTACACCATCTTAGTTGCTGTTCCTCCAGTTTGTTACCAGTAAGCTTTCATAACAGTTCTCACGCTTCAAGTCCCACAGATGCCCAAGACACACTTTTCGCTTATCCAGAAAACATTTTTGAACTAGTTTTGTTACTGGCCATCTCTTGATCCGGAGAGCTCAGTATCTGATGGTGTGTACCTAAACTTCAGCACCAGCACTCTTGTGTGGCTTCATGAACAGAATCCTTGGAGTAGCATATAAAAACAAGAAGCCTTTAGTAGCAACTGGTTAAGCTGCTTTTGGAGCACTGTTTTCAATTCTAGTACTGCACTTCAACAAGTTTGTTAAGCATTCAGCAAAGGGTATTTGATAGAAGGGCACCAGGGATGAGGGAGGTCAATTATGTGGAGAAACAGGAGAAGCAGGGTTCTCCTTACAGTCAATATAATTCAATGTCTAATGATGAATGGTTTTAATAGAGTAAATAAAAAGAATCTCTTGCAGTGACAGTCAGTCAGTATTCAAAGGACACATGTTGAAGGTGAAGGTAAAAGAACCAGAAGTGAGATGAAGAAAATGAAAAAAAATACACCAAAACATTGTGGTTTAGAAGGTTCAGTGTGGAAAGTGGTGGAAACAGTTTCAATAGTAACTTTCAGATCTGGGTAAATACATTAAAGGATAAAGAAATACAGAGAACAAAATTACTATGTGACAATGAAAGTACAGGGGAGTGGAACTAATTGGATGGTGGTCTGATATGTTTCATTCAGAGTTGCTGTGGCAACATGTATTTTCAGACATGTCTCAGTCTGGAGCTATAAATAGTGATGGTCAAGGCTCCTAATTTCTTTCCAGAACATTGCTGACCAGGAATCTCTCTTGCTCTTAGCACCTGCCATTTCTGATTGTTGAAAAGACGTACAGATTAATTATTTTTGGCCATATTACTAATAAACCTCCTTTAGCTGTCGAATCACATTCTGGCTCAGACACAGGTGTGCTTTGGACTGCACCATAACACCTTTGACGAATTGGTTAGCTCCAACCAAAAGTCTGCACTAACGTAATAGGTTGAACAGCATTCTCCTGGATGGATCATTCTATGATTCTGTAATCTTAAAATCTATCTGTACAAGTTCCACTATAGTCCCTCTATCTCTTAACAACTTCCTCAAAGATTTAAACTTACATTAAAGTATGCAAATTATGCTTCAGGACAGGGGAGTGGTTCTTGAAACACACGGGTTGGAGAGGGAAAAGAAAGATAAACTAAGACATTATATAGAACAAATCATCTCTCAGTTGTGGCAAACCCTTTCCAATTTGCAATTCATGATCAATTTAGCAAGTATTTGGGGTAATCAAGGACAACCACTGCAGTCTTGTTAAAAGCAGGTTATTTTTGACCAAATTTGATAGAAACGTTTACTAAAAAAATCGGTATTTACACATGGATTTTCAGCAAGTCAATAAAATATATTGCAAGAAGTTTTTTTTTAAGATAACTTTAGGCATTTGGTTTGGTCACACAGATGGATGTGCTGTTGTATAGCACCTATCATCACTTCAAGATCCCCTAAAGTACTCCTCAAACAATGAAGTTAGGTTTTTTCAAAAAGATAATACAGAACAAGAGTAAGGGGACTAAATGCATTCAAAAAATTAATTAGGATAGGTCTGAATAATGAAATAATAACATGGGTGCTCTGCTATAAAAAAGGACATCAAAGCCAAAGACCACATACTCAAAAGGTGTGCAACATCATAGTTACAAGGAAAGATTGAGCAACTGGGACTACTACTTCATTTTCCTACACTAAACGTCATTAGCCATTCTTTTGTTCAATCACATATTCTATGTCCCTCTGCAACTTTCCACTCCTATCCACACACTTTCTAAATGTTCATGTATTTCATATTATTTTTTATTCCAATCCACCTCAAAGTTTGGAAATGTTCTGGAATTAGACAGTCAGCTTCACATCATACTGGGGCATTAATATTATTATTTTCTTGTGGTACACCCTTGTATTTTATAGATAAGTAGTAAGTATCTAACACAACTCTGAAGACAAATGTTCAGACTTGTTCAGAGTGACTATGTCATTGCCCATAAGTGATAATAAGGAAAGAAACTTATTAAAGTACAAGAATGATGGACTACCATTTAACTTTCACCCAGAAAAATGGCTAGTTGCAGTGCTAAATTTCTACAGTTAAAAAAATTTCTGAATATTGTGCATAAGTTTGCATTTCAGTTAGGAACAAAAAGTAGCTTTTGAAAAGTTTTTATTCCCCAATTCCTTATCACTGGTCTTGGGCCAGGTTTCTTCTTTCACACTAACTTTATGCACTGTAAATAATTCCACCAATTCTGTTTTGTTTCAGATTGTGGTAGCAAATCTTCTCTGAACTGCAACCAGTGAAATTAATATCTTTTCGTCAATATTGCTGTGCGTTGTGGTGTTACAGAGCATTGCACTGGTACCCATATACTGGAGACGATGACCTAATGATATTGTCGCTGAAGTATTAATCTAGAGACCCAGCTAATGTTCTAGCGACCCAGTTTAGAATCCCACCATGAAAGATGGAGTAATTTGAATTCAATAAAAATCTGGAGTTAAGAGTTTAATGATGACCGCAAATCTGTTGTCAATTGTTGGGAAAAGCCCATCTGGTTCTCTAATGTCCTTTAGGAAAGGAAACTGCCTGGTCTGGCCTACACTGTGGTTGATTCTTAACTGTCCTCTGGGATGGGCAATGAATGCTGGCCTAGCCAGCAATGCCCTCATCCTGAATAAGTATCTGTTGCCACACCCCACACACACAGTCTCTCTCTCTCTCTCTCTCTTTCTCTCTCTCACACACGCGCATTCTCTCTCATATTCAGTTAGAGAGGGTTCAGAGAAGATTTACAAGGACGTTGTCAGGACTAGAGGGTTTGAGTTATAAGGAGAGACTGGAAAGGCTGGGACTTTGTTCATCGGAGCGTAGGAGACTGAAGAGTGAACTTATTGAGGTTTATAAAATCATGAGGGGCATAGGTAAGTTGAATAGCAAAGGTCTCTTCCCTAGGGTACAGAAGTTCAAAATTAGAGGGAATATTTTTAAGATGAGGGGACAAAGATTAAAAAGGGACTGAAGGGGCACAGAGCATGGCACATACATGGAACGAACTGCCAGAGCACATGGTAGATGCAGGTATAATTACAATGTTTAAAAGACATTTGGAAGGTACATGAATAGGAAAGGTCCAGAGGGATATGGGCCAATCTCAAGCAAATGGGACTAGTTTAGTTAGGTAAACTTGGTCAGCATGGACGAATTGGACCAAAGGGTCTGTGTCCATGCTGCATGATTCTATGACTCTATTAACACGCAAATTACTTCGCTCCTTTTGTTCCTTCTGGTTAACAAAGACATACCATTTTATTAGCTCAACTGTTCCTCCCTTCTATGTGAGAAGCTTCCACTAATATTGAAGTCCACTATTTCAGGAAAACATTAGAAATGATGAGGTGACATCATTTTCTGAATTAAAGCTCTCTTTATATTAATACCACAACAGCGAGAAAAGACACAGATAAGACTCTTATTTTATTAAATTTATTTCTTGCACAGTTACTTGCCCGCTGATTTATAATTTTGGCCCAATAATTGGTTGGATAAAGGAAACAAATTATTCTATTGGATTCACAATGACTAGTCCCACTGGTCGAAGAACTTGAGTTACTTATAGTTGTTCCAGTACTCTAACACCTGCTTGATACCGGAAGGGTGTCCCTTTCTTGTGGTGGAGACCAGAACTCGGAAACATCACTTAAGATTAGGAGGTTTTCCTTCTAAGGCAGAGATGAAGAAATATTTTTCCTTTGAGATGTATGGAGTCCACGATAATTTGACCGTGTGGATTCAGAATTGGCTTGCCCATAGAAGGCAGAGGTAATGGTGAAAGTGTGTTTTTCAGGCAGGAGGTCCGCGACTAGTGGTGTTCCGTAGGAATCCATACTGGGACCTCTGCTGTTTGTGATCTATATAAATGGCTTGGATGAAAATACAGACGGTTGTGTTAATAATTTAGCAGTCAACACAAAGTTAGGTGGAGTTTTGGATAGTGTAAAAGGTTTTCAACGGATACAGCAGGATATAGATCAGTTTCAGATATGGGGGGAGAAATAGCAGATGGAGTTTAATTCGAGTAAGTATGAGGTGCTGACCTTTGGGAGATGAAATGTTAAGTGTACAGGTTGATGGCAGGGACCCGAACAGCACTGGTGAACAGAGGGATGTTGGGGTTCAAGTACATAGCTCCCTGAAGGTGGCAATTCAAGTAGATAGGGCGACAAAGAAGGCATATGGCATGCTTCCCTTTATTGGCAGGTGAATTGAGTACAAGAGTCAGGATGTCATTTTGCAGCTTTATAAAACTTTTGTTAGGTCACACTTCGGAGTATTGCATTCAATTCTGATTGCCACATTACAGGAAGGATGTGGAGGTTTTGGACAAGGTACAAAAGACCTTTATCAAGATGCTGCCTGCTTTAGAGACTATGAGCATTATGGAGAGACTAGAAAAACTCAGGTTGTTTTCTCTGAAGCAGCAGAGGCTGAGGGGAGACTTGATAGAAGTCTATAAAGTTACGAGATGCATAGGTAGGACTGACGGTCAGAATCTTTTACCCAGAGTTCAAATGTCTAAAACTAGGGGCTATGCATTTAAGGTGAGAGGGGTAAGTTCAAAGGAGATGTGAGAGGCAGATTTTTTTTAAACAGAGTGGTAGGAGTCTGGAACACATTGCCAGGGATGGTCACAGAAGCAGATAAGTTAGGGGCATTTAAGAGACTTTTAGATAAGCACATAAATATGCAAGGAATGGAGAGATATGGACCAAGGGCAGGCAGGAGGGATTAGTTAATTCAGTGCCATGTTCGGCACAACATCGTGGGCTGAAGGAGCTGTTCCTGTCCTGCAATGTTCTATGTTTGAGAGTCATTAGGTCTTTTCTTCCTCAGGAAGTAGCAGAGACTCAGTCATTGAATTTGTTCAAGTCTGAGATATTTGATTGACGAAGAGGTCAAGGGTCATAGGAGAAATTCAGGATGTTGAGACCACAGCCAAACCGCGTTTGTGATCTTCCGAATAGTGAACAAGCTTGAAAGTCTGAATGACTGCTCATAAGTCTTATCTTCTTATTTGTTTACCATTATAAAACAGGGTACCCTGACACTGGTCAACACCACACCGATAGAAACACCTATGATGCTATTGTCAAAGTATATGCTGATTTACAATAATCAGGTTGCTGATTGTCCAACACTTCCATTGTTAATGACAGAATTTTCAGCTGCCATGTCAGAAGATCCAGGGATTCTTCTGGATCACTGCACTGATCTTCCCCATGCTTTAAAAACATTCTTAATGTAAAATGATTTTAATCATCATACCATAACCTTGCTTCTTCTGTTTTCCTTCTATCCTTATCATTGCAATGGTAAAGAACTTAATAGAAATATATTTTATGTGGGAAAATCAATCCCTGTCTTTTGCACATTTATTTGCCCCATAAGTCCTTGCTTTTGTGAGTATTTATCACTTTCAGAAATGGTAGCCTGGGACGTGACTGGTCACATTTGACTGACTTTACTGTGGAAAAGGACATGGAAGATATAGACTGTAGGGAAATAGATGGTGACATCTTGCAAAATGTCCAGATTACAGAGGAGGAAGTGCTGGATGTCTTGAAATGGTTAAAGGTGGATAAATCCCCAGGACCTGATCAGGTGCACCCGAGAACTCTGTGGGAAGCTAGAGAAGTGATTGCTGGGCCTCTTGCTCAGATATTTGTATCATCGATAGTCACAGGTTAGGTGCCAGAAGACTGGAGGTTGGCAAACGTGGTGCCACTGTTTAAGAAGGGCGGTAAAGAGAAGCCAGGGAACTATAGACCAGTGAGCCTGACCTCGGTGGTGGGCAAGTTGTTGGAGGGAATCCTGAGGGACAGGATGTACATGTATTTGGAAAGGCAAGGACTGATTCAGGATAGTCAACATGGCTTTGTGCGTGGGAAATCATGTCTCACAAACTTGATTGAATTTTTGAAGAAGTAACAAAGAAGATTGATGAGGACAGAGCGGTAAATGTGATTTATATGGACTTCAGTAAGGTGTTCGACAAGGTTCCCCATGGGAGACTGATTAGCAAGGTTAGATCGCATGGAATACAGGGAGAACTAGCCATTTCAATGCAGAACTTGCTCAAAGGTAGACGACAGGGGGTGGTGGTGGAGGGTTGTTTTTCAGACTGGAGGCCTGTGACCAGTGGAGTGCCACAAAAATCGGTGCTGGGCCCTCTACTTGTTGTTATTTACATAAATGATTTGGATGCGAGCATAAGAAGTACAGTTAGTAAGTTTGCAGATCATACCAAAATTGGAGGTGTGGTGGGCAGCGAAGAGGGTTACCTCAGATAACAACAAGATCTGGACCAGATGGGCCAATGGGCTGAGAAGTGGCAGATGGAGATTAATTCCGATAAATGCGAGGTGCTGCATTTTGGGAAAGCAAATCTTAGCAGGACGTATACACTAAATGGTAAGGTCCTAGGGAGTGTTGCTGAACAAAGAGACCTTGGAGTGCGGGTTCATAGCTCCTTGAAAGTGGAGTTGCAGGTAGATAGGATAGTGAAGAA
Source organism: Chiloscyllium punctatum (assembly GCF_047496795.1). Classification (NCBI taxonomy): domain Eukaryota; kingdom Metazoa; phylum Chordata; class Chondrichthyes; order Orectolobiformes; family Hemiscylliidae; genus Chiloscyllium; species Chiloscyllium punctatum. Next base: position 75,444,338 of record NC_092742.1, on the reverse strand, counting down.
GGCATTTGGTATGCTTTCCTTTATTGGTCAGAGTATTGAGTACAGGAGTTGGGAGGCCATGTTGCGGCTGTACAGGACGTTGGTTAGGCCACTGTTGGAATATTGCGTGCAGTTCCGGTCTCCTTCCTATCGGAAAGATGTTGTGAAACTTGAAAGGGTTCAGAAAAGATTTACAAGGATGTTGCCAGGGTTGGAGGATCTGAGATACAGGGAGAGGCTGTTTTCCCTGGAGCGTCAGAGGCTGAAGGGTGACCATATAGAGGTTTACAAAATTATGAGGGGCATGGATAGACAAAGTCTTTTCCTGAGGGTCGGGGAGTCCAGAATTAGAGGGCATAGGTTTAGGGTGAGAGGGGAAAGGTATAAAAGAGACCTAAGGGGCAACTTTTTCACGCAGACGGTGGTACGTGTATGGAATGAGCTGCCAGAGGATGTGGTGGAGGCTGGTACAATTGCAACATTTAAGAGGCATTTGGATGGGTATATGAATAGAAAGGGTTTGGAGGGATATGGGATGGGTGCTGGCAGGTGGGACTAGATTGGGTTGGGATATCTGGTCGGCGTGGACGGGTTGGACCGAATGGTCTGTTTCCATGCTGTACGTCTCTATGACTTGACAAGGATGCATTTGAATGAATGTGACATCAAGGAGCCTTCGCAAAACTAGAGTCAATAAGAAAAAGGAGGTTTAAGTCAGACTTGACAGAAAGGAAGATGCCTGCGGCCGCTGGAGGTCAGTCAGTTCAATCTCAAAACATCACTGTCTGAATTTCTCAGGGTAGAGTCCTAGGCCTAACCATCTTCAGCTGTCTGACCAATAATCTTCCCTCCATCATAATGTCTAAAATAGCATGTTCACTAATGACTGCACTATGTTCAGCACCACTTGTGATTCCTTGGTGCCAAAGCAGGCTATGTCCAAATGTAGCAAGATCTGGAAAATACTCAGGGAACAATAAGTGGTAAGTATTAGTTGTGCCACACAAATGCCAGTTAATGACTATTGCCAACAAGACAGAACAACAACTATCGACACTTGATATTCAAGGGAATCACCATCGCTGAATCCCCTAATATCTACTACTACTGCCGAGAAACTGAACGTGACATTGCTATATAAATACTATAGCTACAACAGCAGGTTAGATGCTAGGAATCCTCCAACAAGCAACTCCTTCCGTACTCCCAGCCTACCATCTAGAAGGCAAAATTAGGAGCAAGATGGAATACTCCTCAATTGACTGAATGAGTGTGCTCTAAACTTGAAGGAGATTGATACTATCCAGGACAAAGCAGCCTGCTTGATTCGCACCACATTCACAAATACTTATACCCTCTATTGTCAATGCTCAACAGCAACAGTGTGTACTATTTACAAGATACAATGCAAAAGTTATCTTTCAATAGCACCTTCCAAACCCACAATCACTACCATCTCGAAAGGTAAGGGCAGCAGAAACTAGGAACACCACAATCTGCAACTTCCCCTGTAAGTCACTCACTATCCTGACTTGGAAATACATTGTCAATTCTTCACTATCACTGGGTCAAAATCCTGGAACCCCCTTCCTAATTTTATTGTATATCTGCATACATCATATGGACTGTAATGGTTCAAGAAGGCAGCTCACCATCACCTTCTCAAGGTAACTAGGGATGGGCAATAATTGTCAGTGATGCCTATGTCCCATGAAGGAATACAAAAAAAACAGTCTTTGCCCCAGCACTCCATCCCACAATGCCACATTATTTTCATCACTGCTTCAATGATGTAATTCCATGCCTCTGGTTACAATGTTTGCAATAGAGATAAATATGCACCAAAGTAAAGACTCATGAGGAAAAACAAGTATGCAAAAGAAATGGAATGATATACTCACATCTATAAATATTTTCTTAAAGCTATTTACTTTTTCAATTACAAGGATACAAGTCTGATGGGATATAAGTTGCATTAGACTCCTGCCAGGTATCTGATATCCAGCAGGAACAGCAAACAAGTCTACGTGCAGTTGTACTGTTGCTGGGTTGGGGTGTGCTGTGTTTAGATAGGGTAGTCTTAGTGGAGAGGAACCACATTTGACAGCACTACGGATTGAAGGGATATCCCAAATCTGGCAGCGTACATTTAACATGAACATTACTTTAACTGTCTTATGATTGGTTTCCAGAAAAATAAATACTATTTCCTTAAATAATATCACAGCAGCATAAACAAACATAAAAATTCCATTCAGTACTGCTGTGGAACAGTAAACACATGACTGCTTTAGAGTTTTTTTTTAATGCTGGAATAGTGAAACACGGTTTGTACTGTTTGCATCTTGGAAAGTGGATGATAGGACTTGCAAAAGCACCCTCTGTGAATAACTAGCAATGGTAGCAAAATGCGACAGTAGGCTTGGCATGCAATATTGATGCTTCGGCCTGAGCAGATGCAGATTTTTGAATGAGGATTTTGCTTTTATGTTAATTTAGGAAGCATCATTTGGGTTGAGGTATAACAGACTAAATGGGGGAAAACAGTTTGAGGTGAAGTCAAATTGGGTGAAAGAAATGTGGAAGGGCTTCATCATACTGGAGCAACATTGTAATGATGGCAAAGAGTTGTATATTACAGACAATAAATAACAGTATGGGCAGAGTTAGAACACCCAAATTCCAGGTGAGTCACATAAACACATGGACGTGAACACCCAGAGATGATGAATTAATCCTTCACTTATACAAGTGTCAATCAGGGCATGGTTTAACCGTGATGACCATGCATGAAAGCTTTTAATATTAATGTATACTAAAGAGTGACTTTGAAGTCTAAACTTGAAGACAGTTCAATTCTTTGCTTTCTCCTCGATCAATTTGTAAAGAACTAAACTCAAATGTGGCATCAAACCACATGATGAAAGGAACATTTATTTTGGGTTAATATTGTAAAGGATAGCGAGCAGTTGAAGTTGGAGGAATTCTATAGGTTGTCAGTAGTTTGGAGAATTAGTCATTCATCATGATGAGCAGAGTGGGGTGGTAAAAACTACAATGGCGTAGGCAAATAATAATGGAGTTGTAAGTAATGAATTACTGAGGGAGGTGAGTACTGAAGAAGATAGCTGAGATGGTGCTAGAAAATGCAGTAGGTCTGGCAGCATCCGGACAGAGAGAAACAATGAAGGTTTTAAGTCAGAAATGACTTTTTTTTTCAGAACTATTAAGTGATAGGTCTGGTTTGGAGGAATTGAGACAATGGCTTTTTGAAAGAAGCAGTGGGAAGTTAAAAAAGGAAACAGTTGATCAATATATTGTCATGTATATTTTGTTACAAATACAAAAGTGTTGTATAGTGTTGTCACTGTCCAGCGCCAACTTGGTCTTTGGAATGGCTCCCGTGTCAACCCACGGGCCTAGATCTGGGCTCCCCGACTCCGTGCTGAGACCGCCGTGTCTGAGCCAGAAATGAACATGGTGCCTGTATTCTGAGGTCACCAGCACAAAGCAGTTGACCAGCCTTGGGTCCTGATGACATTGCTGTAATCATCACTTCGCTGTGCCGTGGCCACTGGTACAAAGAGTTGCCACTCTCTGGCACTATCTCTCCTCCGCTGATGCTATGACTTTGCACTGGGCTGACCTTGCCGATGCAGCCACCGCCAATGCTGCCAAGTCCTGCACCATGCCCAAACTCACCTCCACCGCCATCGTGAGTCTGTGTTGGGCTCACTTCCCCAATAACCTCGCGACCGAGCTCTTCACAAGTAGGTAAGGTAAAAAGTAAAATGGCAAAAGTAATGGACGGAACAAAGGAGTGGACAGGCCCCAGGCTCAGGAGCCTGAAAGCTGCCTACTCTACTGCTGCCATCTTAAATGTATCAAACGGATCCCAGTAGGAAGGGACAACAGAAGCAATTTTTTTTAGATTAAATTAGATTCCCTACAGTGTGGAAACAGGCCCTTCAGCCCAACCCTCCAACCCACGCCCCTCTGATAATGCACCTACTCTATTGACAATTGAGCATGACCAATTCACCTGACCTGCACATTTCTGGAATGTACAAGGAAACTGGAGCACCTGGAGGAAACCCACACAGACATGGGGAGAATGTGCAAACTCCACACAGACAGTCGCTCAAGGCTGGAATTGAACCTGGGACCTTGGCACTGTGAGGCAGCAGTGCTAACCACTGAGCCACCATGCTGCCCCGTTAAGGCAGGAGAAAACAGTAGATAACAGTTTGAGGTGAATAAAACTGGAGTAGTGTTGGATGTAAGAAAGAATTTGGAAAACAAAGTCAAAAATTATGGACTAAGACAATGTAGGGAGCCATATGGAAGAGGTGATTGACTTTCCCCTCGAATTAACTATCATCCCAGTGGAATACTAGGCAACCTGAAGTAGAAGAGGAGGGTCTTCACAAATTAATGCATGAGATAACAAAGCAAAAGGAAAGTTTTTGGACTAATGAATAAATTAACCAAGAGCATTGCAGACAGCCTAGCAATACAAAACAAGGGACCTCTCGAATAAATAAAAGTGCCATTCGACCTTATAATGGGTTTTTGGGAAAATGAAAAAGGTCAGGTATTGCAATTTAAAGCGGCTGAGAATTGGCTTCAGGAAAAGTGATTAAATAGAACAGGCTGTTTGCCTTTCTAGGCTTAACCAAAACATTTTTAAAAATCCTTCAGTAAGTCAGCTAGCAATATAAAACATTGGAAGGACTTCAAAAATGAGGGCTTCATCCCACTCTAACCCTAGTTATAATTTGATATGTCAATAAAAAACACTAATTGCAGAGAACAGGCTTACTGCAAGCTACTTCACTATGAAGAAATAATTGCAAACATTTTAAGAAGTTACATTTTTAAAAAGCTTCTGAAATTAATAGCTGCCTGAGTAGGAGTGGGCTGGCAGCAAGTTACCTATTTGAATACAAATATGTTCATAGAGGAACTGGACGTAAGATTAAAAATATACCTAATTTTTCATTTAAAAACCAGGTGTAACACTACTGGAAATAAGTGAAATGATTGTGAGTCAAGCAGGAGTGACCAAAGATTTGGGTACAGTGAGAAAACAGAAATTGCAAGAGGTATATTGATGCTCATGAATAAAAAACTTTAACTAGCATTTCAGAGAGCAACAGACATAGATATGACTAAATTGTGACACATAAAATGCATGCACATGCATTTTCAATTAGTCACTCATAGATCTCCTGTGGAGTTACTCAGTGAGTCAGTTGGCACATCGATGGATAATAGGAATATTATCAATCAAGGCAAGTATGGGGGTGGGAAGTGCAAGAGGAAGCAAGTCATACTTACAGGAAGTTTAGTGCATGCAATACTTAGAATAAATTATTTATGAATAGCTATATATTCACTCAGGGTCATTGTTCTGTATGTGCAATTGGTTTATTCTAACCATACTTATCAAATGTTTTTCAATCCATGGCTTTTGTTTCTTCTGTCTGCTTTCCTTTTGTATTTCTTATATTTTTAGAAACTTAACTAACTGGTTCTGTATATACTTTCTTCCTTTTTTTTCTTCTGTGTGCTTCTTCAAAGTTTTTAATCTGTATTTGTTCTCCTCAGTTTTAATTTTGATGACATCTGGGCCACTGTTACCTGGAAGGTGGAAAAAGATTGGACCGAGAGATGCTGGAGGGGAGTTCAAGTGGAGAAGTCACATATTGAGGTGGCAGAGTCTGAAGACCACATGTTTGTTATGTTTGGAAGAATGATAATCAGTGGGAGGCCGTGAGACCTGAGACACATGATGTCAGTTTATAGCATTCATATTTCTGAGCCAGAACTTTACACATCTCCAGGCCCTCTCTTAGCTGGCATTCCAGCATGGAGCTGCATTGCTGGAAGTCTTGTATTTCAGAAGAAACTTCAAATCGAGACCTACCTTTCCAGTCAGCTCAGTGTAAAACAAAATCCTATGCCACTATTTTGAACATTAGTGGAGTTATCCCCAGTGTTTGGGCCAATACTTATCCTTTAATCAACTTCACAAAAAATATTTGATCACTATCCCATTGCTGTCAGCATTTATGTTCAAATTGAGTGCCATGCTCCCAACAAGATAACAGCAACTTAAACTTGAAAGTACTTGATGAAATGAAAAAAGTGTTTTGAGATGTACAGCAGTTGTGAAAGGCAGAATATAAATGCAACATTTTCTTCTGAGGTAGGGATAGAAAAAAAATCTGGTGTGGAATAGAAGGAAATTGAAAAAAGCTGTAAAATAGGTATATTAGTTAAAAAGTACAAGGTGCTGTGACGCAAAAATCTTAAAAGTTGGAGAATTAAATGGCAATAATATTGCATATACAATCCACTTTTCAGAATTAGAAGTTGCTCAATTTAAATTGAAATCTTTATATACTATCTTTATAACATGGTATTAAAATTGTCTAATCTATAAAAGGGCAGGCCACCTGGCCCTTCTGCCTCTACTCCACCATTCAATAAGGTCACAGTTGATCTGATTAAGAAGCCCGACTCTATATTTTTGCATATCTTTAATAATCTTTCACTCCTTGGTAATCGAGAATCAATTCTGCCTTTAAAAAAATTGGAAGATTCTGTATCCAGTCTTATGAGGAAGGAAATTCCAAATACACTCAACCCTCAAAGAATTCTTTTTCTTCATCTCTGTCCTAAATGGGTGGCCCCTTATTTTTAAACTCCGATTCCTAATTCTCGATTGTCCCATAAGGGGAAGCATCCTTTCCACATCTACCCAGTCAACTCTCTTTAGAATCTTATACGTTTCAATTAAGTGGTCACTGATTCTTATAAACTCCAGAGGATACAGGCACAGCCTGTCCTGCATTTCCTCACAAGGCAATCCACTCATTTTGGGTATTAGTTAAGTACACCTTTGTTGAGCTATTTTCAATGCATTAAGATCTTTCTGTAAATAATGCGACCAATGGTGCTATACATAGTGGTCTAAATGTGGTCTCACCAATGCTCTGTACAACTGAAGCATAACCTTCCTACTCTTACATTCAATTCCCCTTGGAGAAAACAATAACATTCTATTAACTTTCCTGATTATTTGCTGCGTTCCCAGGTCTCTCTTCATATCAGAGCTCTGTGATCTCTCATCATTTAGATGTTCTTTTTTCCATTCTTTCTGCCAAAATGGACAATTTCACACTTCCCTACATTATACTCTATTTACCATACCTTTGCCCACTCCCTGAACTTAACCATCCATTTTGTAGCTTGCTTATGCCTTCTTGCCAATTCCCTTTCCTACCTATTTTCTGTCATCAGCAAATTTGGCTACCATATCCTCAGTCCCTTCACCCATATCATTTTATGTAAATTGTAAGGAGTTTTGACCTTAATGTTAACCCCTGTGGTGCACCACTTGTGACATCCTGCCAGCCTGAAAACAAACGTATTTCTACCCTCTGCTTCCTGTTAGCTAACAAACCAATCCACGCCAACACATTAACCTAACACGACAACCTCTTATTTTCTGCAATATCTTTGATATGGCATCTTTTCAAATGCTTTCTACAAATCTAAATACAATACATTCATTGGTTCCTCTATATTCACAGAACAAGTTATTTCTTCAAAGAACTCCAATAAATTAGTTAAATATGATTTCCTTTTGGCAAAACCACATTGGCTCTGCCTGATTATCTTAAACTTATCCAAGTATCCTATGTTAACGTCTTTAATCATAGCTTCCAACAATTTCCCTATTGCAAATGTAAGATGTATTCAGGAAATAAGATATTCCGAAATCATGCAAAATATCCATCCATGAGGAAGAAGCATACCGTCTTTCAAAGTAAAATGTAAAAATCTGAAGTGGTACTGCAAATGTAAACTTTATTTCTGCAATTCAATTTTATTAGTAACTTATCTAAAGTTAGATATTGTAGTTTCAATATATTGCTACAGATTAAAATATTGATTACAGTGCCTTTTTTTTTAAAACCTCCTACCGTTTTGTCTCGGAGCCTTTCTCCATGGATTAGAAAATCATCACAGCCACTTTCATCCAGGTGATCTTTAAAAACAGTGACACAGCTGAGGCCACCACCTCCCAGTGGCACCCATCCTCCACTCGAGTCATCACGGGTCATCACCACTGCTCGCACACGTGCAAAATAACTATCACTGTAAAAAGATGACAGCAAATCAGATTTTCCTACTCTTAGCAACATTTTCACCAAGCCCATGTATAAATCAACCTTGAGGGAAATATGACTCACTTCTAAACCTCTAAGAATACACCTTTACACCAGTAACCAGGATTTGCATTTGAGACAGCTGTCCACTGTAGTGATTATAACGAGGTCAGCCAGGTGGACATCACAGAATATGAGTTCCCCGATTGGACCAGGTTAACAGCCCCAATCAGGAGCCCTGGCTGACAATTAGGAATGGAGTATCAGACATCCTGTTCACTTGGACAGCTGGGTCTGACAGAGATAGATCAGTGTCAAAGACTCTCCACATGTAAATAAAGGGTGACTTGGTGATGGGATCCCAACCTCTGTGGAGTTACTTCACTCTTGATCCTGCACTTCTCTGCTCCATCCAACATGTTATCAAAGCAACATAGCAGAATGGGAAATTAATATGTGAGCAACATGTTTGCAATCTTAAAACATGCATAACAAAACAGCCAGTTTTTCAAAGGAACTCTGCAGTCATATGTTAGTGGATACGTACCATACTTGAAACAATAAATATTTACTGTGGTAATGGGATATGCATGCTTTTTTCATCAAGTTTAGTAAGAGAGTCAATAGTTTAAAAGCAAGTTTATTCCACAAAAGGCCTGAATACAAAAGCTTAATATTATGCAGGTCAAGTCAACCCATTTGACTGATACTTTATTCACCACCCAAGCCACTAATTCCTTCCATCACGAACATGCCCAGTGACAGCATAATCTATAAAATGCAGTGCAGTAACTTTTCAAAGTTTCTTCAAACCCTTCATCTCTGCCACACAAAGATATGGGCAGCAAGCACGTGGGAACATCACCAATTGCAAGTTTACCTCCCAGTTATACACCTTCCTGACTTGGATATACGTCACTGCTCCTTTGTCTTTAAATTCTGTAACTCAAACCACACTGTAGAAGTACACACACCACATGCAATAATTCAAAGCAGCTCACCAACACTTTCTCAAGGGCAAGTAGGAATTGTCAGATTTAATTATAAAGCATGATCACTTTGCTCTCTGCTGTGTCAATGCCTAACTTTTACAGAATATCTCTCAGCATTTGGAATAGAAGGAAGGCAAGGAGAAACTGGAAACCAGAAATAGTTTGTACAAGTTGTGAAAGTGAGTTATCTGAGAAGATACATTAATGAAGACATTGTGTCTTTTACCTGCAGCTCCTCAACTCATCAAGTTAGAACCCCATGCTTCTCCACTGTTTATAGCTAAGTATAAAATACTTCATGGAAGTCTTGCACAAATGAACATTTCTCATATAAATGAGGCCACCCAAAAAAAGTGCTGATAAAAAACCTGAAGAATCAAAAACTTTAGACAGGATGAGTAAGTGGAAATGACTCTCCAAAATTAGCAACTTTTTAAAATATGCAACTGCTTAGGCAGTGCAAACAGGTCTTGAAATTTCACTGGACAGAAATAAATTCATGATATTGCTATCTTCTCGGGATAGGAAACATTAGTGAGGTTAACTTCCAGTGAGAGGTTTGCCATGTTCAAAAGAATAGTGCAACTATAGTTTTGTTTCTTTTTCACAATTTATCTAATTGCTACTTATTAAAATTAATGGTAGCCATGATGGGGAGGTGCTGATGTTGGACTGGGGTGGGCAAGGTCAGAAGTCACATGACCCCATGTTACAATCCAACAGCTTTATTTGAAATCACAAGCTTTCGGAGCGCTGCTCCTTAGTCAGGTGAAGACTGACTTCACCTGACGAAGGAATAGTGCTCCGAAAGCTTGTGATTTCAAATAAACCTGTTGGATTGTAACTTGGGGTCATGTGACTTCTGACCATGCCCACCCCTTATCCAAAACAATGTCACAGAACACCCTCCTCCCATCTATCTATTATATTAGGCATGCATTTCTGTACTGAATATTTGACATTGTGCAATGTCAGAGGTAATGCTGAAGAGTTGGTTATTCACTTAACTGAAGAGGTGTTTCTTGAATATTTCTGAATTACGAAGCTATAAATAAATTTATTTCATTATGCATATTTAAACTGGAAACTTTAAACATCTAAGCAATTTGATTTTACTCTATAGTATGCAATTTTCAGGTTGTGTATGTATGTATGTACGAACTGATGACATTGACATTTGCTACTTGCTGATTTAAACCAATACTTTAAATTAGTATCTTAGTTAATCTAGAGAGAATACAGAAAGCAATTGATGGAATTACTGCACTAACTATTAATACTAGATTACTCATTTTAATGAACTTATTACTTCCTGTTCATATAAATGATCTAATAAAATAAACAGTTGCTGTGCTTGTGATAGAAGCCTGAAAATTGAGTGACGTCACAAGCAAATCAATTCATTCAATGCTCCACTCCAAATTCACATTAATGACCAGGACACTTGAGGCTATGGCAGTCATACCAAAAGGGCAAAAGGCAATCATCCTTGAAACCTGGGCCAAACATGGGACTTTTATAACCTTGCCACTAGGAACCATGGCCATGAAAAGGTAATATCGCTAATTGACTCTGATTTCAGCATTTCTAGTAAATCAGATACTGAAGTAAAATAACTGCAGTCATTTTGATGCTGTGATACCCAGGCTTATTGATGAAACTATTACTTTCACTAAACTGTAAAGTCCTATCTGCATTTGTACTAAAGTCTGAACAGCTGAATAAAACATTAGCTGTACACTTCATGGACACAATTTTGTTCATTACTGTAAAACTATTTTGCATCATACTTAACATGTCAGATATTTTGATTTTCAGTATTTTGTTTTCTATAAAACTGCGGTAATGAACCATTTTAATAGCAAACATTAACAGTCTTTATTTTACAACTAGTAGGTGGATTGTAAAAAATACTTAAAATTAAAAAAGGTGCAAATTAAGCACTCATTTGCTGAATATCATTTATTAACAATATCTCAGAATTTACACAAAATACATTCCACATTCAGTGTTTGCGTACTTTACCGTTGTATTATAACATGACTGTAACCCAATCAAGCAACACATTTCGATATTTGCTTCGATGCTTACATTTTTGACAGGTCACATGTCAGGTATTTACAGTCCATATTGTTCAAACTCCGCAGTTTCCACAACAGGTGTAGTCTAGAGATGTAAAAACATTCCACATTGCTTCATCTCAAGGTCAACTTTGCCTCACCTCTCCACTCACTGCTGGCTTATTAATTTGATTACAACTAGCTTTGATTTGGACATTACTTGCCTCCTGAGTGAGACTGTCCTTTCCTTAAACCCTCTCTTTATGCTGTCCTTTGCAATATCATCTGATGACAAGGGGTTAGCTTCCAAATGTATGCTGGCCATATCCTCTGAGGATATCCTCCTTCATCCTGAACTAACTGAAAATGTCTAGATTTCCATAGTTTATTTTGTCAACCACAAAATAGGCCATCATGCCAACCAAATTCTAACAATCATCTCCTAGGAATTCCCAGTAATTGTGGCTGTCCCTGCTATCAGCCTTTATGAATACTGAAGTGTCACTTTGTGATTACCACTGACTACTGAAGACCTGCTCACTGCAGCTGAAAAAGATCCTACCTAACCATTCTAATTCATCTACAGCCTCTCATCTAACCAAGCATCCCACTGCCAAAGAGTCCCACAACCTAGGCCGTAGGGCTCAATGCCAAATCAAATTGAGAGATTATGATATGATAAACAAATCATTCGGTGGTGTCTTGGGACAAAGAAAGAACTAAAAAGATATTCACAAAAACCTTTCACTTACTTTTGAAAATGAAAAAGTTGACATTGATAGTATTGAAGTTATTTTCATCTCCAGATAGGTTAGATATTTCACATGTAACCAGTATGGAATTGTACAAGTTAGAAACTAACCAGAATCGCTGAACCCAAGAACCGAATTATAAAGCATTCATCTTAGAACCTAAAGACAGCAATGTATTTGGGGAACATTAAAGTACTATTTGCCAGTAATCAGTAAAACCACAATTGCACTAAGTTTCAAGTTAACTGTAATTTTTTTTGCCCAATCAATAAAACTGAAAGGTTATTTTTTTCCCATACCTATTGCTTAGAATCCATTAGTAGATAATGCTTTGCTTTTAATCAAAACAAAGCAGTTCAGTAAACTGAAACCTGTAGCAGCATTCCAGTGAGATAACCGCAAATGAGCACTTGAGGTTTGCCATTGCATCCTCAATATACATTTTAATAGACAAAAGGTTTGTACATTCTTCAAAACGATGCAAGTGCATAGAGCATATCTATTAGACAATAGCAGACATTTGAGACTTGGTCTCCATTATTTGATATTCCAACCTTTAAGAACATGGTTGTCTAATTTATCGTTGCATGCAATTTATATACAAAGTATATTATAATGTAACTGTTGGCCTTTTCACTCGATTTTCATTTACTCATGGGTGTTTGGATTGTGAACTCGCTTGCCTTTTCAGTTGGTTTTGATCACCAAGGCGTGTTAAGATGGTTCCATGCACAGAAAATTTGTCTTTTTGGAGCCATAGTCACTGCCAATAGGTCTTGCAAGGTTATGGGCATAATTATGCCAAGAGGTCGTCTATAAATCTAATTTTATTTGTTATCTGTCATTAAAGTTCCGACCATGAGCAGTACAAGAATCAGACTCATTGTAGAGTGTCAATTTGGACTGCTGCCAATACAAATTAATGCAATGTGCAATGTTTCTCTCAATTTAACCTGTTTCGACCCCTCAGGATTTCAAAAGCCTTGGTCAACTCTCCTCTCAAGCATCTCTTCTTAAAAGAGAACAGCATCAGCTTCTTCAATCCCTCCAATTAACTAACACATCTCTCTCATTGCTGAAAACATTCTCAGAAATCTTTTTGCACCTATTCTGAAGTCTTTCCTAAAATGTGGTGATCAGAACTGGGCACAACGTCATTCATTACAGACGTGCTAACAGCATTTTCTTTTGAATGTTACTTTTAACTTAGTTTCTAGCACCTTTCAGGCAATTCAGGTTCAGGTCAAAATAACTTGGTATGTGTTATGATGTTGCATAATGTTATCACTGGTCCTTTTGTCAATCACCTCAAATATGCCTCCTCTGGCTACTGACTTCAGTGTTATTGAGAAGATGCTCCTTATTTACTTCATCATAATTTTGAACACCTCAATCAATTCACCTTTAACCAGAACAACTCCAGCATTTCCAGTACCTCCCCATAACAGAAGTCAATCACCTCTAGTAAGATTGATGTAAATTTTTTCTGCATTCTCTCTGCTACTTTGACTTTGCTAAAGTGTGGTGCCCAGAATTGAACACCATACCAAGCTCAATTTGTGTTTTATCGAGCTGTTCGTACTCTATTTCTCAACCAATAAATTCAAAGATCCAGACTGTCTTCAGTTCCTTCATCAGTAAGATGAGAAGTGGGGATGTTATTCACGACTCTTCCGATAGTGAATCAGTCATGTCCATATGATGCCAAAACTGGATAATATCAATACATATTTGGGATGACAAGTAACACTCAAACCACACAATTGCCAGGCAATGACCATCTCCACAAAGAGAGAATCCAACTCTCTCACCTCGACATTTAATGGTAATACCATCTTCCTGTAAGATAGCAGTGGATTAGGGCTTCTGAGCCTGGGGATTGTCTGCTCTATCCACTTTTCTTTTCGTTTCTTGTCTTGTTTATCCCCTCTTTTATTTTTTTTTTCTCTTTTATTTTACTTACCTCAGGTTGACAAGCCCTGGAGTTCATGGCGACGGCACTGGTGGAGGCAAGTGGGCCCAGAGTGGATTCACAGCAGCAGTGTCAGGAAGTTTAGGCACATTGACGAGGCAGTTCTAGCACCAACTCATAGCTGCTGTAGCAGAGACAAGTTTGAGTTGCCGGCGGCGTCTGCTTCCAGCGCAGATTCATGGAGATGTCGGCAGAGATAAGTTTGGGCCTAGTATGAGACCCTGCGGCATCAGCAGCATCGGCAAGGTGGGCCTGAAGTGGACTCGTGGCGGCTGCAGAGTTGAGTTTGGGCTGGTGTGGTACCCGGCAGTGCCGGCAGCTACACTGGCGAGGTCCAGTGAGGACCTATAGTGGCAACGACATCAGTGGAGGCAAGATGGTGCCGAACAGCGGCGACTTTCATTCTAGTGGTGGCAGCACGGCAAAGGGACTCATGCCTGGCTACCAGGCCCATTGCCTCTTGTGGAGCACTTAACAAGAAGGACTGTAAAGTTGAACATTTTTTTCTTTTTTTCTTCAGTCTTCTGCTTCTTTATTCTATATTTTGGTTTATCTTTGTTTGTTTTAAGATGGCGCCAGAGACTGGTGACACTATACAACACTTTTCACAGTATTTTGTAACAAAATACACATCACAATAAATAAATCAAACCAAATCAAATCATTGAATCCCTCAGTATCAACATCCTGGGCATTACAACTGACGAGAAACTGCGCTGGACTAGCCACATAAAGTACTATGGCACGAAGAGCAAGTCAGAGGCTAAGAATTTTAGTGGATAACTCACTTCCTGCTTCCCTAACGCCTTTCTGCAATGTACAAGGCACAAGTCAGAATTTCCCCCACTTGCCTGGATGGGTGTACCTCCAACTCCAATAAGAATCTTTACACCTTTCAGAACAAAGCAGCCACTTGATTGCCACCACATCTAATATATTAAACATTCAGTCCTTCCACAGCCCATGTACAGTAGCAGCAGCGTGTGCCATCGGGGGCGGCACGGTGGCACAGTGGTTAGCACTGCCAGAGACCCGGGTTCAATTCCCTCAGGCGACTGACTGTGTGGAGTTTGCACATTCTCCCTGTGTCTGCGTGGGTTTTCTCCGGGTGCTCCAGTTTCCTCCCACAGTCCAAAAATGTGCAGGTTAGGTGAATTGGCCATGCTAAATTGCCCACAGTGTTAGGTATAGGGGAATGGGTCTGGGTGGGTTGTGCTTCGGCGGGTCAGTGTGGACTTGTGGGGGGCCGATGGGCCTGTTTCCACACTGTAAGTAATCTAATCCACAAGATGCAGTGAACCAACTCAACAAGCCTCCTTCGATAACATCCCCCAAACCTGTGACTGCGACCATACAAACGAACAAGGGCAGCAGAAACATGGGAACACTAGCATTTGTAAATTTCTATCCCATCCACTCACCATCTTGACTTGGAGATAAATTATTGTTCATTCATTGTCACTGTCAAAATCTGAGAACTCTCTCTCTAACAGCATTGTTGGTGCACCTACACCAATGGACTGGAATGATTCAAGAAAGTAGCTTAGAACCACCTTCTTAAGGGCAATTAGGATGGGTAACAAAGGCTGGCCCAATCAGCGATACCCACATCCCACTTTAGTAATTTTTAAAAATACCTTCATCATCAGCTTTCTCAATTCACACTGCCACCTTCATTGATTAAGTCTACAATCTACCTCTGGTTGTTATCAGAAACTCAAAAAATGTTTGATTTAGTAACTATGGGATTCCAGATACTTTGCACATTTATTTTACCACAAGTATTTTGGTCAGTTATTGTGGATAGTTAATATTGTACAAAATCAATGAGATGCCCACAAGAGTATGGTAGTGGGTGGGGAAAGGACAGAAGGGACATATTAGGATCACACTGAATTTAAATTGTAGCTGATATTTTTATGTTCAGTTTCTTTGGATACAGGAAGCTAATACATTAAATGACACTGGACTGGTTACTTCACAAACTTAATCAATTGCAGTTTACTCTTCATTGTTGGGAGTTGAGCAAATCACTCCCGTCACAAATCTGTGCAGACACCATCGACACTAGATCTAAACTCACATGATTCTATTTGTAGGGACAGCAATATCATAACAGATCCATTTTGAAGGTAGTAGATTTATTCCTTCCTATCTCAGATGGAACAAACAGTGGAGAAGTTATTTGGTGAATTAGTAGAAGTTACTTTCTGCTCAGCCTGCAAACCTTTTCCTTTAGCATCCAACCTCTGGCCAGAAATCATCAGGGATTGAGATCAGACAGTTCATCTCGATTTGCCATTGATTTAGGTTCTGAACAATCTTTAGATTCATTGCAAGGTAGGAAGTATGCTTTTAAGAATAAGGTTTTTGAGATTATTGTAGGCAGCACTAGCAAGGCAGCTGTTATTGCTCATCACCAGTTGCCCTAAAGGTGGAATGAATTAATCACACAATTAGAGATGGAATCACACACAAACAGACCAATTCCCTTTAGTAATCCAGTTAAAAGTTTACAACTTGGTTAATTTCATGATAGTTTTCTGCTACTGATCCAAAAATTACCAGATTTATTGGATTCAGGTTTATGATGGATTTCAATTCAGAACAGCTCGCTCTGGGAGCATGTTAAAGATGAAACATGAATGCCTCTTTAAGTAGATTCAGCGTATTTTATTTAAATTATACCTTACATTCATCATTTGAAAATGACTTCTTAGTATGACAAAAGATGATGCATCTTCTGGTATAGATCAGCAAGTAAATTCAATTGAAAACAACTAATGCTGGCAATCACAGTGGGTCAGACAGCATCCATGGAGAGAGAGCAAGCTAACGTTTTGAGTATAGATGACTCTTCAGTGGAGCTGAAGTGAATGTAGAGGGGATGTCATTTATCCTGTATGGGGGAAGGGGGTGTGGGGTAGCGGGTATACAGTGCTAATGGAGAGAGGATGTTATAGTTCAGATTAAGTGTTCGGAATGTGAGAACGGCAGAACAATGGGTGAGTTTCCTGGCAGACTTGAAAGGACAGTAAGTGGAAGAGGAGGACATGATAACAAGCTAAAAGAAAGGTAAATGGGACAAACTGCCCATTCACCTCCTCCCTGCTCACCATCCAAGGCCTAAACAGACTTCCCAGGTGAAGCAAAATTTGTGAAAAAAAAACTATGATCACCCCCTGACCTCTCAGCTCCCCAAAATCACACCCTTGTTCTTACAATTTTCAAACCTCGAAATGTAGCGTACAGTGTGAAAACGTCTAGATAGCACTGGTTTATTGATATCATGCAATCTAGCAAATTAGTGATTACCATATCTTTTTCCCATAAGACCTAAAAAGCGGCAATGTTAAAAGAAAACTTACACTTTTTTTGAGGCCAGACATCCATCAGAATGTCAATGACAATTAGATGTGGTGCTACAAACTGTCATGACAGAGTAATAAGTAGTGGATTAAACCAAAGGCAGTCCTCTGTGACTTGATTCACTGAAAGGTACAATGAGGTTGTTTCTTGAATTTTATGAAGTTATGCAATTAGAGATGAGCAGCCTTATAACATTTCAATTAGAGCAATCCATGAGTACTTATGGAGCTATAAAAAGTGCCCAAAGAATTTTGATGACATTTGCTTTGAAAACCCATCTCCAACTTTGCCAACTCCACTCATTTGGTTGGCAGTGTGTTCTATGCAAATTGACACACCCTTATCCTAAAACCCCAACAGGACTGACTGCAAAGCGATCATGTGTTACAAAAATAGTTGCTGCCACCACTGCAGCAACAGTAGTAGGCAAGAACAGAAACTGGTACACACTGACAGCCAAAGCTTCCTCTAAGTTTTACAGGTGATGCTGAGCAGTGACTTCGAGGTTCGGCCAATTATCCTGCTGATGCTTTGTTTTCTGGCTCCTAAAGCTGCTGCTGTGCACAGACCTCAGAGCTCCTCACAGCTCAGGAAAAGTTAGAGGGAATGTAGTTGATAGTTTAAAATCATTTGAACATTTGTTGAGTTTTTCTGACTGCTGCTCTATTTAGATGGGTCTAATGAAGAAAGAGCTGCAAGGGTCAAGTTGCAGCACAGATTTTTATCATTATCTGTATCACTAGATTTCCACTGGAAAGGCAACCCTCTCCCAAGTCAATATACTGAGTGTTGAGGTCCTAATCATTGAAAACAAGCTACTTTGGGCAGAACAGGTTGTTCATATGTCAGAAATGTGACTCCTGGAGCGACTGCTCTTGGCACAACTCAGTCATGACAGAAGACTCCCAGGAAGACAACAGTAACACTGCTTTAAAGTTCCCCTGAAGAGATCAAACATCCCCACCAATTAATAGGAGACCCGGGTTTGTGACTGACCAAAGTGGAGAAGGTTCAGTTAGCTAGATCCCAAAAACAGAGACTTCACCAGAAAAATGCAGAGGCAAAGTCAAGGCATCACGATATAATTCAGAAACCTCGAAACAAAGTATCTACCTAACTCTTCAAACACAATTTGCCTCACATGTTGTAGTCTAGGGATAGTATAAACCATCTCAGGACCAATCAAACTGTAGGGGAAACAAATTATCCTCAATCCTCGGTGATTACAAAGGAGAAGAAGACAAGTTGCTTTTTTAAAAATTCATTTTGGGATATGTGGATTTCACTGGCTAGGCCAGCATTTATTGCCCATCTCCAATTCATCTTGTTGTGGTGATGGCCAGCAGCTTTCTGAATGGTTTCAATTCATTTGGTGTAGGCGCACCTGCAATGGTCAGGAAGGGAGTTTTCAGGATTTTGACCCAGCGACAGGGTGGGAACAGAGATATAGTTCCAAATAAGGATGGTGAGTGTCTTGGAGGTGCTGCCATCTGTAAGTGAACAGTCTGCAACTTATAGCTATGTGTGGCTCTCCAAAGAATACCAGTAGACACACCCTTAATTGAGGATGAAACACACTTTAACACTGCACCAGCTTTTATTGTTCATCACTAACTGCCCTTGAGAAGGTAGCAGCGAACTGCCAATGTGAATCATTACAGTCCATATGTTGTAAGTAGACCCACAATGCAACTAGGAAACGAATTACAGGGTTTTGCCTCAGTGATACTGAAGGAACGATGATATATTTCCAAGTTGGAATGGTGAGTGGCTTGGAGTGGAACTTGCAGGTGGTGTTCTCATGTACCTGCTGCCCTTGTCCTTCGAGATGCTAATGGTTTTGGGTTTGGAGCCATGGTGAATTTCTGCAGTGCCTCTTGTAAATGTTAGCTATTGTTGCTGCTAAGCATCAGTGGTGGAGGGAGTGAATGTTTGTGTGTGTGGTACCATTCAAGGGGCTATTTTGTATAGTGCTATGTTTCTTGAATGATGCTGGACTGCATACAACCAGGCAAGTGGAAAATATTCAATCACATTTTTGATTTTGCTTTGTGGTAGCAAACAGAGTTTGGGGAGGCAGTAGGTAAGTTACTTATTGTAAAATTCCTAGCCTCTATCCTGCTCTTGCAGCCACAGCATTTATTTGGCTGGTCCATTTGAGATTCTGGTCAATGGTATCCCCAGGATATATCCAACATTCTCTTATAAATGAAAGAGGACATTATAATTGTTTCATGACTAAACATGGGACGGCTGGTTAACAGTTTCTTAAACAAGAATGCATTTATATTCCAAAATTGTCACCAAATCTAGTCTGTAAGAATAGTTTTGCCATAATTCATATCAAATAATAAAGAACTGATTCAGTTTAACTTGCCAAATATCAACTTGTTCAAGTGCTAACACTTAGACAGACTAAGTCAGAAAAATATGGATTTAAGTCCACTTCACGAATTCTTTTCTTATTTGATGATGAAACGTGGGCATTTTGGACTAGGCCAGCATTTATTGCCCATCCCTCATTGGGCAGATGAGTCAACCCATTGATGTGGGTCTGGAGCCACACGTAGGCCAGAACAGGAAAGGATGGCAGATTTCCCTCCCTAAACAATGAGTGAACCATTTTTTTTTATGGCAATCAAAAGTGGTTACATGGTGTCCACTAACTTTATTTTTTTCTGGATTTTTACTGAATTTAAATTTCACCATTTCCCTAGGATTCTGGATTACTATACCAGTGATATTACCACCACACATGATCTAGACCAGTACTTCCTTAAGTTGGGGTGAGGACCTGAAATGGCGTCAGGAGCTAAAGGAACCAATGGCTATAGTAGAGCTCTGATTGAGTTATGAAAGCTTTGCTTTTTTTCTAGCAGGCAGGGCTACACTTTTACATGCCCATGGGTCTTGCATGTCTCACTCAGGGCCACAACGGGGAGAAGTTTGGTAAGCACTGATCTATGTGGTCATGAATTTGACAATGTGCTTTTCAAATGAAGTCAAGGTCCCAACTGCCTGCTCAAGTGGATGCATTGAGATCTCATAATACTATTGAAAATAGTGCACTGGAGCTGTCCTCATGAACCAACAGATATCCTTCACCCAACATCATCAAATCAGAACTATTTGGTCACTGCTGTTAATGAGACTTTTCCACGTCTAAACTGGACATGAGATAGCTTTGGCAAATAGAATTAAGAAGAATCCAAAGAGTTTTTACAAATACATTAAGGACAAAAGGTTAACTAAGGAGAGAATAGGGCCCCTCAAAGATCAGCAAGGCGGCCTTCATGTGGAGCCGCAGAAAATGGGGAAGATACTAAATGAGTATTTTGCATCAGTATTTACCGTGGAAAAGGATATGGAAGATATAGACTGTAGGGAAATAGATGGTGACATCTTGCAAAATGTCCATATTAGAGAGGAGGAAGTGCTGGATGTCTCGAAACGGGTAAAAGTGGATAAATCCCCAGGACCTGATCAGGTGTACCCTAGAACTCTGTGGGAAGCTAGAGAAGTGATTGCTGGGCCTCTTGCTGAGATATTTGTATCATCAACAGTCACAGGTGAGGTGCCGGAAGACTGGCGGTTGGCTAACGTGGTGCCACTGTTTAAGAAGGGTGGTAAGGACAAGCCAGGGAACTATAGACCAATGAGCCTGACGTCGGTGGTGGGCAAGTTGTTGGAGTGTATCCTGAGGGATAGGATGGGATATGGGCCGGATGCTGGCAGATGGGACTAGATTGGGTTGGGATATCTGGTCGGCAAGGGCGGGTTGGACTGAAGGGTCTGTTTCCATGCTGTACACCTCTATGACTCTGTGGAAGCCTTGCTTACCTGCATAGCATTGACTACATTATGTAGAACATATACTGCACTACAAAAATGCTGTTTTTTTGTTATATTTCTTTGAACTAACTATCTCTCACATGGACTACAGAGATTTGAGAAGTCAGCTCAACACTATCTTCTCAAGGGTGATTAAGTATGGGCAACAAATGCTAATTTCAAAACTTAAAACTATGCTGAACAAATGTTCAACTGTATAGCGCCTTTCATAACTTTTATAAATAATGAAGCACTTTTGCAATATTGTCACTGTTTTAATATAGAAATTGCACAGCTATACTTTATATATTTTACAATTGGTATCACTGGGTTAGTTATGATTAAAATAAGATTAATAATTCTTAGGTCCTCTTGTCATTTTTGCAAGCTTAATTAATACACTTTTAATGAATGAGTTCAATCCAGTTTGCATACAGCAATCACCTACAGTGCAATTTAATAAATGCAATATATCAAATGCACCTCCCAAGACAGCACAGCCAGTATAATATGGGTACAGTAGTCGCTATATATGCCTATGTCACTATATTTGTGAATCAGCCAACACTATATTTATAGTAATGTTCATATACCAAAAATGCAGTCATGATAACACACTAACCCTATTTCTTTGCTCTTTGCAAAATGCAGTTTGAGAACATTCAGAAGTTACATGCTGGGTTAACTTTTATTTGTAAATTAAAGCAGACAAGAAAATCTTAGAGTGATCACAACTGTCATAAAATTATGCAGAAGTTAAGCTGTGGGATAACAGATCTACTAGCACAAAGAATTCCAGATACAAGTATTCAAATCAAGTACAGCTAAGACTACAGTGAATGAGTCACAGACGTCATTTTGTCTCTTCTCAAAAACATCTTAAAAATTAATTTGGATCATCCAAAAAATCTACTGAGATGTCTCCTGCACAAATGAAACAGCAGTTTCTAAAAACAAATGGGTAATAGGAAATCTTACTATATTGGCTTCCTGTAAACTTTTTTTATATGTAAGCCCATTATAGAAAAGTACTGTATGTATATATTTAAAGGAAAATTACCACTGTTTAATCAGATATCCTCTGCAACTTAAGTTTGGCTTTTACATTAAGAGTGCAAATTAATCAAAGTTCCTAAGGAAGCATGTTACCTACAATTTCTCTACAAACTATATATTATTATAGAACATCTAAACATAAACTAAAAGGGCTATACATAAAAAGTGGCAGCACTGACAGTGGTGAATTAAATTTTAAAATAGGAACTGGGCTCAATGCCGGCAGAAGGCTCAGCAGTCAGGCCAATGGGATGGTTCCTAGGAACTAATTTACAAAACCAAAGCTGGTAATATCTTTGTAAACAGCAAGATGGAGTTATTTGTGGGCATGAGTCATGCTAGAATCATTCCTGTTTAAGTGAATGGCACTAAATAGATGTATCTAATGAGACACTTTCTTTGTTAGCATCTTATGTGGATATATGCATGATCTGAATGCTGCAAGCATTTTTGAATTTTAAAAGCTGTACTCCATCTCATATTTTGAGGCAAATATTTAAGATAAAATATAAAAATCAAAATGAATGAACCTACTACAAGGAAATTATTGAAAAGATTTCTGTCTACAGTTCGTTAACTTGCTGAGAACTGACAGAGCCTTCAGCATATTTGGGTACATTCATAGAAAAGTCAGAACTAAGAGTGCACAGATGATATCTCAAAGCGGATATCCTCTGCAACATTTCAGCACATTCATTTGGTATCAGGGGAAGCGGTTTTGAACTGCAATAAACCATTTGTTTCAAGTTCAGAACAGATGGTGTCTGAGAGGACAGTAGGTGTGTAACTACCCAATGTTTTTAACAGTATTTATCCTTGGTTCATGTAAATACCATCCTATTTTAAATGAATCTCCAAATCCAAGATAATATTTCATTTTCTTTAAATATGAAGTTTTAAATTGCAATATGAAAGTTTGAAGTTGCAAAATTTCAAAATCAATTTGAAATAACCTGTTTTCAAAAGTTTATGCATGCAAATATCTAAACCATACAACCTCAGTATTATCAAAATGAATAGTCTTATTGAAGGGATTGGTAAATAAACTAATGGCTACTAAGCATAATCTCACCATTAGGTTTTGTGTAATTTTCTGTTTATAAACTCTCAGTTTACGCTGTCTAGTCCTGTTCAAATTTTATAGGTTTCTCCAAAATTGCCACACCCTCATCCCATTCTTCCAAATTCCAGTGAATATAGTCCTATATGATCAATTCTCTCTTCATATGTTAGCCCAACTATCACACGAATCAGGCGAAAGTGAGGACTGCAGATGCTGGAGATTATTAGAGTCAAGAGTTTCCAGCACCACACTCTCAACATCACATGAATCAGTCTGGTAAACTTTTGTTGTACTCCCTTGATAGCTAGACCATCCTTCCTCTGTTAAGGAGACCAAAACTGCATTCAGTACCCCAGGTGTGGTCTCTCAAAGGCCCTGTACAATTGCAGCAAGATGTCCTTGCTTCTGCACTCAAATCCTCTCTCTCTCTCTCTCTCTGAAGGCCAACATACTATTTGCCTTTCTCATTGACTGCTGCCCCTGAATGCTTACTTTCAGTGACTGGTGTACAAGGACTTCAGGTTTTGTTGTACCTCCCCTTTCTAATCTATTACTATTCAGATAATCTGCTTTCCTGTTTTTGCTATTTAAGTGGACACCTCAACATTTATCCACCATGCATTTATACATTCACTCAACTTGTCCAAATCACATTGAAGCATTTCTACATCCTCCTCACAATTAACCCTCCCACCTGGCTTTGTGTCATCTGTAACCTTGGAGACATAACGTTCCCTATCTAAATCATTAATATCTATTGTGAATGGCTGAAGTCTAAGCACTGATCCTTGTGATATTCCACTAATTGATGCCTGCCATTTGGAAAAAGACTCATTCATTCCTACTTTTTGTTTCCTGTCTGCCTACCAGTTGTCTATACATTTTAATAAAAGGTAAAGTTGCCATAGTTTTATCAGAAGATAGGGCTGCCCTCTCATTACAGAAGATGACTGATGATGGTTTAACTGGAGAATCACCTAACCTCAAGTGAGGGAGAGGTTGAGAAGGAGAGTTCTTTATGCTAACCTCAGCTGGTTCAGAATTTGAACCCTTGCTGCTGGTGTCCCTCTGCATCGCAAACTGGCCATCCGGTCAACTGAGTTCATTACACCCAATACAATGCACTTTAATTTTCCATGCTAATTCTCACAAGGGTTGTTTTTTTAAAAAGCCTTCTGAAAGCCCAAACAAACCGTATCTACTTTTTTCCCCTTGTCAACTCTATGAATTACATCCTCAAAAGGTTCCAGTAGAGTCATAGAGATGTACAGCACAGAAACAGATCCTTCAGTCCAACTGGTCCATGCCAACCAGATATCCTAACATAGTCTATCCCCATTTGCTAGCACTTGGCCCATATCCCTCTAAAGTGTTCCTATCCACATACAATTATAACATTTAAAAGGCATCTGAATGTGTATCAGCCTCCACCACTTCCTCTGACAGTTAATTCCACACATGCACCACACTTTGCGTGGAAAAGTTGCCCCTTAGGTCCCTTTTAAACTTTCCCCCTCCCTAAATTTTTCCTCTAGGGCTCCCCGACCCCAGGTATAAGACCTTGTGTATTTATCCGTGCCCCTCATGATTTTATAAACCTCTATAAGGTCACCCCTCAGCCTCCGTGCTCCAGGGAAAACAGCCCCAGCCTATTCAACCTCTCTGTATAGCTCAAATCCTCCAACCCTGGAAACATTCTTGCAAATCTTTTCTGAACCCTTCCAAATTTAACAACGTCATTCCGATAGGTTTGTCAAGCATGATTTTCCTTTCATAAATCCATGCTGAATCTATCCCATCCTTGTCAGTACTTTTCAGGTGCTCTGTTATTAAATCTTTAAACATAAGTTCTAGAATTTTTCCCACTACTAACATCAGGCTAACCAATCTATAATTTCTGTTTACTTTCTACCTTTCTTAAAATGGTGGGATTACATTAGCTACCCTCTAATCTACAGGGACTGCTCCAGAGTCTGTCGAATGGATCACCAATGCATCCATTATTTCTTGAACCACTCTCTTTACTACTCTGAAACATAGGTTATATCAGGCCTGGGGGTTTTATTGGCTTTAAATACCATCAATTTCCACAACACCATTTCCTAATACTGATTTCCTTCAGCTGCTCTCACTCGACTCCATGTTCCCAACATTTTTATGTGTCTTCATTAGTGAAGACAGAACCAAAATATATATTTAATTGGTCTGCCATTATATATGTGTTACCCATTATAAATTCCTCTGTTTCTGACTGGAAGGGACACTTGTCTTCACACTTCTTTATCTCTTCATAAATTTGTAAAAGCTATGTTCCCCGCAAATTTACTTTTGCACTCTATTCTCCCCCATCAATCACTTATCCTCCTTTACTGAAATCTAAATTGCACCCAATCTTAGACCATAAGACCATAAGACATAGGAGTGGAAGTAAGGCCATTCGGCCCATCGAGTCCACTCCGCCATTCAATCATGGCTGATGCGCATTTCAGCTCCACTTGCCAGCGTTCTCCCCGTAGCCCTTAATTCCTCTAGACAACAAGAACCTATCAGTCTCGGCCTTGAAGACATTTAGCGTCCCGGCTTCCACTGCACTCCGTGGCAATGAATTCCACAGGCCCACCACTCTCTGGCTGAAGAAATGTCTCCGCATTTCCGTTCTGAAATGACCCCCTCTAATTCTAAGGCTGTGTCCACGGGTCCTAGTCTCCTCGCCTAACAGAAACAATTTTCTAGCATCCACCTTTTCAAAGCCATGTATTATTTTGTACGTCTCTATTAGATCTCCCCTTAATCTTCTAAACTCCAACGAATACAATCCCAGTATCCTCAGCCGTTCCTCATATGCTAGACCTGTCATTCCAGGGATCATCCGTGTGAATCTCCGCTGGACACGTTCCAGTGCCAGTATGTCCTTCCTGAGGTGTGGGGACCAAAACTGGACACAGTACTCCAAATGGGGCCTAACCAGAGCTTTATAAAGTCTTAGTAGTACATCTCTGCTTTTATATTCCAACCCTCTTGAGATAAGAGACAACATTGCATTCGCTTTCTTAATCACAGACTCAACCTGCATGTTTACCTTTAGAGAATCCTCGACTAGCACTCCCAGATCCCTTTGTGCTTTGGCTTTATTAAGTTTCTCACCATTTAGAAAGTAGTCCATTCCTATATTCTTTTTGCCAAAGTGCAAGACCTCGCACTTGCTCACGTTAAATTCCATCAGCCATTTCCTGGACCACTCTCCCAACCTGTCTAGATCCTTCTGTAGCCTCCCCACTTCCTCAGTACTACCTGCCTGTCTACCTAACTTTGTATCATCGGCAAACTTCGCTAGAATGCCCCCGGTTCCCTCATCCAAATCATTAATATATGATGCGAACAGCTGTGGCCCCAGCACCGAACCCTGCGGGACACCGCTCGTCACCGGCTGCCATTCTGAAAAAGAACCTTTTATCCCAACTCTCTGCCTTCTGTTAGATAGCCAATCCTCAATCCATCCCAGCAGCTCACCTCGAACACCACGGGCCCTCACCTTGCTCAGCAGTCTCCCGTGTGGCACCTTATCAAAGGCCTTTTGAAAGTCCAGATAGACCACATCCACTGGGTTCCCCTGGTCTAACCTACTTGTTACCTCTTCAAAAAATTCCAACAGGTTTGTCAGGCATGACCTCCCTTTACTAAATCCATGTTGACTTGTTCTAATCAGACTCTGCTCTTCCAAGAATTTAGAAACCTCATCCTTAATGATGGATTCTAGAATTTTACCAACAACCGAGGTTAAGCTGATTGGCCTATAATTTTCCATCTTTTGCCTTGATCCTTTCTTGAACAAGGGGGTTACTACAGCCATCTTCCAATCATCCGGGACCTTTCCTGACTCCAGTGACTCTTGAAAGATCTCAACCAATGCCTCTGCTATTTCCTCAGCAACCTCTCTCAGAACTCTAGGGTGTACTTCAGGTGTACTGTTTTTTTCTGGCCAGTTTTGAAAGCCATGGATCTAAGAATCCCTAATTTCTCTTATTAGTCATGGTCAGGACACCTTTTCTGCTTTATTTTTGTGCCAGACAGGAAGGAGGTGAGGAGTGAATGACAGGTGCACTTCTCTATACCTCCAGGCACTCTTTAAATGTTCACCATTGCCCATTCACTGGCATTCCTTAAAGTGATGCTCCCCAATTTATCATAGCCTGCTCACACCTTATGATTTGGAGATGCCGGTGTTGGACTGGGGTGTATAAAGTTATAAATCACACAACACCAGGTTATAGTCTAACAGGTTTATTTGGAAGCACTAGCCTCCGGAGTGCTGCTCCTTCATGAGGTGGTTGTGGAGGATACAATCGTAAGGCACAGAATTTATAGCAAAAGTTTACAGTGTGATGTAACTGAAAGTATATACTGAAAAAGACCTGGATTGTTTGTTAAATCTCTCATCTTTTAGAATGAATATGTTGGTTTCAGTTCTTTATGAATACATATCAAAGAACTGAAACCACATGCTCATTCTAAACGATGAGAGATTTAACAAACAATCTGGGTCTTTTTTCAATATATAATTTCAGTTACATCACAATGTAAGATTTGCTATAAATTCTGTCTTACGATCTTATACTCCACAACCACTTGATGAAGGAGCAGTGCTCCCAAAGGTAGTGCTTCCAAATAAACCTGTTGGACTATAACCTAGTGTTGTGTGATTTTTAACTTGAACCCTCGAACTCAGCACCACCTTCCTAACCTGCAATCTTCTTCCTGACTTCTCCGCCCCCACCCCCACTCCGGCCTATCACCCTCACCTTAACCTCTTTCCACCTATTGCATTTCCAACGCCCCTCCCCCAAGTCCCTCCTCCCTACCTTTTATCTTAGCCTGTTTGGCACACTTTCCTCATTCCTGAAATGTCGATTCTCCTGCTCCTTGGATGCTGCCTGACCTGCTGCGCTTTTCCAGCAACACATTTTCAGCTCTGATCTCTAGCATCTGCAATCCCCACTTTCTCCTACCTGATTTTTAACTTAGTTTATTTTACTTACATTCAGGATCCTAGAAGTAACGATGTTTTAAACTTTTTGATAATTACATGAGTCATTTACATGACAATGTTATGTAATCATGAGGACATAATGTTACATGATAATATTTTAATATGAATAATAATTCATGATCATGAATCGTGTGGTTCCTATATCATAATAATGAAGAATACGCAGGGTTAGTGAATACAATCTGGGCTTGTCAAAATCAGACCCCAGTTAGGTGTCAAGACCAGAAGTGGATTGCACCAAAAACCACAAGACTCCTGCTTTACTTGAATACTAGATGCAACACAAGTTATTTCATCATGCTAAAATGACAATGAATGCACAAGGAGCTCTCTTTACAATGACCAGCATCCAGTTTACAAGCTTCGATTATGATTTTCAGAAGTTTGTAAGAACAAGGCCTATATATGTGTGGTGTCAAAACATAAGCATCATACTAATATCTCATGGAAATCTTCCTGACAATACAAACACAGAAACTACAATTACAAAGCACAAGTAAAGGAACAATAGCTTGGTGGATAATACATTATCTGCACTTCTTCTTGTTGCTGAGTCACTGATGACAGGGAGGTCCACATTGAATTTTTAATCTACATATTAAGCCAGGTTAGTAAAGGAGATAAAATTAATCTAAAGATTTCGGGGTTCTGAAAATTAAAAACTTTTAGATTTCTAACCACTGTCGAAGTTGTTTTTTTGTTGAAAGTTCAATGTGCTTGGCGATGATAAGTCCTATGTCACACTAGATAAAATGAAATATAGCACTGAAAAACATTTTGCTTGCCAGTTGCTACTTTGGGAACCATGTCTCAGAAAGCGTTTAGCACCTCCTGAATAGGAAGTGATCAAACCAGATGGGGAGCGGGCGGGGAAAAGGAAAAAAGGTGGGTAATACGCGATGACTCCATAACTTTGCCGAGTGAGAACACGAAATAAAAGCACTATATTCGCAAACAAACTGCTTTCTTTAAAATAAAACTGCAACAAATGAAGGATGTGCGTTGAAGAAGGCATGATGGGTGACGCTTAATTTCACTTTCACATTTTAGAAATGAATAACAGTGTATAATTCAGTAAATCTGAGAATTCACCGAAAAACGGGGTACTACAGTCGAAGAGCTATTCACACATTCTAAAGTTAGATTGTCAAGAGGGAAAGGAAAACCAGGCGACTATCTGGCAACAAAATGTCCCAATGCTGATTTCTCCCAATCGCTCTGTACTAGGCGAGTGTCTGCAAACACTGTGAATGGACAACAGGTATTTTATGAATGAGGCGATCATGTGACGGCCGCACCTCCCAAGCGAACATTTTCTCAGCAACTGCAAAGCAACGTTTGCAGCAGCACGGCTTTGAAGATCAAGGGCTGCGGGTAATGTAGGCACAGCCTCTGAAAGGGGCCCCATTCCCCCCGCTTTTGGAGGTTGAGGGATGTTTGTTTATTCTGGGTGATTTTTTTTTAATGAATGAAAATACGGCGTGTAAATATGAACAGTTTAAAAGACAACATCAGCAGGATCGGTCACCTCAATGATCAAACGGAACTGAACGTATTCATTAAACAAACCCGTCACCAATCGTCCTCCGCTAGTTCTAACAAATCCTGACCGCGCTGGCCTGCAGTTGCGAGGCCGGGATTGAGAGGCCGAGCTCCGGGAGAAGCGGCACTCCGACAAAGCCGGTTCTCCTTCTCTGAGGGGTTCCGCTTGCGATACCAACACCCCGCCCGTCTCCTCACCTCCCAACCGTGGGGAGCAGCACCCACAATGTTTTTTCTTAACTTCCACAACACCACGCCACACCCCCACGGTACCCTGGCACATGGTAACTGCACCCCTCCCACCCCAACCCCACACACAAACACAGTCTGCACCCCACCCTGGGGAGCAGCACCCGCACTATCCCGCCTCCTTTCTCCCCTTCCCTCCCCCTCCACCCACACAAACACAGTCTGCACCCCACCCTGGGGAGCAGCACCCGCACTATCCCGCCTCCTTTCTCCCCTTCCCTCCCCCTCCACCCACACAAACACAGTCTGCACCCCACCCTGGGGAGCAGCACACGCACTATCCCGCCTCCTTTCTCCCCTTCCCTCCCCCACCACCCACACAAACACAGTCTGCACCCCACCCTGGGGAGCAGCACCCGCACTATCCCGCCTCCTTTCTCCCCTACCCCCACCAACTACACAGAGAGTGTGCACCCCACCCTGGGGAGCAGCACCCATCTCTCCCCCTCCCCCACCATTATGCGGAGCAACACCCATACTGTCTATTCCCCATTTCCCCTGCCCTTGGGAGAGCTGCACCCACAGTTTCTCACCCCATTTCCAAACTGCTTCCCCCCCACCCCGAGCAGCAACCATCTGTCTCTAACCCTCATTCCCCCCAACCCTTGAGAACAGCACCCACACCATCTCTTTGCTTCCTCACCCCCGAGCCTGAACAGCACCAACACCTCACTGTCTCTTCTCTCCCCCACCCCACGAAGTACAACCCAAACAGATTCCAGGGAGCACAGCCCACATCGACTCAACACCCCCCCACCCCCCTTCTTACTCATACCAGGGTGCAGTGGTGTCAAATTCACCAACCTCCTCACGCTAACCCCAACCCCAAGGAACAGCAACAAACCATTTTACTGCTACCAAAAGCGTGACACAGCCTCAGCTCCAATCTAGAATCTTCCAGTCATGTCAAACTGGCAAAATAAAACCACAACAGAACCCTGAAAGCTGAACAATCGAAAACATAACACACCAAAACGTTTCTGTTTCACTGTTTGTGTGTCTTCAGTTAAAATCACTAAACTTTGATGATATTTAAACAGATATTATAAAAATACATAGAATCATATATTGGAGGTACGTACATATACACCATCTTTCTATTTAGTTGAACATATACATGCCATTTATATATTATATATGAATAATGATATATCCTAAGTACAGTCACTTGCTATTATCCACCATGAAAGACATTTTGAAATCTGCAAATAATTATTTCTTTACTAATTGCAGCAACTGTGTAGTGAGAAAATTTGGGATTTTTTGGGGGGAAAGGGGGAAAAAAGACATCACAGCAAGGTGGGTGAAAGGAGACAATGGAAGGGGAGATGGGGGGAAATGGGGAAAGGGTGGCAGGGGAGAGATAGGGTGGGCAGGTGGGGAGATGGGGAGTGGGAATACGGGAAGAGATGTGGTGGGAGATAGGGGAATGACAGGAGGGAAAGAAGACTGGGGGAGGGATGGGAAGAATTGGAGCAAAATGGAGGGGTGACAGAAAGGAGAAAAGACTGGGGGAGTGATTGGAGTAGAGGGGGAGGTGGAGGGGAGGTGGAGGAGGGGTGGGGAGGGGAGAGGGACATGGAGGTGAGGGGGTGATTGGGCAGGAGAGGAAGTGGAGACAGGAGAAAAGGGGAGGGAGACAGGAGGGCATGATGGGCGATGAAGGGGAGAGGGAGGGGGAGACAGGAGCAGAGATGGGAGGGAAGGGGTAGATGGTGGACCGGGTAGACTGGGTTGGGGAGTGGAAGACACGGAGAGGGGGAGACAGAGAGACGGGCAATGTTGACGTGGGAGGGGGAGACAAGGGGAGAGACGGGGAAGCAGCAGAGATGGGGGAGATGGAGAAGGGGAGGGAGGGAGAGGGGAGGAGGTGAATGGGAGGGAGTTGGGAGATGGAGGAGTGTGGGGGATGAGTGATGGGATGGATAGTGAAGGGGGTGATGGGAGTGTGGGTCACACGGGTCAGGGAGTATGTGAATGAGGTGGCAATGTGGCAAAGCAGGTAGTTGAGTAGAATGATGATGGCAGAAGGGAGGGTGGTGGCCAGAAGTAGGCACAAGGATGGCAGGGATGGGAGTTGGCAGGGGCAGGATAACCCTGCTGGGCTGTGCAGGGATGAAGGGGAAATATCTGAGGGAGGAGGGAGAGGATTGAGGAATAATTTCAGTGAGGAGAAAAGGTTGGGAGAGTGATTTTGGGATGAAAGGAGGTAATTTTGGGGTCAAGGATGGGGGTGTGATTGGGTGGCAAGTGACTTGGGGTCGAGGATGGGGGTCAGTGATTTGAGGGAGCATGGGAGTGATTTAGGGGTGGGAGTCATTTTGGGGTGTGTGAGAGGATAGGGGAAAGGAGATGGGGGAGTAATTTGGTTGGGAGACAGAGGATGGTGGAGTGATTTGGGGGGGATAGGAGGGGGGAGTGATTTGGGGGGGATAGGAGGGGGGAGTGATTTGGGGGGGATAGGAGGGGGGAGTGATTGGGGGGGATAGGAGGGGGGAGTGATTGGGGGGGATAGGAGGGGGGAGTGATTGGGGGGGATAGGAGGGGGGAGTGATTTGGGGGGATAGGATAGGGGGGTGATTTGGAGGAGGGAGAGGATGGGCAGTGATTTGGGGGAGGAGAGAGGATGGGGAATGATTTGGGGGAGGGGGAGAGGATGGGTAGTGATTTGGAGGAGGGGGAGAGAATGAGGGAGTGAGTTAGGAGAGGAGGGAGAGGATGGGAGAGCGATTTGGAAGAGGGGGAGAAGATGGGGGAGTGATTTGGAGGCGGAGAGAGGATGGGGAATGATCTGGGGGGGAGAGGATGGGGGAATGATCTGGGGGGAGAGGATGGGGGAATGATCTGGGGGGAGAGGATGGGGGAATGATCTGGGGGGGGAGAGGATGGGGGAATGATCTGGGGGGGGAGAGGATGGGGGAATGATCTGGGGGGGGAGAGGATGGGGGGGGAGAGGATGGGGGAATGATCGGGGGGGAGAGGATGGGGGAATGATCGGGGGGAGAGGATGGGGAGTGATTTGGAAGAGGGGAGAGAGGATGGGGAGTGATTTGGGGGGGAGAGGATGGGGAGTGATTTGGGGAGGAGAGGATGGGGAGTGATTGGGGAGAGGAATGGAGGAGTGATTTGGGGGTAGATAGGGGAGTGATTTGTGGGGCAAGAGGATGGGGGAGTGATTTAGGGAGAAGAGAGGATGGGAGAGTGATTTGGGGGGAGAGGATGGGAGTGATTTGGGGGGAGAGGATGGGGGTGATTTGGGGGGAGAGGATGGGGAATGATCTGGGAAGGGAGAGAGGATGGAGGAGTGATTTGGGAGAGAGGAATGGGGGAGTGATTGGGGAGAGGAATGGGGGAGTGATGAGGAAAGGATAGGGAGTAATCTGGAAGGGAAGAGAGGATGGGGGAGTGATTTGGGGGAGTGATTGGGGGGGGCAGGGGGGAGTGATTGGGGGGGGCAGGGGGAAGTGATTTGGGGGGCAGGGGGAAGTGATTTGGGGGGGCAGGGGGAGTGATTTGGGGGGGAGGGGGGAGTGATTTGGGGGGGGATGGGGGAGTGATTTGGGGGGGAGTGATTTGGGGGGGAGGGGGGAGTGATTTGGGGGGGAGTGATTTGAGGGGGGAGTGATTTGGGGGGGTGAGGGGGAGTGATTTGGGGGGGGGAGTGATTTGGGGGGGAGTGATTGGGGGGGAGTGGGGAGTGATTTTGGGGGGGAGTGGGGAGTGATTTTGGGGGGGAGGGGGGAGTGATTTTGGGGGGGAGGGGGGAGTGATTTGGGGGGGAGTGATTGGGGGGGAGTGGGGAGTGATTTTGGGGGGGAGTGGGGAGTGATTTAGGGGGGGAGGGGGGAGTGATTTGGGGGGGAGGGGGGATTGATTTGGGGGGGGAGTGATTTGGGGGGGAGGGGGAGTGATTTGGGGGGAGGGGGGAGTGATCTGAGGAGGGTGTGAGGTTGAGGGAATGATCTGGGGAGAGACGATGAAGGAGTGATTTGGGGCAGAGGAATGGACGAGTGATTGGGGGGAATGATTGGGGGAGAGGAATGGGGGAATGATTGGGGGAGAGGAATGGGGGAATGATTGGGGGAGAGGAATGGGGGAATGATTGGGGGAGAGGAATGGGGGAATGATTGGGGAGAGGAATGGGGGAATTATTGGGGGAGTGATTGGGGGAGAGGAATGGGGGAGTGATGAGGAAAGGATGGGGAGTAATCTGGAAGGGAAGAGAGGATGGGGAGTGATTTGGGAGGGGGGAGAGGTTGGGAGTGTGATCTGGGCAGGGTGTGAGGTTGGGGGAATGATCTGGGGGAGAGAGGATGGAGGAGTGATTTGAGGGGGGCAAGCGGATGGGGGCGTGTCAAACGGGGGTGGGTAGAGGAGCTGGAGTAGGGATGAGAAGGGTTCAGGCGGGCTGTTGGTGGATGGAGAGGATCAGGAGCTGGAGGGAGGGAGGGAGGGAGGGGGGGGGGATGGATGGGTGGGTGCTGGGGATGGGCAGGGTAAATCCCTGAGTCCCGGCGGGTAATTTTGTTTCTTACTCGGTCGGGTTCACCTCCTCGCTCATCTTTCAGCGGCTTCCGTTCATGGCCACATTAATCCTCAGCGGCGGCAGCGGCGGCGGCGGTAGCAGCAGCAGCAACAACATCATCGTGATCATGTTGTGAGGGTGACTCCCGGGCGCTCGGCTGCTGCTGTCGGGACCCACATGGAAAAGGAAGAGGAAAAGGTGGGGGGAGAGGAAGGGGAAGGGGAAGGGAACGCGGGAGCTACAGCCACAAACACACACACACACACACACACGCAGACAGAGATTAAAGCCTAGGCGGGGCGGGTGGGCGCTTAGCAACTACCTCCCCACCCCCCCGCCAACCCCCCTGGGGCTGCTGCCCCAGATCCTCTCTCTTACCCTCCCACCCAGCCAGCCCCCGGCTTCACTGCCCCTTCCTCGGCCCCCTGGCCGTAGCTCCACTCCGGATCCGGCTCTCCATCCCCGCTTTCACTCCATTTTTTTTCCCTTCACTCGACAGGAGGGGGGAGGGAGGGAGGAAGGAAGGAGAGGAGGAGGGGAGGAGAGGGGAGGGAAGGGAAGGGGGGAGGCGTGCAATCATCTGGGCGGAAGCAATGACCAACACACGCCAAGCTTGCCGAGTGGTGGTATCCCTCCACTCATTTCCCCTCCCTCACTGCGGAACCGCCTCAGCACCCACCACCCCCGGGGACAGGCTCATTGATAAAACATACTGCTCTGCTGCTCCACTCTGAGCAAAGACCGTCCCCTTCTTCCTCACGCCAGGCTGAATGGCGATGGGGAGCTTTTCTCTCTGTCTCTCCCTAGGGAGAACGCGCAGTGATCTATCTGCACATACACACACACACACACTGGAGCTGAGTTCAATGTGACTGGGGTTGGATCGCATCAACTGTACACACGCACACAGAAAGAGAGAGAGAGAGAGAGACCAGCAACTAGTGAAACCAGGCGGTTGAGAGAGAAAAAAACAACAGATCCATATGTTAGTGGTTTCAAACAAAAACCAGCAACTTCACATCTTTCCTCTAATTTAATATCAAACAACTCCCCACCCCATTCGCGTTTGGTTTTAACAATTTTTATTTTATGCAGATTACTTTGAAATCAGGCTGCAAGACTTTTGAAGAATTACTCTTTGATATAGCATGGGGAGCTGAAATGTGTTTTGATTTCTAAACGTTATCTTAGTCCAAAAGTGTGACGAGCGTTTTAAATCAAAGATACTTTGAGCGCTGGAGTAGCGGCAATGTTCAATTTCTTATATTTAATAAACGCATTTGTTTTGTTTTCATTGACAATACACGTTCCAGCTCGCATTTTGCAATTTGCCAAAATATATTGCAAATGCTGTAGTTGTTCAATGCATAGCAAACATATTCTAACAATGTCTTTTTTAAAAATACTACGTGGAAGTGTTGAAATGACAGAATAATCTGACGCTAATAGGAAAACAAACTTCTGAGCGTGGAAAGGAAAATAGCTATCTTTGAAATTTGAAACAGCGAATGATATTTTTTTCATGAATGCTGTGCAGTAACGCCAATGTAGGATGTGGGCTCTCTCTTTTTGGCTCCCTATACTATCAGTTCCTTGTCTAATGTGTTCCTTGGCTACCGAAACTGAGGGGATGTCATCAATTGTCATAGCCAGCATGCATTTTCTCAAAATCAGTTCAGGAACGGTCTTGATTGAGGGCAGCAAATGGCCTGTCTGCCATTTTAGTTGCAAAACGGTAAGCATGAGAGGGTAGGAAAGAAAACCCTGGGGAATATATGCCAAAAAAAATGCAGTTTTGCTTTGGAATTCGTGAATTATTTCACCAACTAATCAACAATGCGCACAATAAAAAGTTCTACAGAACTTCAATCAATAAACAGCAAAGTAATATTTATCATGTTTTTTTGCCTCTCCATCATTCAAGTTTATTTCTTCTACTGTTGTATCTTTCATTGCATTATTTGTGCATCAGTGTTCTTTTCACGTTTGTCACTGTTACAAGGTTGCAAACTAGGCGAATGTGAAGACTGCAGATGCTGAGGATTAGAGTCGAAAGTGCTACGCTACAAAAGCACAGCAGGTCATGCAGCATCCGAGGAGTAGGAGAATCAACGTTTTGGGCACA
This sequence comes from Chiloscyllium punctatum, assembly GCF_047496795.1. Classification (NCBI taxonomy): domain Eukaryota; kingdom Metazoa; phylum Chordata; class Chondrichthyes; order Orectolobiformes; family Hemiscylliidae; genus Chiloscyllium; species Chiloscyllium punctatum. The sequence continues at coordinate 75,407,596 of NC_092742.1, read as the reverse complement.
AGCCCCTTATCAGGAAATGATTTCCTGATGAAGTGTTTATGCCCGAAACATTGATTCTCCTGCTCCTCGGATGCTGCCTGACCTGCTGTGCTTTTCCAGCACTACACTCGCGAAGGTAACAAACTGATCCGGGTCGGCACACTGGCTCAGTGGTTAGCACTGCTGCCTCACAGAGACCCGGGTTCAACTCCCCCACCCCCCACGGCAACTGACGGTGTGGAGTTTGCACATTCTCTCCATGTCTGCGTGGGTTTCCTCCAGGTGCTCCAGTTTTCTCCCACAGTCCAAAGATGTGCAGGTTAGGTGAATTGGCCATGCTAAATTGCCCATAGTGTTAGGTGCATTAGTCAGGAGTGAATGTAGGGGAATGGCCTGAGTGGGTTGCTTTTCGGAGGGTCGGTGTGGACTTGTTGGGCTGAAGGGCCTGTTTCCACACTGTGGGGAATCCAATCATAACAGGCTGTATGTGGCATTTGCTTCATGAGTTCAAAAATAATCATAATTTCTCATATCAACTCAAGGTAACAATCTTAAAGTTGTATTTTTCTTGACAATCATAAGTTAAATATATTTTTAGTGATTTTTATGCAGTTTTTTATTTAGCAACTTTAAACCAAAATGTGGGTTTTGCAGTTTGCTTCAGTTATACACGGCACTAGTGTGCTTACATCCGGATCATCTTATTTCAGTAAGTATGTAAGTACATTGGAAGCATTTAAGAAAAGGTTTACTGAAATTATACCTGGAATGAGTACGTTGTCTTATGAGGAAAAGTTTGACAAGCTAGGCTTGCATCCAATGCATTTTAGTTGACTAAGATGTGACTTGACTTAAATGCATAAGATCCTGATGGGCCTTGGCAGGTTGGGTGGAGAGGATATGAGAATTGAGAAATAAAAGTCAATGTTTAAAAATAAGGGCTTGCCAGTTTAAAACAGAGATGAGGGTAAATGATTTCCCTCAGAAAGTCATTAGTCTTGGAATTTTCTTCCTGAAAATGCGGTGGAAGTAGAATCCTGATGAATTTAAGGCAGAAGTGACTTGATCAGAGTGGGTAGGAATACAGATTTGGGGTTACCATTATGTCAGCCATGACCTTGATGAATGGTGAAGAAGGCTCCAGGAGCTAAATAGCATACTGCTGCTTCGCTTTCGGATTTGTATGTCCTGCTCATTGATTTACAGAATTTGAACATGTTTGAGAAGGGGAAGATGGATCTGTGATACACCGATGGGGACCTGGAGGTTCGATTGCCGCTACCCAAATCAGTGCCATCTCTGGGGTGCAAAGTGATCAATGATCTTCTCTGTTCTGCTAGGATAACTGCCACATTCTTCTTCCAGCACCTCACACTACTCTATTTGTGGCACTGTGCACACTTCCCATCAAGATTTATATTATACCATTCTCACTATTACCCACAACACTTCTGCACTGCCCTCAGCTTCCTACACCACTAGCCTTACATGCACTTTGTGTGTAGTCTGTTTAGTCCTTCAGTACATCTTACAACCTTACCCTACGTGTGTCAGCACTAACAGTAATTCCACTCATTGTAATCTCCCCTTATTCTCATTGCAAAAGAAGATAGCCCATAATACATTAGAGAGGGAGAAGTTGAATAGTGGAGGTATACCCAACATTAGACTCCTCACCCCTACAAGGAAATAATTTTGGCTCTCACAACAGAAGACCAGGATCATTTCTATGGGGTTGTTGAAACATCCATGTCCTGCCAAAAGAGTCCATAAAACCATATGACATAGGAGTGGAAGTAAGGCCATTCGGCCCATCGAGTCCACTTCAATCATAGCTGATGGGTATTTCAACTCCACTTACCCGCATTCTCTCCGTAGCCCTTAATTCCTTGTGACATCAATAATTTATCAATCTCTGCCTTGAAGACATTTAGTGTCCCGGCCTCCACTGCACTCTGCGGCAATGAATTCCACAGGCCCACCACTCTCTGGCTGAAGAAATGTCTCCGCGTTTCTGTTCTGAATTTACCCCCTCTAATTCTAAGGCTGTGTCCACGGGTCCTAGTCTCCTTGCCTAACGGAAACAATTTCCTAGCGTCCACCCTTTCCAAGCCATGTATTATCTTGTAAGATTCTATTAGATCTCCCCTTAATCTTCTAAACTCCAATAAATACAATCCCAGGATCTTCAGCTGTTCCTCGTATGTTAGACCTACCATTCCAGGGATCATCCGTGTGAATCTCCGCTGGACATGCTCCAGTGCCAGTATGTCCTTCTTGAGGTATGGGGACCAAAACTGGACACAGTACTCCAAATGTGGCCTAACCAGAGCTTTATAAAGTCTCAGTAGCACAACACTGCTTTTATATTCCAACCCTCGTGAGATAAATTACAACATTGCATTCGCTTTCTTAATCACGGATTCAACCTGCATGTCTACCTTTAGAGAATCCTCAGCTAGCACTCCTAGATCCCTTTGTACTTTGGCTTTATGAATTTTCTCACTGTTTAGAAAGTAGTCCATGCTTGTATTTTTTTCCAAAGTGCAAGAGTCAGTAGCTCTCTGCATGCCAGTGCCACGTTCCCATTAATGTGCTATCATTCTCAGTCATTGCATGTCACTTCCAAGCACTGACTGTGCTACTTTCTTTCTCTTTTGTCTTGCAGGTTCCATAAGCCTAATCTCAATCTCAGCTCCATCAGAAGCCCCACCCCTGATATCTGTGGATGAGAGTCCAGAGGACTGAGATTCATAGAGATGTACAGCATAGAAACAGACCCTTTTGTCCATGCTGACCAGATATCCGAAATTAAGTCCCCGTTACCAGAACTTGGCCAATATCCCTCTAAACGCTTCCTATTCATATAGGAAATGCTGGAAAATGGGATTAATTTACAAAATCTCGTCACCTCGAAAGAGTTTGTCTCAATGTCCTGTTTCCATTCTGTGCATCTCTCTAACTCTGTTGCTTTCACAGGACCAATAGAAACCAGACACGTAATCAGGCCTATGTAAGACAGAGCCCTGAGGCACTAGCAATGAGGGACCAGATGCAAACGTGGAGGGAGGGGTTGCCTCAAGGGTTGTTGGAGTGTTGTACACACATACATACCTACCCATTGGTTCCCAGCACCTAAGACATGGCAGCATAGGGAAAGGAAATCTTAAGGTGAAAGTGAGGACTGCAGATGCTGGAGATTAGAGCAAGATTAGAATGGTGCTGGAAATGCACAGCAGGTCAAGCAGCATCCGAGGAGCAGGAAAATCGACATTTTGGGCATGAGCCCTTCTTCAGGAATCATTAGGAAGGCCTCCTGCCCGAAACGTTGATTTTCCTCTTCCTCGGATGTTGCCTGACCTGCTGTGCATTTCTAGTACCATTCTAATCTTGAAAGGAAATCTTAAACCTGGTCTGTGAGTGCCCTCTCCATGAGACAGGGTGGTGCCCGGAGGTACCCAGCTAGAGGAGGAACCACACACAGGTTGTTGTATAGTTTCTATTCAGGATAATATAGAGGTAGCACCCACTCTGCCTGCTTCCTCAGAACCACCTGAATTCTTGAATGCTAAAGCCAAGGATGGTTAACTTGGCTCTGGCAGCAACATTTTCAGCTTGTCTGGCCCATCTAGAAGCAAGCACCCCTAATGTTGCTTAGCAAAAGCTCCAGCACTAATGGCCTCTAAATCCAAGCAGGCTCTTCCACCACAGCTGTGGAACCAGGGAGTGTATTTAGAGCGAGAGAATGAAGAAAACATATTAAGGGTAGTTGATGATATGAGTGAGAAAGGTTTTCTTATTTCACACGTTTTGTACATAAATGTTGTTGACTGCGACTATGATGCATCTGCATTTGATTGTTTGTATGTAGCTGCTGAATGCATTGTCACACCACGTAGTGCGACAGGCAAGAAGGCACAACAATGTCTCCTCTTCCTCAGGAGACTATGGAAATTTGGCATGTCAATAAGGACTTCCACTAACTTTTGTAGATGGAACATAGAAAGCATTCTATCTGGATGCATGGTGGCTTGGTATGGCAACTGCTCTGCCCAAGAACTACACAACTACAGAGAAACTACAGAGTTGTGAACACAGTCTAGTCCATCACGCAAGCAAACTTTCCATCCATTGACTCCAGCTACACATTTTGATACCTCAGAAAGGCAGTGAATGCCATTAAAGACCCCTCCCATCTCGTTAGAATCTCTTCCAACCTCTTTCGTCAGGTTAAAAAACAGCAAAGCTTAAACACACGTACGAACAAGTTCAAGATCAGCTTCTTCCCTGCTGATTTTAGACTTCTGAATGGACATCTCAGATTTCAAATCCAATGTTGATCTTGTTTTTATGCACCTTCTTTGCAGCCATAACTTTGTATTGTTCACTCTGTTCACTCACCCAGTGACCTTTGTATGATATCTGCCTGTACTGTATGCAAAACAAAACTTTTCATTGTAGTTAGGTGCATGTGACAATAATAAATCAAAGCAAAGCAGCTGTTCACACAAGAGGCTCCATGGATTGAGAGTTCTGGAGGGAGCTGACAAAATCAGTTGCAATCAGTGGCAACAATGTGGATATAAGTTTTTGTGTGCTGCTGGTACCTTTTGCCCTCCAGGATGATGATTCATAATATTTGGATCCCTCTATGCACCATAACTGCCAAAGAGTTATCCAGCAATAGCTATGCCAGAGAGGTGCCAACGTCAGAGAGGGCTAATAGTGCAGAGAGGCCACGGAGTGCCAACTGTACAGATCTTTTTGCTTGACCATTTAGGGGCATAGGACCTATGCAATTCCTCTTTAAAGCCCTCTGAACTGTGTGTGCTGCATCTCCCTCCTAAGCAGGTTGTCTCACTTATCCTGCCAACTCACATTGTAGTCACAGCTATTTTCCTCCCTCTGCATACTTTCAATTTCCAGCAGAATAGAAGGTGAAAGTGACAACTCTTTTTCCTGTGGCTTCCAGCATTAACCTGATCGTGTCAGTGCATCCTCAAATATTCACATCCCTTTCCTCGTAGCCCACCTCGATAAGCCCATCCCACTTCCCATTGCCCTATTCCCAGCCCATAATTTATAGTCAGGTCTCCTTTGTTTCACGCACCCTCACCACCTCCCCCCCCCCCCCCCCCCCCCAACCTCCCCCACTTCAAATTTGTGCTGTGCCTTGACCTATAGCCTGAAGTCCCTGATCCTGATGACTAATGTGCTGGAGCTCAGTGCCACAGCCGTGCCCACTAATTCATTCCCCTCCTCTCAACTCCTTTCCCTTTAGCTTCCAGGGATGGATTCAATGGCCTGACTGTGGCCCATCCCTTCAACAACATGACTGGACCCCTAGTCCATGATTGGACCAAAACATTTCCTCAAATGTTTAGTCTTTTCCCCAGACTGGCTGCTATGGCACCAACAGACTGGCATGGCTTACTCACTGGATTGCAGAAGCACGGACCGCTTGATTGAGACTGGTTTGATTGGATGCCTGACTGTGAACATCCTATAACATCCTATAGGATGCTGCACTTCACTGATTGTGTTGTGACCCCTGACTAATGCGTGTCTCCAAGGACTTCATTGAGGACTACTCCCTTTATGATTGAATACTTGGCTGCCTATTTACTGCCCACTCAAAGGTGGTTGTACATAAGCTGCTGGCACGTGGAACACATGTGAGATTGATGTAGCATGCCACCATACAGCAAGACGTACAACCCCAGGAGTGAGGACTGCTGAGCTGCAAGGCAAGTTGCCTGGTTGTGTGACTGTGCTAATCAGCACGTCAAGGCAAGGCGACGATGCTGTGAGCAAGCACATAGACACTAAATGAATGAGGGCTAATCATGAAGTGAACATCCCTGAGCTGGAGCTTAGTCAAGCGTGTGAGCTAAGTGCCCATTCCTGTGTGCAAAATATCCCCATTACAGACTTTCAATTTGTTGGTATAACCTGCAATGCAAGTGGGTGCATCCAGATCATACCGTCAGTGGATAATGGAATAGTGGATAGTTGAGATGGGCTGTTAGTTGTCAGATGCCAATATCCATGGAATACAGGGGACTGTGCTTGGTGCCCTTGCATTTTGCCCAGAGCTGTGGTTTTGTCACAGGCAACTTGGAGGTGGTTCAGAGCAAACAGCAAGCTTCATCTGCCAGGTACACATTCTGATTTCCTTGACAAGTATTCCCAACATTGAGCTCATTTGGTAAGGTGATGAATATTAATGAGATGATTTGTGGTGGTAACAATGTATTTAATAAGCTTTAATCCCCATCAATTGCCATCTTGTCACTATCATTACCATGCCATGCCACTTATGAAGAGTGTAAAAGTTGGAGCAAGATGATTTTAATGTTGAGACGGATTTCATCACACTTATGGTCTGATTCTTCCCCCAATCGTAATCATAATCCCAACAGTGTGAAAACAGGCCATTCAGCCCTACAAGTTCACACCGACCCTCTGGAGAGCATCCCACCCAGACTCAACCTTTGCTGTAGCCCGGCAGCCCTGCATTTCCCCATGGCTAACCTACTTAACCTACACACCCCTGAACCCAATGAGCAAGTTAGGATGGCCAATCCATCTAACCTGTACATCTTTGGATGGTGGGAGGAAACCGGAGCACCTGGAGGAAACCCACACAGACATGGGGAGAATGTGCAAACCCCGCATAGTCACCTGAGGCTGGAATCAAACCCAGATCCCTGATGCAGTGAGGCAGCAATGCTAACCACTGAGCCACCATGCCTCATCTTGCCATAACCCAGCTCATTCATATTCTTATAAGATTTCGTCCGTAGTGAAGAAGAGGTTCATATTTTAAATGTATGTAAAATCCAGACAAATGTCTAGTTTATTCATTTAAGTGTAAGGGATATAAAATAAATCTGCAATGAGTTCTGCCTACCAAATCTTACTATTTCTAACTGATGACCCAATGGAACTCATACGTTATTGAAGTTCATTTAATAAAAGTTTAAGTTTCTTGACTGATTACAATTGAGATCCAGTATTGAAACAGTACCCATTGCTTAAATATTAAATGCACATCAAATGTACCATTGGGTCATGTATTCAGACTTGACTGTTGGCCTTGTGATTTGTTAGTCTGACTTGAGCCAAGGTTAACAATTGGCCAGGACTTGGGACTTTGTCCATACAGTAGTATTTGGACCTCCAAAAAAAAAACTAAATTTGAAGCACTTGAAATGTTTAACTGTGTGAAGGACTTGGGGAAAGGCAGATTTCTTTAGGAAGTTCCCATGTTTTATGGGACACTGGATAAGGTTCAGGTATTGTGTCCCCCAAAAGCCAATATTCATAGCATTACTATACAGCTATATACATGAATAATAGAGATTTTTATGAAGTGTAAATGTGTGCTTCTGTCATGTTGTACCCCACTCTGAGTCAACTCCTTCAGAAAATTGCCCACGTATGTTCAGTCAACAAGATGCAGGGAAAATCCAACTCAGTCAATTATCACCGTCATAACAGTCTATACCTGATCATCACCAGTGTGATAGAAGTTGTTGTCAACAGTGCTATCAAACAGCATTGACTCATTGATGCCCAGTTTGGGTTTTGTCAGGGTCATTCAGCTCCTGACCTCATTACAGCTTTAATCCAAACATGAACAAAAGAGCTGAATTTAAGAGGTGAGATGAGAGTGACTGCCCTCAACATCAAGGTAGCATTTACATTATAACATCACAAAGACCTGGCAAAACTGAAGCCAAAGGAATCTGGGGGAGAACTTTCCACTGCCCAAGGACACATCTCACACAAAGGAAGATGACTGTGGTTGTTTTCAACTCCAGGACATCACAACAGGAATTCCTCAGGGTAATGTTCTATATCCTATTTACATCTGCTTCATCAATAACGTTTCCGCTATCATAAGTCAGAAGTGGCATTATTGTTGATGATAGCACAACATTCAGTATCAGTTAGAACCCAATATTGAAGCAATCTGTGTAAATTTCCAACAAGACTTTGACAACATCTGGCTTGTGCTGATAAAGTGGCAAGTATCATTGGCACCATACGTGTGTAAAGACCATAACTTTTCTTTCTGTATAATTGACTGTGGACTAAAATGGGAAAGAAAATCTGTTTAAAAGATCAAGGATTGGTGGAAAAAAGATTGCTGCACTTTTTTAAAAGCAAGTAAACTCACACTCAGAGTAAGTGCTGTTTATGCAGCTGCTTGTTCAAATAACGAAAGGTTGGTTTGCAGACAAACTGGAGCCCAGGGGTGTGTATGAATGGATCCTTGGCTGACAAGTAACTAATTGGTCTTGAACTAGTGACATTAGTCTCTTGGATAAATTAATCATTGATTTGTTTCAATTGAAAGTGAATCCACCTCCAGAATAGGCTCTTCCCCCCACCTTGTCTCGGTCAAATCCCTCGAACTCAGCACCACCTTCCTAACCTGCAATCTTCTTCCTGACCTCTCCGTCCCCACCCCACTCCGGCCTATCACCCTCACCTTGACCTCCCTCCACCTATCGCATTCCCAACGTCCCTCCCCCAAGTCTCTCCTCCCTACCTTTTACCTTAGCCTGCTGGACACACTTTCCTCATTCCTGAAGAAGGGCTGATGCCCGAAACATCGATTCTCCTGTTCCTTGGATGCTGCCTGACCTGCTGCGCTTTTCCAGAACACATTTTCAGCTCCATAAACAGCAGTTCAATTTACCAAAAAACAGTCCACAAAGACCATTGATTGCTTAAAGCACAACAGAGCATTCAACCAGATGAGATAAATTTCATGTCTGAAAAATATACAATTTGAGGTAAGATCCATGTGAAATCCAAAACAATCTATTGCTACAATATCTTATCATAGCTTAACCCCACATAATGAAGGCAAAACTGATCAGCCTTACCCCAACAATCTATGCATTGTAGGAAAAGATGACCCATCTCAAAGATGTGCCACAGTCCAAAGAATATACCCAACGTCAAATCAAGTAATTTCCAGGCCATTATGTATATTCATGGCTTGGAACAGAACACTGAAGACCAGGTCAACGCTGCAATAGAACTTTTTTTTATAATGTGGAACTACCTATCATCAATGGACAAATAAAATAATTTTTCATTCAAAGAAGTAAACTTCTAACCCAATTTCTTTCAATATTTTCTAATCAACTTATTCAGCGATACTATTACACAGTTCTGGAGCAAGTGGGACTTGAACTTCAACCTAACTTCTCATTCATTCCTGCAGTTATATCGACACAAGATGCTGCAGCAAGTACTTCACGTTCAAGGCATTTGGTCAGGCCTCCAGCTCAATTGAGTCTCTGGAATGGAAGCCAGTAGAGAAAAAGAAATCTCACTAACATTACCTCAAGTATTTCCACACTTTCTTTTAGATTTTTCTTATCCTCCTATGAACACAGAAGAGTCAAGTCAAAGACTGGCAGAGAGATGGAAGAAATAAGGACAAAATGTACAATGAATATTGTAAAAAGAAGTAATCAGAATAACTCATGTATAAACGTATCAGTGTTTATGAGGGAGAAAATTTGGCAAGTGATGATGTGTAAGTGTTTTAGAATCTGGAGCAACCCTGTAATGATGTGAAGGAGTGTCTCTTTTCTCTGAGCACACATATCACAGTACAATGGAGTTAGTTAGATTGAGAGGAGAGTGAAGAGAGAAACATGTGTAGATAATAGACTCCTAATAATGTAACTGTGAAATTAGAATCATATTTCAGATTGGCATGTGTCGATACATTTAGTGTTAATGTACAATAAATAGAGTTCTTCAGAAGTGCAAGCCTGAAGACACTTCTTGTCTTTACCTTTTCAACCAGTCTGTCTTGAACCCAAACCGTAGATGTGGGTATAATGCTGCCATCATCCCAGAGAACGATAGGGGTTGCTTTCTCATTAGAGAGAGTGAGATGATTAGTGGTGAGTTTAACCTAAGAGTCATCACACTTCAGGTGAAGGATCAGATTGAAAAGAGCTTTGTGGTAACCTTGCAACCCAGTTGTTCAGCCTACTGAGCTAACTGACTCCGAATATGGGCATAAAATAACATGACAAAAGTGTTTTTTTCTTTCAAAAATATACTTTATTCATAAAAATATTTTGATGATCTGTACAATTGGTCATGCCATACATATGTAAATATTCCATTTCTTTGCATACAGAGTAATCATTCATATATACAGGTCTGTACATTTACTATCCATATATTTAGCTGAGGCGTCAGCGGAGCCCACTTACTGCGTGGGCCCCCTGTTCTTTGACAGGCAGACATTACACGGTGGTCTTTCACCACTGCGCCTCCCTCAACATGTAGTCCTGGACCTTGGAATGTGCCAGTCCGCAACACTCAGTCGGGGTCAGCTCCTTTAGCTGGAAGATCAACAGGTTTCGGTCAGACCAAAGAGTGTCTTTCATCGAGTTGATAATCCTCCTGGCACAGTTGATGTTCATCTTGGTGTGTGTCCTGTGAACAGACCGTAGAGCATGGAGTCCCACGTCACGGAGCTGCTCGGGACGAACCTCGACAAATACCACTGCGTTCCTCTCCAGATTTCCTTAGTGTGGGCACATTCCAGACGGAGGTTTGTGACAGTCTCGTCCCTCAGCAGTCGCTTCGAGGGCAGCATGCGGTGTGGCTGAGAGTCTGGGCATGCATAAAGGATCTCACAGGCAGAGCCCTTCTCACCACCAGCCAAGCCATGTCTTGGTGCTTGTTGGAAAGTTCTGCCGATGAGGCATTCTGCCAAATGACTTTGACAGTCTACCCAGGGAACAGCTCGACAGGATCCACCCCCCTTTTCCTGAAGGGCCTCAAGGACACTACGTGCTGATCATTTTCTGATGGACTTGTGGCCAAAGGTGTTTTTCTTCATAAATTTTTCCACGAAGAACAGGTGATACAGAATGGTCCAACTACTTGGAGCATTCTGTAGCAGCGAGGCCAGGAGCATCCTTCGCAACACCGGGGACAGGTAGAACCTCAGTACATAGTGACACTTTGTGTTTGTGTACTGGGGATCCACGCACAGCTTGATGCAGCCACACACAAAGGTGGCCATCAAAGTGAGGGTGGCATTTGGTGTGTTTTTTTCCCCCGTTGCCCAGAGCTTTGTACATTGAGCCCCTTCGGACCCTGGCCATCTTTGATCTCCATACAAAATGGAAGATGGCCCGGGTGACTGCGACAGCACAGGTTCTGGGAATAGGCCAGACTTGTGCCACATATAATAGCACTGACAGTACCTCACACCTGATGACCAGGTTTTTACCCGCGATGGAGAGCGACCGTAGCTTCCATCTGTCCAGTTTCTGCCTCACTTTCTTGATATGCTCCCCCCAAGACTTGGCGCATGCCCCAGCCCCTCCGAACCAAATACCCAGCACCTTCAGGTGGTCAGTCCTGATGGTGAAGGGGATGAACGATTGGTCGGTCCAGTTCCCGAAGAGCATGGCCTCGCTCTTGCCTCGGTTGACCTTGGCCCCCAAGGCCCATTCGAACTGGTCACATATGCACAAGATTCTGTGCACGGTCAGCGGATCTGAGCAGAAAATGGCGACCTCATCCATGTACAGGGAGGCCCCTGCTGCCAGGAATAGTCACCCCTGTCAGACTCAGTAACATCATCTCAGGCTGATGTCATGAGGATCAGCAAATCTCTCTACGCCATTCTGTATGAATCGAAGCCAACTGACAGCGTGGCCTCCCAGTCGTTCCTGTCCTCTATCACAGAGGTCTTAGACAACAGAACACAGGAGAGGCTGGGCCAGCCGCTATCTCTGGATGAGCTGACCAAGGCCCTTGAGTCCTTTGAAATGAATAAAACTCCCGGAAGCAATGGCTTACCAGTTGAGCTCTATTCTGCTCTGTGGGACTTGATTGGCCAGGACCTGCTGGAGGTGTATGTCAGTATGCTTCTGGCAGGTATCATGAGTGAATCCATGAGGAAAGGCATCATCACCCTCATCTACAAGTGGAAGGGGGAGAGGGAGGAAATCAGAAATTGGAGACCAATTTCACTATTAAATGCAGATTACAAAATCTTGGCAAAGGTCATCGCCAACCGAGTCAGGTCTGACCACCCTGACCAAACCTGTGCTGTACCGGGCAGGAAGATCGCTGAGAGTCTTGCACTCCTCAGGGATACGATCACCTATGTTCAGGACAGGCGGTTGGACACCTGCCTCATCAGTCTGGACCAGGAGAAAGCCTTTGACAGGATATCACATACTTATGTGAGAGATGTTCTCTCCAAAATGGGCTTTGGGGAAGGAATCTGTAATTGGATCAGACTGCTCTACACCAATATTGTCAGTGCAGTCTCAATCAATGGGTGGGAATCAGGTAGCTTCCCAGTCAGATCTGGAGTCAGGCAGGGCTGCCCTCTCTCTCCTGCCTTGTTTGTGTGCTGCATAGAGCCATTTGCCGAGTCCATCAGGAAGGACATGACAAAAGAGTTACCTCACCTAAATCATTGATGTGGAGTTTAAACATCTGAGGCCCTATCACTGATCCTAGAAGTGTCCCACTAACAATGTCTCATCAATGTGAAAGTGGCCTTGTTTGTCCTACTCACTGTTTTCCATTTGCTAACCTATGCTCAATTCATTATCCCTAATCCCATGATCTCTAAATTTATGTGCTAACATATTGTGTGGCATCTTACAGGATGATTATTGGAAAATACACTTTATATTAATAACCTCCTTACACCTGATCTTAGCCTGCTAAGCATATAATTAATTGACATCCCTCTCTCTTATTGTTCTTAAATAAAGGAGTGACATCATCAATTTACTAGTCTAATGGCATGGTCACTGCACCAAGAGAGTTTTTAACAGTTTTAACAGAAGTATTATGTTCATAACCCTGAGGTAGAAATCATTGTGTCCTGGGGATTCAATCAACTTAAATTTCATTATTTTCTCCATCATTATTGTGCACTAATATTGAATATGTTAACTTTTTCCTCTTGATTTTTCCACTTTTTATCTTATATTTTCTAAAACCATTTTCCTCTGTTGTGTAAAAGATACAAGATATTTGTTTAATAAATTTACCATTAACACATTTGTTGTTACCATATCACCAGTGTCCACCTTTAATAGATCTTTATCTTACTGTTATAATGTAAATGTATTTATAAAATCTGTTACAATTAGTCTTTATATGACTTGCAACTTTTTATTACCATGATCACAACTACAAATTTATATAGGTAGTTTTTTGGTCCTGTTATTTTTTGAATGTTTCAATTTTAAAATAACTAGCATCAAACACAATAAAAGGTTAGTTTGTTACATTACAATTGCTGAAAGTTACTAAGTAAAAGATGATACTGTTATCAGTTAAAATATAGAAACAAAATATAAAAGTAAGGAAGGACAAAAGTTACACTTGGAGATGGAAATAAGCACAGTCTCTCATATCATTTCTATGCCTGGCTTGCTTGAAGATCATCTTTCTGGAGTGAAGTGGTTGAAAACTTGGAAATCAGATTCAGCAGCTGCAATAACATCTGTTGTCAAAGATTTGAATATTTCATCTATAGTGCAGAATTGGTTCCAGGAGGAAATGAAGACTCCATGGTTTTGCTTCTATGGTATTACAGGTTGTGGCTGTTGACAAACTGGTTCAGTACAGAAGTCCCTTACCCAGTTTGACTCCGTCTATTTCCCTGTTACAAAACCTCTGTCTTATTGTGTATCTTCCTGGAGGACATCTGCCCAATGTGGTTGCTCACGGTCTGCCTTATGCAGGTCAGAAATTGCATCAATTGGTATAATTGGCAAATTGTACTTCCATTAAAGGTATTGGGTTGACCAAGGTCTGAGACATAGTCCCATCAACAACATGGACAGTAGTCATTATCAGGTGTAGTGATACAGGGAGAGCGAGTTACACCTCAGCAGTACTGTTATCAAGGTGTTTCTGTTTACACTTGGAAATACATATTGAATTTCAAAAGTTCTCTTGTAATTTCTTCCTAAGATAAATACAGTCTAGTCTCAATGCCAGTTGAAATTCACAAGGGAATTCATGTGACTTTTGAGATCCATTATATAAGATTTGTTGACCATTTTAAGGACAGATTGGCTTTCTTTACAAATACATGATACTATAATTATACAGTTATAACAGTATCCACATTCCCTTTAGTAGCTCTAAATATTTTATTTTTCCAAACATAAGAGATAGGAGTAGGTGCAAGGCATTTTGTCCCTTCAATCAGCTCCCCCATTCAATGAGATCACAGTTGATTTTCTACCTCAGCACCCTTTTCCTGTGCCTGACATTTGAATATGTCAAAGTCTATTGGTCACAGTCTTGAATATACACAATGGTTGAATCTCCATAACCCTATGCGACAGAGAATGTCAAAAAAATCACCCCTGTTTTAGTAAAGAATTTTTTCCTTATCTCATTGCTAAATGACCTTGTTCCTTTCTCAGATACCAACATGCCCCTCCCCAACAACACTCAAAGGAATAATCTTTTCTGCATCAAATTTTAAAATCCATATTTTAAAAAATCTGTTTGAATTGAATCACTTTCGCTCTTACAAACACCAGAAAATATTTAATCTTTCGACATGTCTACTCCTTGAGTGATTTCTCAGACAATGTCTTGGCCTATTGAGTCACTTGGCTGGTTTAAAATTTATAAAAGTCTTAGAAGTTAACTGTCAGTCATCATCTAACCAGCACATTCTCTAAGATATCACCTGTACCAGTCAGAGTCCATGCAGTAATCAATTAGCACTTCCTTCTCATATGGCACATGCTTTCCTTGTACTTGGTAATTGTTATGAATTGCCTAGATGAGTGCAAGACAAAAAACTTTGTCAAAATGTTTATTTTTTTCAGCAATACTCAAGTTCTCTACTACATAGTGTAAGAAATATACTGCATTTCTGTTGTTTATATTGAAATGGATAAGTTCACATTTCTCCACATTATTTGCTATCTACCAATCTTTGTCCATTACTTAACTTCTGCCAAGTCCACTTAAAGTGTCATCCTCCTAACAGCTGACAATTACACCTAGTTTTGTGTATTCTGCCAACTTGGAAGTATTAAATTTAATCCACAAAGTTGATATATTACTATTGATTGTGAATAGTTGGTGCCTAAGCACTGATCTTCGCAAGATCTCACTAGCCATGAGTTGTCAATCTGAAAATGACCCATTTATTCCAACTCTATGCTTTCTGTTTGTTAACCTGTTCTCAATTCTTGACACAATATTCTGCCCAATCTGATATGCTATAGCTTTGTTTACCTGTATTTTGTGCAGGACCTTATCAAAAGCCTTCTGAAAATCTAAATATGTTTGCTAGTCTGCCCAATCTAACCATTACTTTTGAAGTGACTTGTTATCACATCCTTTATTATAAATTCTAGCATTTTCAATTTGACTAATGTTAGGTTTACAGGTCTGTCGTTCCCAGTTATCTCTCTTAAATAGTGGGGTTATACTGATCATGTTCCAATCTGCAGGAACAATTCCAGAGTCTATAGATCTTTGAAAGATTACCACCAAAGATTAATTATCTCCACAATCCAAAGAGATTCTACAAATACATTAAAGAGCAAGACGGTAACTAGAGAGAGAGGGTAGGGTCTCTTAAAGATCAAGGAAATCATCTTTGTGTTGAACCCTGAGAGATGGAGCGATACTAAATGAAGATTTCACATTAGTTTTTACTGTAGAGAAAGAAATTAAGTCCATAGAATACAGAGAAATAAACTTTGATGTTTTATAAACAGTTCATATTTCAGAAGAGGAAGTTTGGGAGGTCTTAAGAGATTATAAAATAGATATACCTCTCTGACCTGATCTAATGCATCCCAGAATGTTGTGGGAAGTAAGACAGGAAATTATGAGACCTCTTGTAGAAATATTTGCATTATCTATTACTACGGGTGAAGTGCCTGATGGCTGGACAGTGGCTAATGTTGTACCTTTGTTTAAGAAAGTATGTAAGGAGAAACTAGAAAATTATAGACTTGTGAGTCTGACTTCGGTTGTGGATAAATTGTTGAAGGTGATTATGAAAGATAGGACTTATGGACATTTAGAGAGGCAAAAATTGATTAAAGATAGTCAGCATGGTATTGCTTGAATTTTTTGAGTAAGTTACCAAAAAGGTTGATGATGGCAGAGCAGTAGACATTGTTTATTCCTGTTTTAGTAAAGCCTTTGACAAGGTTCTGCATGGTAGACGGGTTAGTAAAGTAAAGTCAAATGGGATTCAGGGTGAATTTGCCAATTGGACACATAATTGGCTTAGTGGCAGGAGACAGAGAGTAATCATAAACTCATAGAGTCATAGAGAAGTACAGTATGGAAACAAACCCTTCGGTCCAACTCGTCCATGCCGACCAGATATCCCAACCTAGCACCCGGCCCATATCCCTCCAAACCCTCCTATTCATATATCCATCCAGATGCCTTTTAAATGTTGCAATCATACTAACCTCCACCACTTCCTCTGGCAGCTCATTCCATACACGTACCGCCCTCTGCGTGAAAAAGTTGCCCCTTAGGTCTCTTTTATATCTTCCCCTCTCACCCTAAACCTATGCCCTCTAGTTCTGAACTCACCCACCCCAGAGAAAAGACTGTGTCTATTTATCCTATCCATGCCCTCATGATTTTTTAAACCTCTATAAGGTCACCCCTCAGCCTCTGACACTCCAGGGAAAACAGCCCCAGCCTGTTCAGCCTCTCCCTATAGCTCAAATCCTCCAACCCTGGCAACATCCTTGTAAATCTTTTCTGAAACTTTTCATGTTTTGCAACATCCTTCACTTAGGAAGGAGACCACAATTGCATGCAATATTCCAAAACTGGCCTAACCAATGTCCTGTATAGCTGCAGCATAATGTTCCAACTCCTGTACTCAATGCTCTGATCAATAAAGGAAAGCATACCAAGTGCTTTCCTCACCATCCTATCCACCTGTGACTCTCCTTTCAAGGAGCTATGAACCTGCACTCCAAGGCCTCTTTGTTCAGCAATACTCCGAGGACCTTATCATTAAGTGTAATGGTGGACGGTTGCTTTTTGGACTGGAAGCCTGTCACCAGCGGTGTCCCACAGGGATCCGACTAGGTCTTCTTTTGTTTATCATTTATGTACATGATTTAAATGAGAATATAGAAGGCATGGATAATATGTTTGCAGATGACACCAAAATTGGTAGCATTGTAGACAGTGAAGAGGTTTTCTAAGATTAGGGAGATCTTGATCAAATGAGTCAATGGGCTGAAACATGGCAGATTGGAGTTCAAGCTGGATAAATGCGAGGTATTGCATTTGGTATAACAAACAAGGGTAAGGCTTATGCAATTTATGGTAGGGCCTTGGGTAGTGTTGTTGAACAGACAGACCTAAGGGTGCAGGTACATAAATCTTTGAATGTTGCATCATATATAGAGAGGATGGTTAAAAAGGCTGTTTTGCATGCTTGCCTTCATTGCTCAGTCCTTTGAATATAGGAATTGGGAAGTCATGTTGAGGTTGGTGAGGTCTCTTCTCGAATATTGTGTGCAGTTCTGGTCACCTAGTTATAGGAAAGATATTATCAAGCTGGAGAGGGTTCAGAAGCGATTTACCAGGATTTTGCTGGACATGGAAGATTTGAGTTCTAAAGAAAGGCTAGATACACTGGGACTTTTTTCACTGGAGTGTAGGGGGTTGAGAGGTACTCTGATAGAAGTTTATAAAATAATGCAGAGTATAGATAGAGTGAATAGTAGTTATCTTTTCCCTAAGATGGGGGATTCAAGCCTGGGGGCACATTTTTAAGGTGAGAGGAGAGAGAGATTTAAAAAAGACGTACGAGGCAAATTTCTTGCACAGGGGGTGGTTCGCATGTGGAATGAACTTCCTCAGAAAGTCATAGATGTGGGAACAGTTACTGTGTTTAAAGGACATTTGGATAGATACATGAAAAGGAAAGGTTTGAAGGAATATGGGCCAGGAACAGACAGGTGGGACTAGTTTAATTTGGGATTATGTTTGGTACGGACTGGTTGGACGGAAAGGTCTGTTCATACTGTATGACTCTGACTCTATAGCCACCTCTTTTAACACTCAGAGAGGTAGGTCATCAGGCCTAGTTGATTTATCTCCCCATTCTTTTCTCTAGTATTGTTTCCTTATTAATATTAAAATCTTACAATTCCTTGTTTAACTAATCCCTGGATTCTCCATTTTTTTGGGGGAAGTCCTTAGTATTTTCCTCCATGAAGACAGATGCAAAGTATCTGTCCCTTACTTTGTATCCCTTACTTATGGATTACTATTTACCAGGACATTTGTATTAGTTGCTTCTGTTAGCTTCATACTATGTCTTACGTGTCAAATTAAGTATCATGACTGTGCCACTGTCCTCTTTAGGACAAGTTTTTACATTGTATTGTCCTTAACACTTCTTCAAATACCTACCACTGTTTTCCTGCATTTTCATCTGTTATCGATGAGTCTTGTTTAACGTGTTACTTTTCCAACTACTTTGTTTAAATTCAGCTTTACTTAAATCTAAACTCTAAGTTAATGCTTAACCTTTCTCCTTTTCAGAATTGATGGTCAAACTTTATCATATCGTTGCTGTTTCCAAAATGCTACTTCACTGTGTGAATAACAATAAATTAATTCTGGCTCACTCCTAATTAATAAGTATCTTGATATTACCTAGCGAGATTATGAAGAACGATGTTGAACAGAGGAATAGAATCTAGTGCCAGGAAATCTTATTTGCTGCCATTGATGTTTTAATGATTGGTTATACAGTGGCTCTAGAAAAGATCTGATAGAAGATTCTTCAACTACTCAACATAGGATAATCTGGCATTAAAGGTATAAAGGAAGGAAAAAAAAGGTTAAATAAACATTCTTGTTAGGAATGAAAAGAAGCCAGCTATTAATATTGGATATGAGAAAGAAATTCTACCATTATCTCCACTGACATTCCTATCACAGATGCACTACCTAATTGGCAAATGGCAGTCTGATGTATTTCATACCAGATTTCTGGGAATTGTTACAAAACTCCAAGCTGATCAATGAGTTCAATTATGTCGTAAATTGCAAGATAGAAACTCCCCTGATCTTTATTTGTGACTGGAACCCTGTGATGAGATTTTAGTCTTAAATTTCCTCAGGGTTATTCTTTCCTACTCATCTTTCTGGATATTGGCTCATTCAATATATTTTTTTGTTGACAATGGGTAATGTTATTCATGCTGGAGGTTATAACTGCTCTAAGTTTATTCAGAAATCATGACCAGATGCTTTCCAGGATTGTAATATTGCCACAAAGTTTATAGTTAACTACTTCTCTATGGTTAATAATTGCATGCAATAACCCTTTTTTTCGTAAAACTGTGTTATTGTGAATGAATTGGTGTTAAATAATTGCATTAGGTTGAGAGATACATTTAAAGGTAAAATGTGAATGCCAAGTTGTCACAGGTAGGCAGGACGGTTAAACACACTTGCCTTCATTGCTCAGACCACTGAGTATAGGAGTTGGGAAGTCATGTTGAGGTTGTACAGAATATTGGTGAGGGCTCTTCTGGAATACTAAGTGCAGTTCTGGTCACCATGCTATAGGAAGGATATTATTAAACTGGAGAGGGTTCAGAAAACACTTACCAGAATGTTGCTGGGAACAGAGGATTTGGGTTATAAAAATAGGTTGGATAGGTTGGGACGTTTTCCACTGGAGCATTGGAGTTTAAGGGGTGACCTTATGGAGTTTATAAAATCATGAGTAGCATAATAAGGTGAATATTATGGATCTTTTTCCTAGGGTGAGTGAGTTCAAAACCAGGGGGCATATTTTTAAGGTGAGAGGAGAAAGTTTTAAAAAGGACATGTGCGACAACTTTTCTCCACAGAGAGTATTCTATGTGTTAAATGGACTGCGCGAGGAAGTGGTCGATGCAGGTACAATTACAACATTTAACATACATGAATAGGAAAGGTTTGGAGGGATTTTGGCCAAATGCAGGCAAGTTAGATTAGTTTAGTTTGGGGACATGGTTGGTGTGGACTAGTTGAGCCAAAGGGTTTGTTTCCATGCTATATGACTCTATGGCTCTTTCTAAACTTCTCAGGTCTGGTGGACTCAATGACATGTTGGATTACAGACTGTTCTTTCATTTTGCAAGTGATATTTCATTGTAACACAGACTAAAGGGATCTACTTTCCTCTCCACGGAGATTTTATGGATGAAAATGAAATGACATTGAGTGACTTCAACCCAGGTTGACATTATAGAGTCAGAGAGACATAGAGATAGCACAGAAACAGGTCCTTCGGTCCGACTCATCCATGCTGACCAAATACCCTAACTTAGGTGAATTGGCCATGCTAAATTGCCCGTAGTGTTAGTTGAAGGGGTAAATGTAGGGGAATGGGTCTGGGTGGGTTGCGCTTCGGCGGGTCAGTGTGGACTTGTTGGGCCAAAGGGCTTATTTCCACACTGTAAGTAATCTAATCTAATCTAATCTAGTCCCAATTACCAGCACTTGGCCCATATCCCTCTAAATCCTTCCTATTCATATTCCATCTAGATGCCTTTTAAATGCTTTAATTGTACTAACCTCCACCACATCCTCTGGCAGCTCATTCCATACAAGCACCACCTTCTGTTTGGAAAGGTTGTCCCTTAGGTCCTTTTTAAATCTTTCCCCTCTCACCCTAAACCTATGCCTTCTACTTCTGGACTCGTCCAACCCAGGGAAAAGACCTTGTCTATTTACTCTATCCAGGCCCCTCATGATTTTAGAAATTTGTATAAGGTCACAACTCAGCCTCTGACACTCCAAGGAAAACAGCTCCAGCCTACTCAGCCTCTACCTGTAGCTCAAATCCTCCAACCCTTGCAACATCCTTGTAAATCTTTTCTGAACCCTTTCAAGTTTCACATCCTTCCAGTAGGAGGGAGACCAGAATTGCACATAATATTCCAAAAGTGGCCTTATTAATGTCCTATACAGTCGCAACATGACCTTCCAACTCCTATCCGCAATGCTCTGACCAATAAAGGAAAGCATATCAAATGCAGCATTCAATACCCTACCTACCTGAGACTTTACTTTCAAGAAACTATGAACCTGTACTTCAAGGTCTCTTTGATCAGCAACATTCCCCAGGACCATACCATTAAGTGTATAAGTCCTGCTAAGATTTGCCTTTCCAAAATAAGGTACCACATATTTATCTAAATTAAACTCCATCTGCCACTTCTCAGCTCATTGTCCCATCTGATCAAGATCTCCTTGTACTTTGAGGTAACCTTCTTCACTGCCCACTACACCTCCAATTTTGGTGTCATCAACAAACTTACTGACTATACCTCCTATATTCACATCCAAATCATTTATATAATTGCCAAAAAGCAGAATATCCAGCACAGTAGAAAAGCAACCCTTGACCACCACCCTCTGTCTTCTACCTTTGAGCTAGTTCTGCATCCACATGGTGAGTTCTACCTGTACTCCATGAGATCTAAAGTTGCTAACCAGTTTCCCATGGGGAACCTTGTCGAACACCTTACTGAAGTCCATATAGATCATGTCTACCATTCTGCCCTCATCAATCCTCTTTGGTACTTCTACAAAAAACTTAATCAAATTAGTGAGACATGATTTCCCATGCACAAAAGCATGTTGACTATCCCTAATCAGTCCTTACCTATCCAAATACATGTAAATCTTATCCCTCAGGATTCCATCCAACAACTTACGCACCACTGATGTCAGGCTTACCAGTCTGTAGTTCCCTGGCTTTTCTTTACCATCCTTCTTAGATTGAGGCCCCATGTCAGCCAACCTCCAGTCTTCTGGCACCTTACCTGTGACCGTCGATGATACAAATATCTCAACAAGCGGCCCAGAAATCATTTCTCTAGCTTCCCCCAGAGATCTAGGGTACACCTGATCAGGACCTGGGGATTTCTCCACCTCTATTCATTTTAAGACATCCAGCACTTCCTCCTCTGTACTATGGACATTTTTCGCGATATCACCATCTATTTCGTCATATTCTATATCTTCCATGTTCTTCTCCCCAGTAAACACTGATGCAAATACTCATTTAGTAGCTCCCTTATCTTTTGACATTCCACACATTGGCTGCCTTGCTGATCTTTGAGGGGCCCTACTCTCTCCCTCGTTAGCCTTTTGTCCTTAATGTATTTATAAAATCCCTTTGGATTCTCCTTAACCCTATTTGCCAAAGCTATCTCATGTCCCCTTTTTATCCTCCTGATTTCCCTCTCAAGGAGACTTCTACTGCCTTTATCGTCTTCTAAGGATTCACTCGATCCCTCCTGTCTATACCTGACATATGCTTCCTTCTTTCTTTAACGAAAACCTCAATTTCTCCAGTCATTCAGTATTCCCTGCACCTGCCAGCCTTGCCTTTCACCCTAACAGGAATATACTGTCTGTGGGCTTTCGTTATCTAATTTTTGAAGGCTTCCCATTTTCTAGCCATCCCTTTACATGTGAACTTTTGAAAGTTCTTGCCTAATACCGTCAAAATTGGCCATTCTTCAATTTAGAACTTCACCTGTTAGTTCTGGTCTCTCCTTTTCCATCACTATTTTAAAACTAATAGGATTATGGTCATTGGCCCCAAAATGCTTCCCCCACTGTCACCTCAGTCACTTGCCCTGCCTTATCTCCCAAGAGTAGGTCAAGTTTTGCATCTTTTCTGGTAGGTACATCTACATACTGAATCAGAAAATTTTCTTGCACACACTTAACAAATTCCTCTTCATCTCAACCCTTAACACTATTTCAGTCGCAGTCTATGTTTGGAAAGTTAAAATCACCTACCATTACCACTCTATTATTCTTACAGATGACTGATATCTCCTTACAAATTTGTTTCTCAATTTCCCGCTGACTGTTAGAGGGGGTCAATAGTATGATCCCAATAAGGTAATCATCCCTTTCTTATTTCTCAGTTCCACCAAATAATGTCCCTGGACGTATTCCCAGGAATATCCTCCCTAAGGGAACCATAATGTTATCCCTTATCAAAAAATGCTACTCCCCCTCCTCTCTTGTCCATCTTTCTATCCTTCCTATGCCATTTGTATGCTGGAACATTAAGCTGCCAGTCCTGTCCATCCTTGAGCCATGTCTATGTAATTGCCATGATATCCCAATCCAATGTCCCTAATCATGCCCTGAGTAATCTGCCTTCCCTCTTGCCTTGAAATAAATGCAGTTTAATTTACCTTGTTCTCTGCTTTGTTCCTGCCTGCCCTGACTGTTTGACTTATTCTCTTTCCTCTTTCCCAATTGTACCAGTCTCATACTGATTTCTTTCCTCACTATCTCCCTGAGTCCCACCCAAACCCCCCCCCCCCCCACCTATCTTATTAGTTTAAATCCTCCCAAGCAGCTCTAGCAAATCTTCCCACAGTATATTAGTCCCCTTCCACTTCAGGTGCAATCCGTCCTTCTTATACAGCTCACTTCTTATACAGGTCAACCCCAGAAGAAATTCCAATTATCCAAAAATGTGAACCCTTCTCCTCAGCTGCACATTCATCTGCTCTCTCCTCCTATTCTTACATTCACTGGCTTGGAGCAATGGGAATAATCTAGATATTACTATCCTTGAGGACCATTTTTTAAAAATTCCTGCCTGACTTCCTATATTCTTCCTTCAGAATCTCATACTTTTTCCTTCCTATATTCTGGTTCCAATGAGTAGAATGACTTCTTGCTGGTCCCAGTCCCCTTTGAGAAGATTCTGCACTCTCTCTGAGAGATCCTTGATCCTAGCACCACGGATGAAACACACCATTCTGATTGCTCACTGTTGGCCGCAGAAACATCTGTCTGTGCTTCTGACTAGAGAGTCTCCTTACACAATCGATCGTTTGGAATCTAAGCTGATCACATCATAAAAGTCAACCATAGGTCAGCATGATGGATCTTAAGTTAGTTTTGTACTTGGCCAATCTTATATTTTACATAATGGAAGCCACACAAAAGTATTCCATTATTTGGGATTTTATGATGAGCAGAAGTTATAATTTATTTTATTTCTGTTTAAATTGAGAAGCAAATGTACATGTTATGAAGAGACTGAGTGTGTTGTCTTCCCATTAATACTTCTAAAAAAGTTTTAAAAATTTCAAGGATTGTGCATTGAGCCATTTATCTGTTTTCTTTCCGATCATGCTTTCAAATATGTGTAACTTGATTTAAAAGTTGACAATAAAAGATATGCTAAAGCAAAAGTAGCATTTCCCAATTCTGATCAATGGGGAACTGCCTCTCCTTAAATGATAAGTGTATGCAATGCTTCTTAGAGTATTTCTCCAATTATAAT
This sequence comes from Chiloscyllium punctatum, assembly GCF_047496795.1. Taxonomy (NCBI): domain Eukaryota; kingdom Metazoa; phylum Chordata; class Chondrichthyes; order Orectolobiformes; family Hemiscylliidae; genus Chiloscyllium; species Chiloscyllium punctatum. The sequence continues at coordinate 75,383,229 of NC_092742.1, read as the reverse complement.
GATGCAATCTGGAAAGGACTTCTGTATGTTTGGGAAGAGGAATCAAATTAGTATTTCAGGAAAAATGCATACAACTTGCAATTCCCAGAAGAGCTTTGATCACTTTACAGTTAAAAAAAACATATATTTTTCATGCAACATCTGGTTCATCAAATTTCTGTAAAGAGATGCTTAGATCCAAAGCATAAGGAAAGAGATTTCCTTTCCATGCTTTTTTATGAATGTGTACTTTTAAATGGATTTACCATATTGATACATTAAGCACAAATTCTTCTAGTAATCTTTAACTGAGTTAAAAACAAAATGTTATTCTATAAATTTTAGTTTTCATTGTTGATGGCATGGGTAATGATTCCTACAACGCAGCTGTGACTATATCCATTGGAAAGTTCCATAAAAATGCAAATTCTTCTTAAGTCATTTGTCCTCTGAGGGAACTGACTTCCAATAAGAACTAAAACTTTTGCTTTATAATTTTAGAACATTACCATAAAATTCTTCAGGAGGTAACGATTGTTTTATTCAGAGATTCCATAACTACCACAATTCTGAAAGCAACAAGATGAAACGCGTTTGGATAAAATTTCCACTGTTGCCCACAGACTTATTGGAGCAGATTATGTTAGTCAGAGAGTGATCACAGAGTGTAATTGTAAAGTGTTGTTTAAGCAGTGTTACACTAGAAAGACTCTCTGCATCTTCTGTTATAAGCTGTAAATAATGAGTCATACGTTCTATATAGGGCTAAGCTTTTCCTTTGGTGCTGTGACTGAATTTATGTTATGCATGATTTCTGATGCTGGACTTTATGCTAAAAAAGCTATTCTGTACTAGAAAATTATATTAATTAGTGAGAAGATATACTTGATTTATCACATTTCATCACTAATTTTCATTTTGTTTCCGGATTAAATTGCTGCTATTGAATTCAACTAGTCGCCTAATTATAGTATATTTGCCAAGGCAGGCAGTCAGTTATTAAAGAATGACTGCAACTATTTTCTGAGCAGAGCTGATGAATCAGATGACTAAAAGAAGATGACACATTTATGCTTCATGCTGCTGCTATAACTTTACGGACCTTCTGAATCAGCAAACCCATCAAGAATTTCAATTGGATAACAATTGAATTACTGACATGAAATGCTGGAGAAACTCAGCAGGTCTGGCAGCATCTGTGGAAAAGAAAACAGAATTAATTATTGAGTCCAATACGATTCTTCTTTGAAGGGTTTCCATGTTCAAAGGATCATGTGCTGCCATTTCCGGCACTTCCAGCAGAATACCACCATCAAATTCATCTCACCATGCCACTCCCACCTCCCTTCCTCCCCCCCTCCCCCCCAACACACACATGTCAGGATTCTATGGAAACTGTTCACTCTGTGACACCTTGGTCCACTCTTCCAATTCTTCCTCATACCCCCACCATGACACCAACTCATGCAATATCACTTGCCCTTTCACCTCCTTGTCAGTGTTCAAGGCCCCAAGCTTCCAGGAGAAGCAGCACTTTATCTGTATTTCATTTAATCTAATCTGCTGTATTCGCTGACCACAATGAGGTCTCCTTTACACTGGCGAGATGAAACACAGGCTGTTTTGTAGAATACCTCTACTCTGTCTATATGAATGACTCTGACCTTCTCATTGCTTGCCATCTCAATAGCCCAACTTGCTGCCATGCTAACATTCCCATCCTGGGCCTGCTGCAGTGTTCCAGTGAAGCCCAACACAAGCTGAAGGAATAGTTTTTTTCTGCTTTGCGAGTTTAGGGTCTTCAGAACTGAATATTGAGTTCACCAACTTCAAACCTTGAACTCTGTCCTCCACTTTGATTACACCACCACCGCACCACCCTCATCTCTTGATAAAAGAAGAAGAGTCATATTGGACTCAAACATTAACTCTGCTTCTCTCTCCTCAGGTGCTGCCAGATCTGCTGACTTTCTCCAGTATCTTCTGTTTTTATTTCAGATTTCCAGTGTCCACAGCTTTTTGCTTCTGATGTAATTATTGATCCACACCTGGAATGAAAGGATTCAGAATCAAATATTTTGTCAGTACAGATTTTTTGATAATTATTTGAATGATTGTTACGTTTGCCTTCTGAAGCTGGGAATGATTCATGCTTCATAACAGGACTTTGGTCTTGGATGGTTGTTTGTAAACGTTAGTTCTCAATTCAGGTAGATGATTAGTGTTGGTTAGGAAAAGTATTCACAACTGCCTCTGCTGTTATTTCCTTTTAGTATCAGCTAGCTGCCAGCATGATGTAATGATGGGTAAAATACCACTGCCAGTGTGATCTGGACAGAGTGTTCCCTAAATGTTAAACCTTGTAACATATACCATGTTAAGACAAATGTCTTGAATTTTATTAACAATAGATTTACAATGGTATACGATTTGAGACTTAAATATGGTCTGGTCTCTGTGGTTATTGACTACATAGATACAGTAACTGCAAGCAGGCTATTGTTATTACTTAGCGCTACTGAAGATGAGGCAGGTATCTTCATATTGGAATGTCATATGCCATCATATGTGTTGAAGGCACCACTCCAATAAAAGTAAAATACTGTGAATGCTGAAAATTTGAAATAAAACAGGAAGTGCTGGAGAAACTGGAGAAACAGGAAGTGCTGGAGAAACTCAACAGTTCTGGCAGCATCTTTTGAAAGAGAAACAGAATTAATGTTTCGAGTCTGAAATGACTATTCTTTAAGACGAATCATTGTGGACTTGCAATGGTAACTGTGCTTTTCTCTCTCAACAGCTGCCTGCCTGATCTGAGATCTAAGTAATAAAATGACAACTATTTTCCTAATGCAGTTGCAAAAAAACTTGCATGTTGACTTCAGCATGTCTCACAACTTTTCTTAATCCCTTTCTTCAGCTCTTCCTTTGTCACACACTGCTGTGCTTTGTATCTTTCTCAGACATTAAAATCAAAGCTACATTATGCAATTAAGTATTATTTTCCTTTTAGATTTACGCCAATTTAACCTTTTTTTAACTTGTCCATGGATAGCTTTGCCTTGTAGAGATGCAAATTGGTTCCGTAGCACTTTAAATTATTTTGGTAACACTTCCTATTGTACATGTGTCATTTTACCCATTGACATATTTATTCAATTTATTGTGAACAGTCTCTGTCTCATCCCAATGATGAGACATTTAGAATCCAATAGCTGGAATTAATAGGTGGCATACAATTATTGCACCAAAAACCCCCCACCCCATCTTCAAAGGAAAGTTGGTTGTGATCCAACACAACAGAAATAAGCCAGTCTTGCAGCCATCATACACTGAAGGCAGACTAAATTGCCTGTAGGACTTCATGGCTTCACTCTGATTGGCTAGCTGCTCTAGCAGTACTGGTGCTGCCACAGGATCAGTAGTGGGCACTACTGGTATTGTAGGCAGACCGAAGAAGAATCAAACATGGATCCTGAAGTGAGGTAACCAGAAGGAAATCCCAATAAAAATTGGGAATGACACTAACTCATCTGATATATTTCAACATGGATCTCCAGTATGTATGTTATATTCATTTCCAAGTATGATTGTTTCCTTTTACTGCTTATTCCCCTGAGAAGGCTGGATGTTAGGTTGACAGAAACATAGCTCAGGGATGGGCAGGACTGACAGCTTAATGTTCCAGGATACAAATACTACAGGAAGGATAGAAAGGGAGGCAAGGATGGGGGGAGTTTTTGATAAGGGATAGCATTACAGCTGTGCTGAGGGAGGATATTCCTGGAAATACATCCAGGGAAGTTATTTGGGTCGAACTGAGAAATAAGAAAAGGATGATAACTTTATTTAGATTGTATTATAGACCCCCTAAAAGTCAGAGGGAAATTAAGAAACAAACTTGTAAGGACATCTCTGCTATCTGTAAGAAAATTAGCGTGGTTATGGTAGGGGATTTTAACTTTCCAAACATAGACTGGGACTGCCATAGTGTTAAGGGTTTAGAAGGAGATGAATTTGTTAAGTGTGTACAAGAAAAGTTTCTGATTCAGTATGTGGATGTACTTACTAGAGAAGGTGCAAAACTTGACTTACTCTTGGGAAATAAGGCAGGGCAGCTGACTGAGGTGTCAGTGGGGGAGCACTTTGGGGCCAACGACCATAATTCTATTAGATTTAAAATAATGATGGAAAAGGATAGACCAGATCTAAAAGTTGAAGTTCTAAATTGGAGAAAGGCCAATTTTGACGATATTAGGCAAGAACTTTCGAAAGCTGATTGAGGGCAGATGTTCACAGGTAAAGGGATGGCTGGAAAATGGGAAGACCTCAGAAATGAGATAACAAGAATCCAGAGAAAGTATATTCCTGTCAGGGTGAAAGGGAACGCTGGTAGGTATAGGGAATGCTGGATGACTAAAGAAATTGAGGGTTTGGTTAAGAAAAAGAAGGAAGCATATGTAAGGATAGATCGAGTGAATCCTTAGAAGAGTATAAAGGCAGTAGGAGTATACTTTAGACGAAAATCAGGAGGGAGAAAAGGGGTAATGAGATAGCTTTGGCAAATAGAATTAAGGAGAATCCTGAGAATTTTTACAAATACATTAAGGACAAAAGGGTAACTAGGGAGAGAGTAGGGCCCCTCAAAGATCAGCAAGGTGGCCTTTGTGTGCAGCCGCAGAAAAGGGGGAGATACTAAATGAGTATTTTACATCAGTATTTACTGTGGAAAAGGATATGGAAGATATAAGTTGTAGGGAAATAGGTGGTGACATCTTGCAAAATGTCCAGATTACAGAGGAGGAAGTGCTGTGTGTCTTGAAACGGGTAAAGGTGGATAAATCCCCAGAACCTGATCAGGTGCACCCTAGAACTCTGTGGTAAGCTAGAGAAGTGATTGCTGGGCCTCTTGCTGAGATATTTGTATCATAGATAGTCACAGGTGAGGTGCCGGAAGACTGGAGGTTGGCTAATGTGGTGCCACTGTTTAAGAAGGGTGGTAAGGACAAGCCAGGGAACAATAGACCGGTGAGCCTGACGTCAGTGGTGGGCAGGTTGTTGGAGGGAATCCTGAGGGACAGGATGTATATGTATTTGGAAAGGCAAGGACTGATTAGGGATGGTCAGCCTGGTTTTGTGCGTGGGAAATCATGTCTCACAAACTTGATTGAATTTTTTGAAGAAGTAACAAAGAGGATTGATAAGGGCAGAGTGGTAGATGTGATCTATGTGGACTTCAGTAAGGCGTTCAACAAGGTTCCCCATGGGAGACTGATTAGCAAGGTTAGATCTCACAGAATACAGGGAGGACTAGCCATTTGGCTCAAAGGTAGAAGACAGAGGGTGGTGGTGAAGTGTTGTTTTTCAGACTGGAGACCTGTGAGCAGTGGAGTGCCACAAGGATCGGTGCTGGGTCCTCTAACTTTTGTCATTTACATATATGATTTGGATACGAGCATAAGAGGTATAGTTAGTAAATTTGCAGATGACACCAAAATTGGAGGTGTAGTGGACAGTGAAGAGGGTTATCTCAGATTACAACAGCATCTGGACCAAATGGACCAATGGGCTGAGAAGTAGCAGATGGATTTTAATTCAGATACATGCAACGTGCAAATCTTAGCAGGACTTATACACTTAATGGTAAGATCCTAGGGAGTGTTGCTGAACAAAGAGACCTTGAAGTGCAGTTTCATAGCTCCTTGAAAGTGGAGTCGCAGGTAGATAGGATAGTGAAGAAGGTGTGTGGTATGCTTTCCTTTATTGGTCAGAGTATTGAATACAGGAGTTGGGAGGTCATGTTGCAGCCATACAGGACATTAGTTAGGCCATTGGTTAGGTCTCCTTCCTATCAGAAAGATGTTGTGAAACTTGAAAGGGTTCAGAAAAGATTTACAAGGATGTTGCCAGGGTTGGAGGATTTGAGCTATAGGGAGAGGCTGAACAGACTGGGGCTGTTTTCCCTGGAGCATCAGAGGCTGAGGGGTGACATTATCGAGGTTTATAAAATTATGAGGGGCATGGATAGGCAAAGTCTTTTCCCTGGGGTCGGGGAGTCCAGAACTAGAGGGCATAGGTTTAGGGTGAGAGGGGAAAGATATAAAAGAGACCTAAGGGGCAATGTTTTCACGCAGAGGGTGGTACGTGTATGGAACGAGCTGCCAGAGGAAGTGGTGGAGGCTGGTACAATTGCAACATTTAAGAGGCAGTTGGATGGGTATATGAATAGGAAGGGTTTGGAAGGATGTGGGCTGGGTGCTGGCAGGTGGGACTAGATTGGGTTGGGATATCTGGTCAGCATGGATGGTTTGGACCAAAGGGTCTGTTTCCATGCTGTACATCTCTATGACTCTAAGAGGATTTGGAAAGTTTAGTGAGGATTGTTTTTTCAGAATATTAAGGGGGAATGAAGGGTGGAGTATTACACTCATAGGAGGTGCACTCAATGAGCAAACAATACTCCTGAAGATAATGCTACTTTTTATTCCCACTGTTTGAGACAATTCTTAAAGTAAAACAATCCCACTTGTCTGCTCAAACCAACTGTATTTTGGTATGGTCAGAGTATTAACAGAGCCAATTAAACTTTTAACAAACTCAATCAACCCTTAATTATTTAATTGGGTGGTGGATTGCTGATTTCAGGCTGTTCCCACTCTCTGTATTTATTGCGTAGTTAGCCACCCAACCTTTATTATGTGTCCACCTGCTGAAAATACACCCATAGGGATATGCCTTTCATTATATTTCCCTCTTATCAACCTCAGTGACTAAAGCGCTTCATCCTTTTCCACCCTTTTCTCTGTATTTCCTATGGACCTTGTAATCTGTTATAATTAGTTCTCACTCTTAACCAACTTGAGTTGAATTAACAATTCATTCAATTTATTCTTTATATTCTGTATCATGTCTCTGTGACTGCTCTATTCTCATTAGGACTGTGGCCTCAACGCAGTTTAGATGGAATCTTTTCTGACAGTCCTTCCCTATCCCAATGGCACTAGATGGCATGAAATGAAATCTCTTTATCCCAAGCCTTTTTTTTCCATTTTGCGAACACTTCAGCATTGGCCTGGTATTAAACAGGTTACAATAGCTGGTTGCTCTGAAACACTTCCCTAGTGACATCGACTGCAGGCTTGGACACTTCCCTCACTCACCAATTCACTCATGTTCCCACTTCAAAGACTAGATCAACATTGGAACCAGTCATAACTCCAAAGATGTCAAACCTGACAGCTGTAATGAGAAAACACGGTGGTTCCCACAGCTTGCAGTGTTATATAGATGAAATCCATGTCTCAAAATGACTCCAATCTCTGCCATCCCAGATTGAATGAACAGCTGGTGCTGACCAACAGTTGACTATCCTAAAATTTAATCCAATGCAACAAGATCTTTGGTAAGCAGTGGCCTAGTAAGCAAACTTGAATCTTGCAGATTATCTTTGGAATATCCTTCAGGTATTTTTGTTTGTTTGTTACTATGTTAGTCAAGATTCAGAGTTACATACAGATTAGGTTGTTGGTTTATCATGATAAACTGGATCCTCCACATGATTTTATATACATTATGTAATATACATGCACATACAAAATCCATAACCCTGTTTTCCTAACAGGGAAGAAACATTCATTGACTCCTTGACCAGTATGGAAGTAATGAATTCAATCCACTATTTCCATTACTTTGCTGGCATGCATCACTCTTCGATGGAACTCAAAATAATTAGCAATGTAGTTTGGAAAAATTGCACCTACCTTTTGTACTCTAAAACACATGCAAAATTAACTTTCTGCCTATGAAGGGACACCAACAGAAAAATGGCAATGCACATACTGAGGAATGCTATGGCAGACATACAAAAAAGAAAAGGTAATTCAAGTGTCAATTTTGGGCTTCTGGTCCTGGTCAGAATGTTTACAATTTTGGGCAAGGTGCCCCAAAAACATATCGTTCTTTTATTGGCTTTTCTTCATCTGGTCGCTAGACCTTACAACAGATTAAAAAAACCTTGAAGTGTGTTAGAGAGGAGTTGTTTGTTTTAATGAGAGTCACAGATTATGAGGAGGAAGGTTCAATATTCAAAATCTTGTGTGTTCATTCTGGTGTTTTTCTGCTGTAGATGCAAGGTACAGGTCACAATTTTACAGCAAATATTCCACCCACTCAGGCATTATGATCTGATGTTCTGAAATTGAAGCAGTTATATAATTAAGTGGGCCTTGAGCTGCTATAAACCAATGAAATGAGTCTGAGGAATTTATAAAGTCATCAAAACTCTAAAACAGGAGGACGTGCTCCCAGAAAACTGTAGTGTTATATAAAACAGTGGCTATCACATGCGCTTTATATTCATATTCTGCTATTATAGCTTTGTTGACTGTTATATGTGGTTCATGCCAACATTTTGTTGGATGTGTTTTTGCATTCTGCTGCTGCTGGTGAATTTTGTCATTTAGCTTTCCAGTCTGTTCTCAAACTATGGGCTGATAAATATACAGGTAAAGAAGGATGAGCTATGAGTGCTGAACCCACCAACATACTGCTTTCTCCAATAAATTATAGAACCACACACAGGTCCTCCCAGCACGAGTAAATGCTCTCTTTTGAAAAAGGTAGGTAGGAAAATCTCTTAAGTGGAATGTTCCCTACCCCTGAACGATATGGGAAATGGGAAAATGAAGTTGTTGGGGGGTGGTACAGTAGCTCTCTGATTAGCACTGCTGCCTCACAGCGCCAGAGACCTGGGTTCAGTTCCTCTGGGTGCTCCAGTTTCCTTCTGTGGTCCAAAGATGTGCGGTTTTGGTGGATTGGCCATGCTAAATTGCCCATAGTATCTAGGAATGCTTAGGTTGGGTCGGTTGGCTTTGGTGGATGTGGGGATACTGGGGTGCGTCTGTGCAGACCCGATGGGCCAAGTGGCCTGCTAATGCACTCTAGGGGTTCTATATTGTCAATAAATAAAAGGCCAATTTTCCATCCAAGGTTTCAATGACTAGCTGAAAACCTTGCGAGTGAGTGGTAGGGGGCCTTTTTGCATGTGTTAACATCACATTGTTACCTATACTTGCCTGCTTTATACGCAAGTTACTATTGTCCCAGGCAGTTGAGAGAAACCAGTTGACAACAGTTATTGACACAAAAGGCTAAGCAGGCACTTGGCAGCTGCAGCTTGTGGCATCTTCTCTGCGTTGTTATCTTAGCCAGCAGACTTCAACACCTCAGGACAAACTTCATGGCCAGTGACCACCTGCATAGTTCATACATGGAAGTCAGCATTGTACAAGCGCCAGCCTTACCGCATCATTTTGACACAACTCAGGCTCATTTAATAATATGGTTCACCACTTCAATACTGCACTTTGGAACATATCAATGCTGTATATAGCAATACTACTGCCAGGCCACTTAGCACACAAGGACAGATATGCTTCCATGCCTCAGTACAAGGCTTTTCGCTTGTTCTTGTAGTGCTCACTCACTCTGCATCCACTTGGATGTTGACAGCATTCCTTCCTTACATTTCTATGCATTGCTGCCTCATTCAGGGGCTCACAGTACTTTGTGCTTCATCTTTCTGCACAGACACAAAGTCAGGCAGCCTGTCATGTTTGCCAGCAATGAATAGTCAAGCGGTTGGATATGTTTTTGCGTTGACGCTGCATCAATGTCATGCCTATGCCATGTGTCAGCATCTTATTTTAAAAGTAATAATGCTCTCTTCTGTCAGAAGCTTGTGCCTACTTTTACAAGACAGCAGGAACCCCTTTCTAACCACAGCAGTAGTTTTAAGACCCAAGAAAGAGTGGGTTTGGATGTGATGGGAAGCAAAATATACAAACACTCCAAACCAATCTGCCCAATTACTGTTTTAGTGGAAACGAGTCAGGATCTTGTCTCAGGAAACAGTGATGTCATTGAAATCTTTTAAGGAGGCAGTGTACCCTCAATTAATGGGCTTTTAACCTTTGACTAGTGGTTGCCATTTTCCTGGTTCTTAGGAATCCCAGCTGTTAAACGGAAACTGAAATGGTTGGATGTGTAATGTAAGTGTATTTATAGCACTGCTTGTAGGCTGGGAACAGCAACTGTGTTTCCGGCAGGTCCAATAAACATACCTCTGCTATCTTACTGTGATCAACAACAATCTCGCACCCACTCAGATATTATGATCCAATGTTCTGAAATTATAAGGCATGGACACAGAACTCAGACTCACATGACTCCCCCCCCCTTCACTTTTCTGGCATCCCATTGATTTTTTTGTGCCCAACAATTGTCTAACCTGTCAATTGGGCTGCTGTCTGCCTGGAAACCGATGGAAAGGATCTATAAGACATCCTGCAGTTAAATCCTTCACGACATCCAGGAAGCCCTTACTTCCGGGTTTCCTGTCCGGAAATCCACTCGTTCACTGCTCTCTAAATGGCCCCAGGTACATCTCAGGGTCCAGATGTCTCAAGAATTCCTTCCAGAGACCAATAATACTTTGCAAGAAATAAAAAGATTTCCCGGCAACAAGGCTAACTCATTCAGTACAGATCTAATCTGCTTGACCTATACATTCATTATTTCCAAATAATAAACTAACCTACCTAATTAGACTGAATCTGAGCCCTTCATTAAAATAAAAACTCAATCATATCCTATCTAAACTTGAGCTTTGCCAAGATAAATAATTTCTGTTGCTGCCAAGTTTTGCGTATAGGTTCCTATTTTCAGACGCTATACACACTGGTATTGTAAACAGGATGAGGATGAGACTGGGTTTGTGGTTTTTGGGAATAGATTAAGGTACATTAGGGAGTTAGAGGTTTTTTTTTGATTAGATTAGATTACTTACAATGTGGAAACAGGCCCTTCGGCCCAACAAGTCCACACCGACCCGCTGAAGTGCAACCCACCCGGACCCATTCCCCTACATTTACCTCTTCACCTAACACTACGGGCAATTTAGCATGGCCAATTCACCTAACCTGCACATTTTTGGATTGTGGGAGGAAACCAGAGCACCCGAGGAAACCCACGCAGACACAGGGAGAATGTGCAAACTCCACACAGAGAGTCGCCAGAGGCAGGAATTGAACCCGGGTCTCTGGCACTTTGAGGCAGCAGTGCTAACCACTGTGCCACCGTGCTGTCCACCACATGACTCCCCCCACATGTTTTGAAGTATGTGACTCCGTTTTCAATCTGTTATATCTAGATCACGATACAGAAAGTACTTTATGGTTTGGTGCACAGTTCTTAAGTTATGTTTTTTTTTCTGATTTTCTCCTTGTTCGGAATCTATTTCCTTGTTCATTTTGCTCCATGCATTACTGATGAAGAAAGCATAGGATGTAAATCGATTGTTGGATCTCTTTTCTATCAGATATTAATACATTGGAACTATTTGTCTTGATTTTGCCTCTGATCATCTTCTGTCACTTATGGATCTCACTAACACATGAAACTCGCTCATGTGACATATATTGTAAGAAAGTGTGATGTGCTGTCAAACCCTTTTAACAGTGCAAATAAATCCATTGCCGCTTCATTTTATAGGCAAATGAATCAACATTTTGTTATCTTGGAATTATTTTGGACCCCAGAACAGTTTTGTATCTATAGATTTATCCACTGGCACAACTTTGATAGGCCTTACAGCTCCTAGCTTTCTGTGATGCATCAAGGACTTTGTCATTTGAACAAACACCGTAATAGGGACACTAAAATATCTGTATTCAATCAGTTGCTGAGAAGTTGTGATTGCAACTTTAGCTTTCCAGTCACAGACCCTCTAGTGTGTTTTGGAGGAAGGCGAACAAATAAATGCTTATATCCCATTATTAGACTTTACAGGTAGATTGAACCAGCACTGCTTCATTCAATATTTTATAAGCTCGTTGTATATTGTAAATGCAAATCCAGTACATTTCAAGTCCTAATGCTTTCTTAATGAGAAACAATTTACAAATATGGTTGTGATGTGTACAAATTTCAATAGTTTACAAACCATACCCTAGTTCCTCTAACTTTTTTTTATAAAGCTTTTGAGTAAAGTAATCTCAAAAATGAAAAGGAACTAAAAATTTCATGGCTGGATACAAGGTTCATTCTTAAAAAAATGTCATGAGATCTTAATGTCATTTTATTTTCCTTCATTAAATCTTCTGAACATTTTATAACTTTAGTTCTTCTGTTTTGACATATTTAGCTCTATCTTATTTCACTTCCCTTTCTGAGTGTTCATGTTTCACTCACATTAATTCTACCTCTTTTTAACTTGAGTGACTGTTAAACAATGAAGTATTTTCCAGAATTTTTTTTATTGTGTTTTCCGACCCACTATGTTTTCTTATGTCTGATTGTCCTAGATCTTCCTGTTCATGGTTCAATGTCACACATCACTAAAATAAAAACGACAATTCTGTTTCGCCATGCTCCAAACTTTCATATATATTGAGAAGCATTGGATTAGCACTGATATAATTTTGATATTTTTCAACACCGCTTTAATCCTTCACTTATCTTTCTGCTGATTTGAAGATCCACCAGCTGCTGAAAATCTGCTTGTTTCTGTACCCTATCATCAGGACTCACTAAATATAACAAGTATTTCCTTTAACAAATGAAGTACTCAGGTTAACTTTTTGAGATGTAACGGGTTCTCATTTATGGTACATTACAATACTGTTAGAACAGGCTCGGCCATATTAATATGTTCAACTCTGCTGTTCATGGAAATCGTGAAGGAATTCATGGAAAAATGTTAATGGATTAAGCTTACTCTGAAGTAAGCTTTCTGTGATTTGCTTTGAAGTTCAGTAACCTCAGATAAGTCAAGTAGATAAAATACTCTATTGATGCATATTTTTGACTGCAGCATTAAAGATAAAATTATTTCCACTACACAAATGCCAAAGTAATTTTTATTTTTAAGAGGTGAAAGCATATTATATCTAAAGCCTAAGGGGTTGTATAGAATGTCTAATTCCATAACCTGGCTGTAATAACTTAATCCACAATCTCAAATATATGGTGGTATTTGTTTATTAAGTATGCCATACTGCCACTCTAGTAGAAAGCTCTGGAAAAAGAGTGAACAAGTGGTTCAGTGGTTAGCACTGCTGCCTCACAGAGCCAGTGATCTGGGTTTGATTCCACCCTTGGGCAACTGTCTGTGTGGATATTCTCCCCATGTCTGCGTGGGTTTCCACTGGGTATTTCAGTTTCCTCCCACATCCCAAAGATGTGCAGGTTAGGTGGATTGGCCATGGTGCATTGCCCATAGTGTCCAGGGATGTGCTAGGTGGATTAGCCATGGGAAATAGAGGGTAGGAGGGGGGTGCTTTTCAGAGTGTCAGTATGGACTCAGTGGGCTGATTGGCCTGTTTCCACACTCTACGGATTCAATAAGGAGACATCTGGAAATGCAGGTCTAGACCTGAGCTGGTATTTCCCTTTTTTGCTTTACAGGGAAGATTGTGGTATCTCCTGCAAAGTGCCTACTAACAAATCAAACCATTTAAGGGCTTATTAAAAGTCTGAGTTGCGGAAAATATTTTGACATTTTGATGTAGGCTTTTAGGAGCCCTCAGTCTTCAGTCACAATGAGGGCAGGTGTATCCGGTGGGGGAGTTACTGACATTATTTAGAGCAGTTAACAGGATTGAAAAATTATTGAAGATGACAGAAAGGGATATTCTCATGATAGACTGTGTGGGTGGTTGGGGGGGGGCGGTGGAGGTGAGGTGAAGAGATAACACCGATGTCGTACATGTGAGATTGCCTCAAACCTCTAACATAGAGGATGGACAGTGATATTCTCTGGGATTGGAATACTAGGTTTTGGAAAGACAGTGATGAGTTTACCATTGTCTGATTGGCCAACAATATAGCTTGCAAGTGGCAACACTTCTCATATAAACATATGACTGAGGAGCAGGAATAGGCCATTCAGATCCAGGAACCTGCCATTTAATAAGTTGATGGTTGAAAATATTGCTACTACAAATCTATATTTTCATTTAGAAAAAAAAACAAAGGACTGCTGATGCTAGAAATCAGAATCAGAAATTGCTGGAAAAACCCAACAGATCTGGCAGCATCTGAAGAGAAAAATCAGAGTTATTGCCATGTTGCTTTTCTTCACTTCTAACCTTAACCTAAGAAGGCCCAGGGGAAGATCAGCCCTGCTCTATGAGACCCAATTTTGTGGAAGTGTGCCAGCTCTACATCAGAGAGGAAGATTGCAAAGGCCCAGATCAAACCTGTGGATTGTTGTGGGTAATTTCCTTTCTCAGCCAGATAAAGCTAGCTAGATAGTAAATATGGAAATTTGTGAGCTGATCACATGTTGCTTTTAATAAGGAATATTTTGTTTTTAAAATCAAGTAGAACTGCAAACCAAATTCTGTGTCCTTTTGTCCACATCACCGACAAGAGTGCTTGGGTTAAGTGTTTTTAGTACATGAACTGGTCAAAGTGTCCAGAGCACGAACAACATCAGTCAATGCCCAGTCCCTCTCAACTTAACTTGCTCTGCTGGACAGACGCCCACATCTACCTTACCTAAATAGACAGGCAAGAGGCTGGAAGAACACAGCAAGCCAAGAGATGGAGAAGTCAACATTCGGGTATAACCCTTCTTCAGGACTGGGAGTGGGTGTAGGGGGAGCTGCAGCTAAAGGGGGTGGCGGGGGCAGGTGGTGAAGTGGGGATAGAAGAAGACAGATAGAGGATACGACCTGGTTGGTCAATGGGAGAATGAATCCAATTGGAAGCAGGGAGGAGTGAAAGGGAGGGGGAAGGAGGGAGATTATGCAGATTAGTCTTTGCTGTAATGACAGTACTTCATTTTGATCAGGGCCTAAGTGAGGAGACCATTGTGAGTCTTTCACCAGGTAAACCAAAAGGAAAAAAGTTGCTTTTAAAACATTAGGAAAATCTTTCCTTGTGGGACATTGAGGAGCATTCCATGGTGACAAGAGGACCAGGAATGCTTCATGGAACCTGTCTTAAATTGTTGCATTCCAACAATACTCTCCCCCTTGACAGGTCAGTAGCTTTCTATTCCCTAGTGCTGGCATCTGTCCTGCTGGTTTCAGGCTGGCAGCTGAGGGCATCCAGCTCAGCATTGGCATTTAAAATCACCAGGTTCTTTAAGCACAACTAAGGTCAGTATGGTCTGACCTGGTCCTATCCATTCACCCAATTCCTGCTCCGAGTTAAGGCCTGGACTACAGTATAGTATGTATTTATGTTTTCTGATTGGTACTGACAACACCTTATTCATTCATAATTTTGGAACAACTTGGTGGTTGCCATTTTTAAATGATCTATATGCAGTCTGAAGTAACTCCACAGAGGTCAGTACCCATCACCAATTCACTCTTTATTTACAGATGAGAGTCCTTGACACTGATCCAGTTCTGTCAGAGCCAGCTCTCAGAGTGAGCAGAATCTCTGACACTCATGTTATTATCTGTCAGCCCTGAACTCATATCCTATGATGTCCACCTTGGTGGATCTCGTTACAATCACAACACAGTAGATGGAAAATAAATTATTAGTGTTTTGCTTAAGTACTAAGAAATAGTTATCACACAGTGCGTTTGTAAAGAATTACAGTATCATAAACCACCCCTTTCAACTTGAGCACTTGTATTTCTGACTCTAGTAGTAACACCTTGCAAATGGATAAATGCTGATTCCACAGGCAGCAAGCCTCACTGGGAATCTGGTCATGCAGATATAAAGGTATTCAACTTGATGTGCATCAATCATGCATTAATAATGCAATACAATCTTAAAAGAAAAACGTGTATGTTTCTAACCTGAGAGCTGAAATTTCAGCAATTATAATGCCCTTTCAATTACCTAAGCTGCAGCATCTATATGGATTGTTCATTTGGACCACTTTCCCTTTGTTGAATATGTTCTAATGGGAGATACCTGACCATGGGCATTAAAGTAAGAGGCCAGATTTGCTGTTAATTCAGACTATATCTGAGTGTGATGTGCGAAATGCCCTGTGAGAACAGTTAGTATTCTCGACTGATTTGAAACAATAGATTTAACATACCTGGTCAGACATGTGACACGTGACTGCTTGGTTCACCTCTTCTAACCTGGGCCAGTCATGTATGAATGCTTATTATTACAACATTGTTTATAAAAAGCTTTATGAAGGGCAACTCTGAATGATATTTGTGAATTTTTAATCCCTTCATGCAAATGTGATAATAACTTTTAAATATAAAACAGATTTGTGTGAACAGTTATGAGGTATGACCTTTTGCAAAGGAAGATTTCATCCTTATTTAGCTTCCTTCAGACATCCCTGATCACTGGTTCTTGATTACATATAGCTTTTGTTGTGGACTAATGGTTTCTACAGAACTCTGTTAAAAGTCAGGTGTGGAAATCCCCAGGGGACTAAACCTGGTACTCCCAAAAACTTGCCACTAAATTTTATTTTATAGTAAACTCCCGTGGCATCGGCACTTACCAATGGTAAGCAATGAAAGGGGCCTTTTCTTTAAGGCAGTCAAAATGTACTGTCCACACATTTTCAGGGATTGCGAATGGGAGTAGAGATGGTGCTGGTAGTGGATCTAATTAAAGTTGAATAATTGAAACGTTTCACTCATTTTCTTTTCCTGCTTTTATGTACTTGAGACACTTCGTCAAAATGTCAAATTTAAGTCCACACATTGCTGTAAAGAACTTTCATACAAGTCAAGCATAAATCCATATACAAGGCACATTTTGGTAACTACTCCATTTTATTGTACAACACTTGACAGAACAATCGCATAGTTCACTAGTAAATCATTGTAGTATAGTTGTTCCCAATCTCTTTGGTTAATTACATTTTAACGTGTTTTTTTTTACAGACAATGCAGACATGACATACATACATGCAAGTTGCACTGTTCGAAAGCCACTTTTGTTTAAAACTAATACCATATACAATGAATATATTAAACAGTGACAAATATATGGAAGCAATGCAATGTGTTGGTAGACTATGTAACATATACGTCTGCAAATTTTCAGTAAGTTGGAAGGGCATTCAAAAATAATTTTGAGGTAATAAAGTACTGAAAGTTGCTAATATTGTTGTTATCAAAGTGCTTTTTTTTAACAAATTGACTTAATTGAACTTCTATACCATCGGTTCAAGGTGACTTTCTGACCATTTAATCCAATGACTATACCATTTCTGAGCTCAATGTCTCAGAAAATAAAACACTCCTCTCTCAGAAAAGGTGTGGGGAGGTGCTGGACAGGCAGGATGAGGGGAGCAAAGTTTGAGCAAAAATTAACATCCAATACTGTTGAATGGCTATACATCTATTGAACAGCTATACATCTTTAGGAGAGGAAGGAAGAAAAAGTTGAAAGAGTGTATGGGAGAAAAGGGGTGAAAAGCATGTTTCAATCTGTGAAAACTGAAAAAGGTTCCAAAAATATTGCTACCTAAGTAAGAACAAACCGAAGGTACAGTTCTGATTATTTGTATTAGTTGCTGTGACTAGAAATACCCATCAGTGAATCAATTTTTATTGTCACTCTGTAATTTTTTAATACAGTTAGAATGTAACTCCCATTATGATCATAAATATTCTATTGACATTTTCTCTCAATTTATTATAATTCTGACAGATTAACTATTGGCCAACTGGATAAAAAGATCAAACAAAGATCAAAGGGAGTTGACAGTGATGAAACTGAAGGGACTTCATATTTCAGATAAAGCTGATCAGAATGTTATGTTTTCATGAACACCTTTGTTACATCGACCAATCTGCAAATGTTCAATTAGGCATCAAAAGATTTTATAATAAAATTTATTATCTATTGGAAGCACAAATTTTCACCTTTCTCTGCCCAGAAGCTCACACCAAACTGGGGAAGAACCCAGCTTTAAGTATTTTATAATCAATCTGTTCAGATAGGAAGTGTTTGGAGGGATATGGGCCGGGTGCTGGCAGGTAGGACTAGATTGGATTGGGATATCTGGTCGGCATGGACAGGTTGGACCAAAGGGTCTGTTTCCATGCTCCTCTCATCCAGAGGTGCGGGCACTTCCAGGATAACCCTCAAATCAACTCCACAATTAAACAACTTTTGTTTTATTTACAGAAGTGCTTTTATACACCTCTGAATGTATTTTTTCACCATTAAATCATCTGTGTTACTTTTGTCCTTTAATCTCCACCACTAATTCACCCGTGTTTCTGAATCAAGACCAATTTATGGGCAAAGCCTGTCAGAGGCAGCACAAGCAACATCAAAAGTGTAGGAAAAGGAGGGAGCCAAAATCAAGATAGAGTTAGGGAAGAAAAAGGCATTGCAACCTCTGTGGCACCCCATCACTCTCTAAAGGCATCAAGACAGTTGAAGGTCACCACGTGCTCCATCTTCAAGAACACTCAGGCACAGATGCAGCATTGAAGGGGACAGGCAGTTGTGAGTTATGACCTCTGTTCCATGGCCTGCTGCCTCGCCTCTTTGATCAGCCCCAGAGCAGATTCAAGAGCAGGTCCTCCGACTTGCCCACTTTCCTCGGTGAACCCAGTATCATTTTTCTTATGAGCTCCAATGAGCGTCATTTGTACTTAATCAATTCTAGAGTTATTCAGTTTGACCCTTGAGGGATCTTGTAGCACAGTTGTAGGGTCTCTATCTCTGAGCCAGGAGGCCCAGGTTCAGTCCCACCTGCCCTAGGTAACAATGTCCCTGATTAGACAATATCTTCTGTTGGACCCTTAAAGCGACCTCTGTTTCTTACTCTGGAAATTTCAGAGCAATTCATACTGCATTGAAAGAAACTGTTAGCTCACTAGAATGCAGAGTCTTCTTTGTGGAGCACATTAAATTGGCAAAGGAAATCCCTCAGACTATTTTAATTTTGCAACTATTAGATGTTGAAAATAATATCGCCCTAAAATAACATTTGCAGCAAGTCTTCAGTTGAAGCACTCCGACTGTCCAACATGAATTATAATGTAACAAAATGGGAAGAACAGTAATCTGGAATGACCATTTTAAAAGATTTATTTCAAGGGCATAATTAGTGATAATCATGACAGGAACCTGACTTTGGCCACTGGAATTAAAACAGAGGAGAATTCAATTTTATTAACAAGTCTTAGTTATATAAGTAGGTGTCTGGCCAATGAATTTAACTTGGCTGTAGACTAACCTTTTGAGTTTTTTCTTTGCAGTCAACCAGAACTGTTCTAAACTTAGGTGAAATGGAACCAGATCCAAATCGAAGAATGTAAGAAAAATAGCAGCAGGGGTGAGAAATGAATTCAAACATTTTATACAAGTAAGGGGACGAACATGAAACAAAACTAAAGATTGGATGAAGGTGAAAATGGAAGGTATAGCTTAGAGGGGGAAAGTTCAAAACTGGGAACATAACCAAGACAGGATGAGGTTAAAATAAAAATTGAAAGAGCTGCAGATGCTGTAAATCAGAAACAAAACCAGAAGTTGCTGGAAAAGCTCAGCAAGTCTGGCAGCATCTGGGATGAGAAATCAGAGCTAATGTTTTGGTTCTGGGTGACCCTTCCCCAGAACTGATAAAGGGAGGAAAATGTTGGTTTATAAGCAGAAGATAGGATGGGGAAAAGGGTTAAGGAGTAAACGATAGTTGGGAATGGACCCAAAGAGAGAGAAGTATAGTTATACTGACAAAGGAGTGTATAACAATCTGGCTAGGAGGGTGAATAGCTGTGTATGGAAATTGTTAATGACTAACAATAGGTAATGTGTAATCACATGTGACAACAAAGCCTGGTGTGTGGGGTAGGGGGCCAGGACATGGGAGAGTTCAGGCCCTAAATTTATTGAACTTGATATTAAGTTCAGAGGCTAAAATGTTCTTTTTTTTTAATATTTCTAATAAATTATCAATGTTTGATTTAAATTAAAATGGTAATGACATTTATTTATTCTTGGATGATCTCAAAAACATCAAATTCCCTGGACAAAAAAAAACCCGTTAAAAACTCAATGCTGGAAATCAGAAACAAAAACAAAAATGAAAACAGAAAATACTGGAAAACCTCAGGTCTGTGGAGAGAAATTAGAGTTAATGGTTCAGGTTCAGTGATCCTTTTTCAGAACAGGGAATGGTTCTGAGGAAAGGTCACTGAAGGCAAAATGTTAACTCGGATTTCTTTCCACAGGAAGTAAAGGACCCAGGGTGGTGGTGGGTTGCTTTTCAGACTGGAGGCCTGTGACCAATGGTGTGCCACAAGGATTGGCGCTGGATCTACTGCTTTTCGTCATTTGTCTAAATGATTTGGATGTGAACATAGGAGATTTGGTTAATAAGTTTGCGGATGACACCAACATTGGAGGTACAGTGGATAGTTAAGAAGGTTACCTCAAAGGATAAGGGGATCTTGATCAGATGGACCAATGGGTTGAGGAGTAGAAGATGGACTTTAATTTAGATAGATGTTAGGTGCTCCATTTTGGAAAGGCAAATCAGGGCAGCACTTATATACTTTATGGTAAGGTCCTGGGTGTATCACTGAACAAAGGGACCTTGGAGTGCAGGTTCATAATTCTTTGAAAGTAGAGTCTAAGGTAGATAGGATATTGAAGGCGGCATTTGGTATGCTTTCCTTTATTGGTCAGAGTATCGAGTACAGGAGTTGGGAGGCCATGTTGTGGCAGTACAGGACATTGGTTAGGCCACTTTTGGAATATTGTGTGCAATTCTGGTCTCCCTCCTCTAGGAAAGATGTTGTGAAACTTGAAAGGGTTCAGAAAAGATTTACAAGGATGTTGCCAGGGTTGAAGGGTTTGAGCTATGGGAGAGGCTGAATAGGCTAAGGCTGCTTTCCCTGTAGCATCAGAGGCTGAGGGATGACTTTATCGAGGTTTATAAAATCATGATTAGATTAGATTTCCTACAGTGTGGAAACAGGCCCTACGGCCCAACAAGTCCACACCGACCCTCCGAAGAGTAATCCACCCGGACCCATTTCCCTCTGACTAATGCACCTAACACTATGTGCAATTTAGCATGGCCAATTTACCTAACCTGCACATCTTTGGACTGTGGGAGGAAACCGGAGCAACTGGAAGAAACCCACGCAGACATGGGGAGAATGTGCAAACTCCACACAGACAGTTGCCCAAGGGTGGAATTGAACCCGGGACCCTGCCGCTGTGAGGCAGCAGTGTTCACTACTGAGCCACCATGCCATTCATCGTGAGGGGCATGGATAGGGTAAATAAACAAGGTCTTTTCCCTGGGTTGGGCGAGTCCAGAAGTAGAGGGGATACGTTTAGGGTGAGAGAGGAAAGATTTAAAAGGAACCTAAGGGCAATATTTTCATGCAAATGGTAGTGCATGTATTGAATGAGTTGCCAGAGGAAGTGGTGGAGGCTAGTACAACTACAACATTTCAAATTCTTCTGGATGGGTATATGAATAGGAAGGATTTAGAGTGAAATGGGCCAAGTTCTGGCAAATGGGACTAGATTAGGTTAGGATGTCTGGTCGGCATGGATGAGTCAGACTAAAGGATCTGTTTCCGTGCTGTACATCCCAATGACTCTATGACTCTAGTGCTGATATTGGGATAGTGGGAGTTGATGTTTGGCAGTGATTCACTGCACTAGATAACTGCCTAGTGTTACACTTATTGTATTTCCTCTTTTGAAAGGTTCGGCAGCACCATTAATGCTTGCCCTAATATGTGTTGAGAGTGTGGTGCTGGAAAAGCACAGCAGGCCAGGCAGCACCCCTGGAGCAGGAGCAGGAGTATAAGCCCTTCATCAAGAATGAGGCTTGTTAGGTCTGAGAGATACATGGGACGGGGGAGGGGCTTGGGGAGAAGGTAGCTGAGAAAGTGATAGGTGCCCTAATGTGGCCTGGCATCGTCCCTAATTCGATGGTAACTATGGAAAGAGGTAATCCCTCACATTTTCCATGATTACCACCTTGGCAATCGCACATGTCAGGAATGCCAGTTGACCACAGGCACCCAATGTTCCTCAGTGTGATGGAAAGTGAGAAAAAATATTACGTTGGTAAATCAGATTGCATGTGACTAAACATGTTAAGGTGCAGTTTTATTTAAGTTTACATACTGGATTTGTATGAGACACAACAACATTACTTTTTTCCTCGAAGTTGCTTGGTATATTTAACCTAGCAGTGATATGAATTCTGCAGCAGGAACTAGATTTGCTTTTTCTCATTCTCTAAGCTCCCAAGTGTGGGAGATAATGCCATAAGGGATCTGCCTGAATAGAACCCCACAATAGTCAGTGGGTTTGAGAGTCAGAAAAGATTCCACCCATTACTTCCATTGGCAATTCCACTGGGGAGTTGCACCTTATATTAACTTTTCTTTACTCTTTACACACCTTTGCAGTTCCATCAGTTTCTGCTTTAATTATATTGCATTGTTTAGTTCTCATAATGTAACCAAAGTGGTAGCAATACATATCAATTAACACGAAAAATGTAGCCCTGCCCAAAACTGATATTGAAAACATAAATCAACATGACAGTAATCTTACAGTGAGAAGACAGTCAGTACTAGTCAAACCATTACATTTGTACAAAATGGAACTTAGAAAAAGAGAAGCATTTGTAAAAGACTGATCCCACCTTTCTTTGTGTTGTGTTTGATGTGATGCTTCCCATAAAATAATCATGAATTGCTTGTTTCTGAAAGATCAAGAGCTGAATTTCAAGATTTTTTATTAATCAAAATGTTTTAAGTTCAACAATGTGGCATTGGCAGAATTAGTTGTGGCTTTTAAAGGGAAACTGCATAATTATCTGCAGAGAAAACAATTGCAGTGGTACAGAGAAAAAATGGGAGAATTGGATTTGCTGCATTGTTCTTACTGGCAGTGACATGAAGGGCCAAATGAGCTCCTACTGTGCTATTTGCTTCCATGGTTCCAAGTTATGAAGTTGATTGCATTTATGACTTGTTGAGATAACAAATTGAATGTTTTAGCTTGTGGTTCTGGTTGTTCAACTTTTAAGCCAGGTTATAATGTTTAATTAGCTATAAGTAAATAACATTCCATCTAATAGATTAAGATTAAATCTGTTTAGATTCATGATCTTGCCTCTTTTTATAGCTATTATCAATTTATTCTCAGAACGGCTATGAGGAAGTTTGAAGCACAGCGGCCAGTTGCTCTGCCTCTGATCCAGGAGTTTGTAATTCATGTCCCACTCCAGGACCTGATGGTCAAGGAAGGTGCACTCAAAACTTGGCCAAACAGTGTTGTATCAAAATTATAAACTTTACAACACATGTCAAAGGCAGTCTCTTAGAGTGAGAGATTTTTCTGGTCAGTCATGCCATGAAAGAAATAGGAGCCATTACCATCAATATCCATTGCTGTAGTGATAATGTAGATGTAAAAGTGTATTTTGGCACAAACAAATTTAGAAGGCAGTGCAGAAGGCAGGGTGGAATTAGGGACCTCCCTCCTTGATGGAGAGTGTGGTGGTGTGATTTGGATATACCTGCAGGGCAAACAAAACTCAAGAAGAATGGTCATAGCACAGTAGGAGGCAATTTGTAATAATGCCGGGAAGAGCAATGCAACAAATCTAATTCTCCCACCTTTTTTCCCATATCGCTGCAACTGTTTCCTCTTCAGACAATTACACAATTCCCCTTTAAAAGCCATGATTACTTTTACCACCACCTCATTCCTAGGTTGTGTCTTAAAGATTTTAACTGGTCACTATATTAAAAAGTTCCTCCTCATGCCACAGTTGGCTCTTTTGCCAACCACTTTGTCTAGTGATCCTTGATCTTTCTGCCACATGGGAACAGTTTCTCCCATTCTACCTTGTTCAAACCCCTCATGGTTTACTATCCATTAAGAGTTACAATGACAATATTAATAAGATAAAACTGACTGTAAACTTTTCAGATTGTAATTACACCCTTGTGCCAAGTGGCACTGCTTCAGTTGTGGCTCTGAGAGCTGGATTTAGATTGTGCAGTTTGAATATACATAGTGTGCTTAATTTCCTAGGATGATTCAGTACAGTCAATTTCATTGAGAACATGCTTACCTTTATGTTTCACACTTTATACTCGGTAGCATTGTTTCAAATATTTTTTCATAAACTACAGGACAAATTTCAAAGACTGTGCAGTGACATTTGTACCAATGTTGCTTTGAAAAGTTACAGGGAGCTACTGCAGAGATGTGTGTGCATGTGAGAAACAGAGAAAGGCAGATAAAAATCAGGGCTCCGGTTACACACCTGTTCTGGCTTTTGTTCCCTGTTCTACACACATCAGAAAGTGGATACACTTGGGAGAAAAGAGGAATAGTTGGTTAATATTACTTCCATTTTTAAATGAGCGCACGAGATGAATTGCAAATCAACCTGTGTTTGCTTAACATATAGAAAGGTCAAAGAGTTTTCTATATGTCTGTGTAAGAGGCAGATTCACACTGGAGTCAAAGAATGAGGGAATGAAAGAGAACATTCAGACAGACACCGTGAGGTCACTAGTGGTGATCAATAAAGCCCTAAGTCAGAGAAAGATGAGAGAAGTACGAAAGTGTTCCTCTCAATACTAATTTAATATTTTAATATTTGAATCTAATGGGAATGGATAGGAAGAGAGGGGGACATTGGAAGGAAATACACTTTTACATCTATATTGTCACTGGAGCTCTGGACATTGATGGTATTGGCTCCAATTTCTTTCACCGCATAGCTGACCAGAAAACTCTCCCACTCGTACCAGTCTGTCATTGACATGTGTTGTAAAGATTTTAAGGTTGATTCAATGCTGTTTGGTTAAGTTATGAATGCATCTTCCTTGACCATCGGGTGGGATTTGAGCTGCAAATTTCTAGATTAGAGGCAGGACAACTGGCCACTGTGCCATGAAATTTCCTCACGACCATTCTGAGAGTCTATAAATTGGCACTAACTATAAATAGAGGCAAAGTTATACATCTAAACAGATGTAATGCTCATCAATTAGATTACATGCTGCTCTATTTGCTTAGAGTTCAAGGACATGAAAAGTTTCTTGCCATTTGCCATTTATTCTTGGAGCAAGTGGGAATGGGTACAATCGAATGGCAGTAAATGGAGTGGCAAATGACAGCAGAGCAAGAAGACATAGGGGTTGAGTGAAGATCTTAAAAGGGAAGTGCTTGTGTTAGTGATGAGGCTAATAGCATGAAGGAAGTGGAGAAAGATAAGAGGAAGGTATAAATAATTGAGGGAACTAATGCAAAAGTGTCTGCTGAGGGCTACATTTTTCTTGTACTGCTGATATCAAATGCAGCTTACTGTTTTTAGTGGCTTCTTTATTGAACAGAGCAGAAAAACAAATGAAGAATCAGAAGGGAAAAAGACAAAAGAAAAATAGAAGAGCATTGAGTGAGTGAAATAGTGACCTATAAACAGTAAAGAGCAGTGACATGTAAGGGACTGATTATATTATCCAACTGGCAATATTGAGGGAAATTATGAACATTATATGTTGGCCTTGCATCATATTTGATGATGCGTTGCATCATATAAGACTGGAATGTGATGACTTTTTTTACAAAGTTTGCACAGACACAACTGGGACAAATTATATGCAATGTACCAACTGAATGCTGCAGTAGTTTGCAAATAGAGTGCCAGTTGCTTCAAAATACTAAGGATAAATAATAAGAGCCAACTCCAAATGAACAGGCAATAAATGCCAAAGATGAATTAATGCAATTACTTCAACACTTCCAGGAACATATCCTTCTAAATTCAAAAATTTGCAAACTAAACATGGAAGGAAGGCAATTCTCAAACAAACCATTAAAATATAAAATATATCTGTTCATCATTGATACTCTCAAATTTCCACCAGATGCAAACCATTCACGAGCCTCAAATTCATCTCAAAATATAGATCCTATCTTTGGCCTCGGTTTGACTTCATGTTGTGCCTGTAATATGTAAGCATTTGACACCAGCATTTTCATTGTCAAAAAGTGCAATTCAGACATCTGTCTTAATATCACACAGCTGACCACAACATCGACTGTCATAAAGGACCGTCCCCACATCCCCCCCCTACCCCCCGCAACACACCCGCCCCAACCAGTGACTTCAAGGGGCCACTAAGCAGTTAGAATTGCTTTGCTTTGCTTTGCAAGTTGCCATAAGAAATGTTGTGTATCACTGTCCCATATGCCTGTTGAACTGGATAGCCGGAAGAAACTCTACTGCTGCCAACCTAATTGTTCCTGCCCTGAGAAATAAGGCTGCAGGATTACCTAGTTTAAAACTTGAATATTGAAGGATACACAACACTCAGAATGAGCAGAAAGCTAGGATAAGGTAATTAATTAATGATTCTGTTAGCACGAATGGCTTAAGGCTTGGAATGCCCTGAGTTCAGGAAACCAAGAGATTTAGGCATTTTGAGTAGAAATGACCAATGATAAGGGGAAGAACTCATTTGTAGGAGTGATGTACAGACCCTAAAAAAAACCTTATTGTAGGATAAATTGTAAAGCAAGAATTAATGGGAGTTTATCAGAAAGGAGCAACAATAGTTACAGGCCATTTTAATCTACATAGAGATTGGAAAAATCAGAGGGATGAAAGTAGCCTAGCTGAGGATTCCATAGAGTAAAAACTATCTCATTCCATAGAACAGCAGATTCTGGAGCCAACCAGAGTGACCATGTGATCAAATATTTCTTTTATTTGAGGGGATGGGAGTGGGTCCAAGTCCAAGTATTTTAACTCTGAATAAGGGTGATTGTGACGGCTCAAAAGCAGATCTAGCTGAAGTGAACTGGCAAATTAGATTAAAGGATAACACATTAGGTATGCAATGGCAGACAATTAAATGGGATATTTCTGAAAACATAGAAGAGATCTTCTATGGGTAAGAAAAAGTCCAAGTGAAAGTTCAACTTTTCGTCAGTTATATTATAGTTAAAAGAAAGAACACACAACTGGGACCCCCAGCATTACCCTCTCTTTTCTGTTAATCCATCCCATCAATCCTATAGCTTTAACACTTCCCCAGATCATCACCCAAGCTGTGTATATCTGTATACAATTGTCTATCTGTTCCCGCTCCCCCAACCCCCTTCCTCCTTAATATCTACGAACAGAGGTGGCGGAAAATACATGGCTCACCCCCTCAAGCCATCATCTGTGCAGACCCTTGGAAACACAAGTCTATGACTGCAACTGTCCTCCCTATGGACTGGTGGCCCTTATGGAAACAAAGAACTGTGGCCTGCTCAGGAGCTCCCAGGCATGATCCCCCTGTGCAATGCTATCCTAATAAGATCCTGACCATGGCCAAAATCCAGGACTGGTACAGGAGGCTGCCCTTGACTAACTGTATTGGGCCCCGCCCGATTGATAGAGGCCCCCATTGACTTCAGTGCGTACTACTCGTCTAAGGCTTTCAGATATGTTGTACTGCTTGCAGCAAATGCTGCATTTGGCACAAACAGTGAGACCACGTGGTGCAGGTGTTAGGACATGCCACATTGATATACAATGAGATGAATTGCAGAGTACTGCCCAGCATGCTTACTTGCCTGGTTGTGTGATTGAACCAATTCCCAAGACAAGGTACGCTGTGGGGTGCTTGTAAGCACCAGGTGAATACTGTCTGAATGAGCTAGGAAGTGAGTCTAGTTTCTCTGTATCCAATGCAGCTGTCCACTGTTGATTGCCAGTGTATCTTTTTAGATTAGTCTTCCCTTGCAAGAGTCAGTGCCAGAGCTTTGGAATATGCTAAGATGGTGGCAATGACATCCTGAAACTGGAGTACCGATGTCTGTGGTGGAAGGTACTTTTGGCTGGTGCTGGTTAATCGTACCCTGTTCTGCAGTTTGTCCATGGGCAAGATGGAAGTCATTCAGTGGAGGTGGTGAATTGAACTCACCAAGAATTCACTCTAGTTTCCAGGTCAAGTTTTCACAATGGCTAGTTTGTAAGGCAAGTTTGATAAGATTGCAACCTGTGGTTAGTTGGGCTATTAACAAAGGATTTAATAAACAATCATGTGCATCAATTAGGAGCTCACCACTGCCTGGTGAGAATCTCACCATGCCATTGAGAAAAGTGAACAAG
This sequence comes from Chiloscyllium punctatum, assembly GCF_047496795.1. NCBI lineage: Eukaryota > Metazoa > Chordata > Chondrichthyes > Orectolobiformes > Hemiscylliidae > Chiloscyllium > Chiloscyllium punctatum. Next base: position 75,355,124 of record NC_092742.1, on the reverse strand, counting down.
ATGCAATGATTTGATCTCAGCATCAAGATGGGCCTTGCTGAGTGCCTGACCCTATTATCCCATGCATCCCACATCGCGCAAGGACAAGATTCCATTCAAAAAAATGCTTCAGCACAATTTGACTCAGTTGTACATTGTTTGCATTTTAATGTCAGTGTTATACTGTGTAATCGTCAGAATTATAGGCCAAGTGCTGACTGCAGCATCTGGACATAGTTGTTTCTCAGTTTGAACTAAAGGAATTAGTAGATGTTAAATTAGAATGGATCCTAATTGGATGAAAGGGGCAGTACAGGTCAGTAATGGTGGTTGTTACTTCTCAGACTGTCACCATGGATACCTATGTAAAACGACTAAAAGGTCTCAATAAAGGATTGACACAGTCAAATAATCTCAATTGACAGATCACCTTGTTCAGTTTGGATGGAAGAACAAAAGAACAGAGTATTATTTAAATGGACAAAAGCTACAGAAAGATGCTAAAGGGACTTGTGCATGAAACACAGAAAGCTAGCACATAGGTGCAGAAGGTAATCAGGAAAACTAATGGAATATTGGCTGTTATTTCAACGGGGGTTTGTGTATAAGAGTAAGCAAGCCTAAGTGCAAATGTACAAGGTGCTGGTGAAACCACAACTGGAGTACTGCGAGCAGTTTTGCTTCTGTTATTTAAGGAAAGACATCATTCATTGGAGACAATTCTGAGAAGGTTCACTAGGATGATCCCTGGCATGGAGAGATTGTGGATTCCTTCAGTGTCACTGGTACAAAATCCTGGAACTCCCTGCTGAGCAGCGTTGTGGGGCTACCGACATGAAATGAACTGCAGTGGTTCAAGAAGGTAGCTCTCTACGAGTTTCTCGAGGGCAATTGGGGATGAGCAATAAATGCTGGCCCAATCTGCATTGCCTATGTCCCATAAATGAATTTTAAAAAGTTTCTGTTTAACCAGACAGGACAGTTGAAAGAACTGTTTAGTTTTAGAAGATTATGGAATATGGTGTAATTTGCAAATAAGTATTCAAATAGTTTTAAATAGGGAGGCAATGGCTAATGGTCTTGTCACTGGACTGTTAACCCAGACAACCAAGTAATGTTCTGGGGACTCATGTTTGAAGTCCACCATAGCAGATGGTAGAATTTGAATCCAATAATTTTTAAATACTGGAATTGAGAGTCTGATGATGACCATGAATCCATTGCTGATTATTTGGATAAACTGATCTGGTTCACTAATGCCCTTTAGGGAAGGAAACTGCCATCCTAAACTCGTCTGGACTACATGTGACTCCAGACCCACAGCATTGTGGTTGACTCTTAACTGCCTTCTGGGCAACTAGAGATAGGTAATAAATGCTGGTTCACTCATATCCTATGGATGAATTTTTAAAAAGTAGCACATAGTCCAGTCAGAAGTGAAAGATTGCACATTGACAAGCTGCAAAACTAACAGTTTGCATGTCTCTTCAGCATGATTACCTTTATTCTATCATGTATCAAACTGTCTGTGTGTTCCTGGTCTTTCTTCAATTCCACTTCCTTAAACAGGGGATCAAAAGCTAGAGTTACACATGTAATTTATCTGTGCCGTCTGTCTGTTTTTGGATTTATTTGCCTTTCGTGTGTACTCAATTGGAACACTTTATTAAAAACCATGTAATTCATGAATGGCCTGCCTTCCTAAAGAAGGAATTGCTTTTAAAGTATTTTCTCAGATGTATGTAGATTTGTAATATTTCAAATGCATAGGCACATATTCAAAGGTCCGTGGAAGTATTTAAAATATTTATAAGTCATACTGAATGCATGCCTTACATTTCAAACAGCATATGTAGAGCTATAATCATAAACTAACAAGTATAAAGTTACTTCAAAACAAGTTGAATATACTTATGAAATATAAAAGAAGTGCCAATCATGTATGGTGTGTTCTGATTTACAGAATAATTTCAATATTGAATGTTTTAACTTTGCAAGATGAAAAAGTGCTGCTCTGTCCTGTGCAAGTCACTCAAGGTGACAGGAATCTTGTGGGCACTGCAGAAAAGTCCCATAGAAGTCCGGAAATGACCCTTGCTATGGGATTTTCAAAGCAGCCAGATGAGAGACAATGTCTTCATACAACTTCTGTAACTCTGGCACGAACCATTAATACAAAGATTGGGGGAGGGTGCTTAAGAGCGGAATAACAAATGTAGTCTTTCAGCTACCAGGGACATTTATATACTTTTGACTCTTAGGTATATTGTATAAAAGTCAACCTTTTGAGCTTTTCATTCTAGCAATACTTTTTTAAACAGAATACGTTGGATATAATGATGAAATTGAATTCTTTGTGACAGGGAATCTATGTGGATCAGATAGCATGTAGCACCAGACTACTCTGTGGTCACAGTGGTGCGGAAGGGAAGCTGTTCTCCATTCTGAATAGTGTCTTTGTTCCTCGCTCTGCAGTAGTTACATTTTGCAGGCCCCACAGATACAACAGTGGGCATATGAGAACAGAATCAAAATGAATCTTTAGTTTGAAGGCTGCTTCTTTGCACCATGTTTTAGGGAGGCACATGGAACAATATTGGCAATCACAAAATGATTTTATTATGTACAACCATAAAACTGTCTGCATTAATCAGCAGATAAAAAGTTGAAGTTACTTTATGCAGTAGTAAGATTGAGACATCATTTTGCTCTAACGTTTTTCTTGCATTTCTCTGTTTTATATTCAGGGATGAAGTGGCACAGTGGTGGTGTCACTGAACCAATGCTCTGAAGACATGGATGTGAATCCAACTGAAACAGAGGATAAAATTTGAATTCAACAAAAAAATCTGGTAATTATAAAGCTTGTCCAATGGTGGCAATTTAAGCTTTGTGTGTCATAAAAGCCCATCTGTTTCATTAATGTCCTTTATGAAAAGGAGTCAGCTGTCCTTATCTGGTTGAGTCTAAATTTAACTCCAACATAGAGTGATGCAGGAGACTCATAACTGCTCTCTGAAATAGCCTAAAAGAGCACTAAGTTAGATCAAAACTGCTTGAAAGGCTAAAGAAGTCAGATGGCAACCTGATATCCATCAAGGTACCAAAAACAACAATGGTAATCCCAGCCATTGTCACCCTTGCAAAGACCTCCTTACTAACATCTGCTGGCTTCTGCCAAAATTGAGAAAGCTGTTCCATAAGCTAGTCCAGAAATAGTCTGACACAGTCATATTCATGAAATCCCACTTTACAGGCCATGTTACACATACAGGTAAAAACAATGACTGCAGATGCTGGAAACCAGATTCTAGATTAGTGGTGCTGGAAGAGCACAGCAGTTCAGGCAGCATCCAAGGAGCTTCGAAATCATACAACCATCTTCAATCCAGTGCATGTCCTATCTCAGCAAAAAAGCAGAACCCCACTCCCCCAGCCCTGGATGTGGCAATACAGTGGTTTGCAGTATACAGTCAATATTGACTCTAGACCCCATGAAGTCTCATGCTATCAGGTCAAACATGGACAAGGAAATGTCCTTCTGCTTATCAATACTGCTTGGCAGAGGAAGCAGCATACTTTCATGTTGAAAACCAATTGGAAGAAGCACGGACGGTGGCAAGGCCACAGAATGTACTCTGTGTGGGGAATTTCAATGCCCACCACATAAAGAGGCTTGGTAGAACCACTACTAATAGAACTGGCCAAGTCTTAAAGGATATAGCTGCTCAATTAGGTCTGCAACAAGTGGTGAGGAAACCAACAAGGGGGATAACATACTTTACCTTGTCCTCATTAAATTACATGTCACAGATATATAAGTCCATGACAGTACTAGTAGAAGCTATCACTGCTAACTTCTTATACAGACGGCTGTCTTCACAATCAGGATAACCTTCATTATGTTGCTTAGTGTCAGCACTGTGCTAAATAGGATAGATTTTCAACAGATCTAACAACTGAAAATTGCACATCCAGGATGCCTTGTGGGCCATTAGCAGCAACATAACTGTATTCAACCACAATTTGTAACCTCATGGCCGAGCATATCTCCCTCTCTATAATTACTATCAAGCCAGGAATAACCCTGGGTTAATGAATTATAGGAGGACATGTCAGATGCATCACTGAGTACACCAAAAAATCAGATGTCAACCTTGTAAGATTCCAAAACAGGACTACTTGTATGCCTGGAAGCAGCATGCAATTAACAGGACTAAACAATCGCACAAGCAACAGATCATAAGTGCTGAAGTCCTGTCACATCTAGTCATGAATGCTGGTAGTGAATTAAACAAATTACTAGAGAAGGAGCCTCACAAATATTCCTATCCTCAATGATGGGTGAACCCAACACATCAGGACAAAAGACAAGGCTGGAGTAGTTGCATCTATCATCTGTGAGAAGTGCTAACTGCTTAATCCATTGCCGTCTCCTCCCTCGGTCCCAAGCATCACAGTTGCCAGTTTTTAGTCAATTTGATTAAATCCAAGTAATAACAAGAAATGACCAAAGATACCGGATACTGCAACAGCTACAACAAAAGTCCTGAAGACTTGTGTTATTGAACTTGCTATTCCCCTAGTTAAGCTATTCCAATACAGCTTCAACACTGGCATTTACCTGACTATGTGGAAAATTGCCCAGGTATGTCCTGTACACAAAAAGCTTAACAAATTCAAACAGCCAATTACCACCCTCTCAATCATCAGCAAAGTGATGGAAAAGGTTATAAACAGTGATATGAAGAGGCAGTTACTCAACAATAACCTATTTATCAATGCTCAGTTTGAGTTCCTACAGAACTACTTAGTTCTTGACCTCATGACAGCCTTAGTCCAAACAGAGATAAAAGAGCTGAATTCCAGAGCTAAGGTGAGAGAGACTGCTGTTGACATCAAAGCAGCATTTGATTGAATGTGACATCAAGGAGACCTAGCAAAGCTGACGCCAATGGAATTTAGGGGTGAACTCTCCATTGATTGAAGTTATATGTGACACAAAGGAAGATAGTTATGGTTGTTGGAGGTCAGTTACCACAGCCCCAGGACATCTCTGCAGGAATTCCTCAGGATAGTGTTCTAGGCCCAACCATCTTTAACTGCTTATTCAAGATCTTCCCTCAGTCAGAAGACTAGAAGTGGAGATATTCACTGATGATTCCATAATATTCAGCACCATTTGCAACTCTTCAGATAATGAAGCAACTCATGTTCCTATGCAGCAAGATTTGGAAAACATCCAGGCTTGGGCTGATAAGTAACAATAACATTTGTGCCACACAGGTGCCTGGCAATGACCATCTTAAACAAGAAAAAAAATCACCTCTTGACATTTAATAGCATAGCCATTGCTGAAACCCCCACTGTCAACATCCCTGGGGGTTACCACTGAAAAAACTGAACTGGACAAGCCATATTAATGCTGTGGCTACAAGAAAAGGTCACAAACTAGGAACTCTGTGATGAGTAAATCTGACTCAGCCTTCTGGTGAAACTGAAAGTAGTAGGAATTCAATGCAAAATTTGAATATAGGATCGCAATAAGCTAAAATGTGTTAATCAGGTAGTTCTTCTGTAACACAATGGTTGCATTTTTGTACAACCCTGCATTATAGAAAAATTGCACTTTATAAACTGCACATAAAGTATTGGCAATGTTATTGCATTACAAACAATGCATGTTTTAAAAGTTTGCGCTGTAGAAACAGTGTCCCCAATTCGTCAATCGCGTTATATGAAATGTGTGTTATAGCAGAATGACCTATAGGTAGCTATTTTGGGTGTAAAGCCAGTTGGAGGGCCTGTATTGAGTGGAATGTCATTGGGATTGATACAGGGAGCCCTAAGATACCTAATCCTTGGCTTCTGAAACTCATGCCAGCAAAATCTCTGGTGATTCTAAATGAGAGCAGGGAAGGAAGGGAGTAAAGTCAGTTAAAGGAAACAGTCAAGGTTCACATAAAATTAGTAACTGATCAAACCAACAGTAACAAAATTCAGGGTAGAAAAGTTTAATGTACAGTGCATTGTTTCACACATTTGTGTAATGACTAAAGTTGAAGCTGAGATGTAGAATGATAGTAGTTGCAGCAAACAATATGTTAATTCAGTGTGGAGCAGCAAAAAACAGAATAAATGGAAATTTAAACCAGATCATTTCAGTACAAATCAGGTGATGTCATATTTAAACGTCTCTTGCCAACCTGCACTTTGGGCACTGTGTTCAGTTTCAGTCATAAAACATTAAAGGAAAACATTCAGTCGATTGAAAAAGTAAAAAAAATTGCAGATGCTGTAAATCTGATACAAAAACGGTACACATTGGGAAGTTTCCGCACGTGCAGAGACACCAAATCTATTCGTATTGTAGGCTCAGATTGTTCTTTAAACAGATTTGTGAAAGGTTCACACCTGAAACCAGAACTAATCTGTCCAATCCTTGGGGATAATGAAGAGAAGGACCAAAGGGTTCAGATAGAAGGAAAGACAGAAAAAATAGTGCATTCTTTCCTCTTTATTGCTGAAAAATGTCCACCAGGTCAATATGATGTGTCTAGTTTGTAGGTAAAAGGAATTGGTAAATTTACAGTATTATGTACATTAGTTTGCATGTCATTTTCAGTCTATGGTGCTGGCTAGCAGCACTGCAAAGGAGATTCCCTAATGTGTAGGTCTCTGCTTGTCAGTACACACCCTTTCCACCAGCAGATCCTTAGCTGTGCCCCCTATGGCCCCAGGCTAAAGTTTTAGAGGAACTCGGGAATTTGACCACCAGCTGTATAGTGTGCAGGTCCATTGGCATGTAGACATGACCTAGTGTTCATGAGTCAAATTTCCAGCTATAGGAGCAATAACTGCACTGCATACTTCAATACTTCAAGAGGTGAAGGCTAAGGAAGTAACCCTAGGCAAAAAAAGGCTGGAGGGGATCCCAAAGGTGGACGTAATTTATTCCAACAACTTTTGCAATCAAGTCCGTGTAAAATCTAGTTCTTTGCATTACTTTGGATCAAACTAGTGAGTTCAAAAGGAGGGACTTTGATGTTTGGGTAGCTCAAGGTTGCCATAAAGTTTGCTCAGGCTTCCACACTGGTGAGGATGTTCCAATTTCATTGCACCATATTAACACAGCTTGGTAGATGACAAATGATAAGACTGGTCCTTTGGGCTGCCTTGTGTGGTGGGAGTGACCATTATTTCTCAATGATTAGTCACTGCCAGCCTCAGGTTAAGCAACTCCCAGCTCACAAGGTGCTGGCCTATCACAGCTCACTTGCGTCAATGAATGCTTGAAGCTGAGAACCTCTGCTCAAAACTTGGACTAGATCCAAAGAAAACAGACAAAAAAACCAAAAAAAAGCCAACTCTTTGAATGGCATGCTGAAACATCAGGACCTTGTGGCTTTTCTTTCTACATCAAAGAAACATGCAACATCTTTAACAAAAATTCACTGCATCTGTTGTATATGAGCTTTGGTGAGATAAAGTCAAATATGAATTATTAAGCTCTTTTTAAACACAGTAAATGAGTTTACAGAGTAACAGATATAATCATCATGATTTAATTAAGTACAGAACACCCCCCTGCAATTTAACATAATAAAATAAGGGTGGCCGAGCAGGTCTTGCTGTTCAATCACTATGGATATGTTTAACTCCTGCAATATTACTGGACAATCAGCTCCCAGCCTTAAATCTATCTTGAGAAATCATATTTTGCTTTTTTTAGGGGGATTTAATAGGTGGTTGCTCACTGAAGCACAAGCTCACAATGTTGTAGATTTGTTTTTGATAATGAAACAGAAGATATTATGCAAAAAAAATGAAATAGAATAAAACTCATGTAAAGATTTTTAAATGTGCAGTAAAAATATCATCAAATATCCTTTACATTATTCAAAATAGAAAGAATGTTCTTTTATATCCCATATTGGGTTTATTTAGATTTCCTGGTCATGAGAATTTTATAGCCTCTTGCTTGATTTGTCATATAATTGATCTTAAGCATTCTCAGTTTCAAGTAATCCCTTCAGGGTTTTAATCAAATACTTCTGTTCTGGAAAATTTGTTAAACTCCTTACACCAAGGTAACCCATTGTTAATAATTCTAAACTATCTGCTCCCTTTCTCATGGGAAATTTCTTTACAGGTTCAGCTAAGAACATGCAAAATCGACCAAACTGAAACTCTTTTACAAAATAAATTACCATGGGTACACAAATACTTACAAGTTAATCTTTAAAACCAGTCTCTCACAAAGCTAATATGGCACTGGTTCAAAGTGTCAAATAATCCAGAAATCCAAATAATTGCAAAAATCCAAACTCAAAAATAAATTATATTAAACTATATATAAATCACATCTTATATCATATTAGAATAAAAGCAGAGCATAACTACAATAGGACTTGTCCCTTCAAGTAGCAATCCATGTGTCTTATTTTCAGATTGATGCACAACTGGCCTAATAAGTAAATGTATCATTATGTAACTCAAAGATATAGCAATAGTCTCATTTCATGATCTACACTGCTATTGTTGGGGGTGGGAAGAGAGGGCTGCATTTCCATATCGGTTCTCCCACCTGATGACAGCCCTGAATTGATGAATCAGTACTCCACCATGTTAAACACAATGTGGAAGAAATACCAATGGTAGCAAGGGCACAGAAATTGCACTGGGTACGGATTTCAATGTCCATCAGTAAGAGTAGCAGTATGGTGTCATTAGTGAGTAGACAGGCTGATTCTTGAAGTAAGTAGCTGCTAGATGGAGTCTGAGAGAATCAATACTAGGGGAAGAACTATTTGATCTTATTCTCACCAAACTGTCCCAAATGCGTTTATTTATGAAATGGAGAGGCGTATCCACAACACAGTCCTTTTGGAGAAAATAACTTCTACATGTTGTGTGGCACAACACTGTGCTAAATGAGCTAGATTCAGAACACATCCAACAGCTTGAAGCTGAGCATCTACAAGGTGCTGTGGGCAATGTGCAGCAGCAGAACCATTTTTAATCACATGGCCTGGCACATCCTTCACTCCACCATTATCATCAAGGTAAGAGTTAGGTTTAGGGTTCAATGTGCATTATAGAAATGCATGCCAGGAGCAGGATCTGGTTATCTAATATGAGGGCTCAACCTGGTGTAGCTATAACACTAGAAGGAGGAACATGTCATAGACAGAACTAAGTGATACCACAAACAATGGAACAGATCTAAGCTTTACAGTCCGGTCATATCCAATCATGAATGGTAGTGGATAATCAAAGCTTCATGAAAATCCCAATTATCTTCAGCCAAAAGTTCCAAATGGATTATTCATGTCAGCATCCTCCCGAGTCCCCAGCATTACAGATACAAATTTAATTCACTTCTCGTGATATCAAGAAACAGCTGAAGGCACTGAATACAGTAAACATTATGGGTCCTGACAACATCCTGGTTGCAATGTTGAAAACCTGTTTGCCAGACCCAGCATGATCTCTGGTCATAATTTGTTCTGTTCACAGAAAGGAGAAAACTCCAATCAGGCCAATTGCAGCCCCATCACTTTACTCTCAGCAAAGTGATATTGACAGTGTAACCAAGTGTCATCTTGGTCAGAAATGTTTAGGCTGGGCAGAGTCAGTATGGATTTGTGAATGGAAAGTTATGTTTGACAAACTTGTTTGGGTTTTTTGAGGATGTTATTAACAAAGTTGACAAAGTGAAGTTGATGGATATAGTATACTTTCAGAAGACTTTAGATAATGGCATCCGATGAGGTTATTAGCAAAATTAAAGCTCATGGAATTGCAGGTATTGTACTGGGATAGATTAAGGATTTGCTAATAGGCAGAAAACAGAGTATATATTATTCTGTGTGGCAGACTGTTACCATTGGGGAACTGCAAGGATCAGTGCTTGGGGCCTTAGCTGTTCACAATATATATCAATGATATGGTGTGAAGACCAAATGTAATATTACCCAGTTTGTATGGGTATGTGGGAATGTGTGTTGTGAGAACATGCAAAACGGTTTCGGGAGGATTTGGGTTGGTTTAGTGATTTGGCAAAAACGTGCAGATAAGAATATAAAGTGGAAAAATGAGAGTTTCTCCAAGAAGAACAGATATGCAGAGGTTTTCTTATGCAAGGCTAGAAGTTAATAGAAAGCAAACTATCCAGGTACATAACAGCCTTGTATGGCAACTGCTCTACCCAGGACTGTAAGAAACTACAGAAGGTTGTGTACACAGCCCAGACCATCATAAAAGCCAATGCCTCATACATGGACTCCATTGACACTTCTCATTACTGCGGAAAGGCTGACAACATCATTAAAGAACCACGCCAGTAATTGTCGCCTGCCACTCCTTCCGTTATGCAGAAGATACAGAAGCTTGAACACATGCACCAAGAGGTTCAAGAACAGATTCCTCCCCACTGTTATTAGACTGCTGAATGGACCTCTCTAACTTCAAATAATGTTGATCGTGCTTTGTGCATCTCCTGTGCAGCTGTAACCTTGTATGCCTTGCTCTGTCTTTGCTCCCTGTGATCTGCTTGTACAGCTCGCAAAACAAAGCTTTTCACTGTACTTAAGATTTGGAGATGCCGGTGTTCAACTGGGGTGTACAAAGTTAAAAATCACACAACACCAGGTTATAGTCCAACAGTGTGCTTCCAACTAAACTGGTGTTGTGTGATTTTTAACACTGTATTTAAGTACATGTGACTACAATGGGGTGGCACAGTGGCACAGTGGCTAGCACTGCTACCTCACAGCGCCAGAGACCGGGGTTCAATTCCTGACTCAGGCGACTGACTGTGTGGGGTTTGCACATTCTCCCCGTGTCTGCGTGGGTTTCCTCCGGGTGCTCCAGTTTCCTCCCACAGTCCAAAGATGTGCAGGTTAGGTGAATTGGCCATGCTAAATTGCCCGTAGTGTTAGGTAAAGGGGTAAATATAGAGGAATGGGTGGGTTGCGCTTCAGCGGGTCGGTGTGGACTTGTTGGGCCGAAGGGCCTGTTTCCACACTGTAAGTAATCTAATCTACAATAAATCAAATCATGTGCAAGGGGACTTAGTTGTGCTTGTGAATAATTCATTGAAGGCTAACACATAGGTGCACAGAAATTAGGAAGTCTAGTAAAATATTGCAAAAGGATTTGTGTACAAGATAGTGATATTTTGCTTCAGTGTGGACAGGAGCTTGGTTAGATTGCATCTGAGGTATGGTGTGTAGTTTTCATCTTCTTATCTCATTAAAGGTATCATTGCCATCGAAGGGGTGCAACTACAGTTCACCAGACTTATTCCTGAGATGGTGGGACTGTCCTATGAAGAAAGATTGGGCACACTGGGCTGTCAAAGAATGAGAAGTGATCTCATTGAAATCTATCAAATACTTAAAAGAATTGTCAGGATATGTGCAGATAAGATGCTTCCCCTGGCTAAGGCATCCAGAACCAGGGGACACAATTCAAAAATAAGGGGATGCTTTTTAGGATCAAACTAAGGAGAATTCTTTTTATTGAGAGTGATAAAATATTAGAATTCTCTACCCCAGAGTATTGTGGAAGCTCAATCTTTAGGCTATTTTAAGCAAAGGTTAGTACATTTCTGATTACTGATGGGCTATGTGGATATGTAGGGAAAAGGCATTGAAATGTTTGATCAACCATGGTCATATTAGATGGCTGAACAGGTTCAACAGGCTGAATAGCCTATAATTTTCCTAGTTCCCCATATTTCTATCTTCTTACTAACATTCAGTTTGGCTTCTGTAAAGGACCATTTGGCTCCATGCCTTGTTACAGCCCTTTCGACTGTGGACAAAGAGCTAATTTTAGAGGTGAATGAGATTGCCTTAGCACTGTAAAATAGCCCACCACCAACATTCTGTGGCTACAAGAGCAAGTCAGAGGTTGTGTATTCTCTGATGAGTAACTAACCTCCTAACTCACTACACTTTTCCATCATCTCCAGACACAGGTCAGGAGTGTGCTGATATGTTCTCCACTTGTCTAGATAGTGCAGATCCAAAAACACTTAAGAAACTCAAACCATTCAGGACAAAACCACTTGCTTAAATGACCCTGTATCCACCATTTTAAACATCACCAGTACGCTGTGGCAGCAGTATGTACCATCTGTTATGTGTATTGTAGCAAAATATCAAAGCTCTTTTGACAGCATGTTCCAAACCCATAACCTCTATCAACTAAGAAGACTGAGATCAGCAAGTGCTTTGGAATATCACCACCTGTTACATCCCTCTTTAAGTCATGCACCATTCTGGCTAAGAAATCTATTACTATTGTTTCACAGTTCCTGGGTTAAAAAAAATTCCTGGAATTCCTCTCCTAGCAGCACTGTTCGTGTATCCATACTACGTAAGCATCTATGGTTCAAAAAGGCAGCTTACCTTCTTAAGGGCAATTGAGGATTGGCAATAAATGTTGACCTAACCAACAACACTCAAACCAATGAATGAATAGATAAAAGCGTACAGTTCCCCTCATCTTCTGGATCCTTATCATTGGTTAATTGGTCGGAGTTTTCAAGCGCACAGTTCATTTGGGATTTTCATTAACCCATGAAAATCAGGTTCCGATGACATGAATAATTTATTGATGCACATATGGACAACGTACATGCCATTCAAACTCCTCCGTCAGTGATAATGATCAAAGCAGAAATGTTTTAAAGCAGCTCACAAAATTGTAGATGAAACAACTGTTTGTTTTTTTTCTGTGGGGCTCGGCAAGGAGTTAATGATCTTCTTGGACAAAAAGAATCACCATTGGTTTCCCAACCTTCCATCGCCACCATCATATCTACCTCTTGAACCTGCCTCAAAGTAGCTCAAATATCCATCCCCTCCGATTAACAAGCTGTTCCAAAACAACTTAACATTGGAAAATCAATGATATAATACTGTGTAAACAGACTGGAGCCTCCTCCAATTGGTAAATGCCTGTTTCTGTCCTGATGGAAGCAGTCACATGAAATTCTACCCCATATTTTTGGCTTCCCAGTTTATGAAAAGCAGCACCCTTGACCTCTTTACAGGACTGTAAGCCATTGGCCAAAACTTAACTACAGATAACATTCTGCTTTTATTTCTTCTCACCCTACCATACACTTGGTAGTGTCATCAAATTCCACTGTGAAACATTAACGTCATTGCTCTACTGAAAATTACATGAAATTTATGCCTTGGCAACCCATTCTAACACCTGTCTCTTCCATCCTCCACATATTTCTGAAGAATAATCCAAGCCCACATATCCATCCCTCCTCACACTTCAGAGCATTAGTCATCGATCACTTTATCCTTTCCAAGCACGAACTCACAGACAGGCTGATCCATTCTGCGGAGAAGTATAGGGTGAGTCAAAGTGAAGTGCAATGTACAAATTATAAGCACTCGTGTTTGAAACATGGGAAGTAAGATGCTACTGTACAGAGAGCCAAGATATGCAAACATTTGGCTGAAGAATTTTGATTGTAAAATGAGGACACTCATTCTGAAATCATTCTTATGGTTCTGAAGAGCTTCCCCTTTCTTGGACCATATATCAATGACAGTTTGATGCAGATTAGGAGCCTTAATTTTACTTCAAAATGGAAAAGCTTGTCACATGTCTGCAGCAGTGAACAAGAATTCAGTTCCATGATGGTGTTTCAGTCTCATAAGAAGAAGTAAAAGTCTTAGAATGTGGAGATTGAGTCCATATTACCTGCTCATTCAATAGCAATGGGAGCCTCTGGCATAGCTTTAAAGCTGCCTGATTAACTTGACATAGCTCACAATTGACAGATGATTTTTTGTCATGTTTGATGTGTACAAAGTGGGGATTTCCAATGGGAAGAATTGCCATTAGGAAGAAGAACAAAAAATGGTGGGAAAACAGGAACATTGGGTGACCTTTCTGGACTTGCCCGAGGGCATGAGAATTAATTGGGAAGGAAGCAAAATTTCTGTTTCTTAATGGCAGGTTAAACTTTTGCTATTAAGTTCTCTGAGTTTTTCAGATAGGTTGGGTTTCCCAACCATAACCATTATAGGCGAGAGTTTGCATTTATTAGCATGTTATAAATTCTCAATAATGCTCTAGATCACTGCAATTAAATTCATGGGCACAATTTTGTTAGACAAAAAGAGAGAGACAGAGATGAAGGGAAGCCTTTGGCCTAGTAGTCTAGTCTACTATCACTAGACTAGTAATTCCAAAGTATTGGTAATGTCCTGAGGACCCAGGTTTGAATTCTGCCACAGCGGATGGTGGAATTTGAATTCAATTTAAAAGTATCTCAAATTAAGAATCTACTGATGAAATCATTGTCAGAAAAAAACCCATCTCAATCACTAATATCCTTCTGGGAAGGAAATCTGGCATCCTCATGTGGCCGATGTGTGACTCCAGAGCAATATGGTTAACTCTCAACCTCCCTCTGAATTGGCCTAGCAAGCCACTCACCACCATCTTCTCCAGGGCAACTAAAGAATCCATGAACATTAAAGATGATTAAAGTCCAATAGTTGCATATATCTAGTTTTTGGAGTGTCCTGAGAGGATAATCCCTGGATGCCTATCTGTCATTCTTCCAATGACACCTTGCTAACCCCTTGAGGGAATAGGTATCTAGAATTAGGTCAAGGACCTTTGATTCCCTCCTGCTGAACCAATGACTAAAAGCATCAATGGGTCAAGTGATGGCATGAAGGTCTGAATGCATACCTAGTGGATCATGACTGTTTTGTTGAACAGCACTCTCCACAGTTGCCAGCATCTAATCTACAGAGGCAACCATGTGCTTGTGTGCCAAAGCCATTACATCATGCAGAACATGTGCAGACTCCGCTACCATTTACTTTATTCAATGCAAAGTGCCTGGTATCTCTGCCAGATATTTCACTGTCTGACTCTACATCTTGTCATTTCAACCATGATCAAGCCCGTAGGGGCATCGTCTGTACTAGACTTGGCAAGGGGCTTTTCTCCACCAGTCTTCAGAGTGCCACTTTAGTCATTTCTTCCAACTCTTGTTGTAGATCTGTGTTAGTGCTGCGCTCACAGAAGCCTATTCCAGATACATGACTCACTGAAGTCTCTTGGTGGTGGAAGGTGGGATGAACATCAGACTACTGCATCCTCTGAAGATCCAGGCTGTTCCTCCTCAGAAATACTTTCTATGGGACTGGGAGACATGGACTTTATGGCTGGCTTTATTCTTGTTTAGGTCTGTGCTTTAAAAGCTAGAGAGATAAACATAAAAATTATTTGGTCAGACAGAAACTGACTACTGCTGAAAAAAGTCATTTTTTCATTTCACATTCAACAGTTCACAAGAAACGCCGAAGTAAAGGGAAAACAACATTTATTATTTTTTATTTTTTTATTTTTCTTTTTTTTTCTTTTTTCCCCCCACACTCTCGCCTAACTGCGGTAGTGCTTATTATTAGTTTTTTTCCCCCAGCACCCATATTGTGTGTGTGCAGGTGTGAGATACAGTGAAAGACACAAGGTGCACAAACCTTTATTCAGTTTCCACCACCAGGGAGAAAGGAAACACCTGAGTGGCCTGTGACAAGCAGTGCCCTTCACATCAAAGGGCAATGCTGCGTGATCAAACAGTGAGGGAAGGTCAGGAGTTAAATCAAAATAGAATTGGACGGGGAAATAATACACTCCACTCCCTGCGGCGCCCACCTCTCCCTGAACAACTCCAGGGTGTTGGTGGACTCCGCGTGCTCCTTTTCCAGAGACACCCGGGCGCTAACTTAACAAAAACAACATTTATAGTGTATGAAAGGAGAACTCTGAGTGATGGTTGTTAATTGTGCAATGATTGTGCAATTGTTCCAAGCAATACCTTTATCAATCAGACTCCACTGGTGAACCAATCAGCACTCTCCTCTCATTCAGTATAAATGTTGATTTCCCCTTACTGCAGCACTCTTGCAAATTTGTCTAATGAGTGCAAGACAAAATGGTTCAACAAAATGTGTCACTTTTCATCAATACGTAAATTTGTTATTGTTACAATATACCATCCTTATCCTTATTCATTAAAGTGTTGATAGTTGATGTATAGCTGGCAGTAACTGCTTGGAAACTTTCTCATAAGACTGATAAACATTTCTAATCTCCCCTTCAGTATATGCATGTTCCCCTTTGCTTGTCTTCCAAGCTCAGCAGCTCATTCCTCCAAGGAGGAGCTGTCTGTCAGGCATCTCCTGCCCTGTCTGAACACATTCATGCTGGTTATGTACATTCATTTCCTGCAGAAGAATGAAAGCATTAAGGGACATTAGCATGGTACACTACCAGTATGCTGGAATTGATGAATATAGACAGAAATGTGAATTCCCAGATTGTCCTTACATTTTATTTGCAAGACAATTATGGTCTAGGGGATGTTAAGAATTAAGATTCAAAATGAAAAGTGGTTCAGTGTATTCAGAAAGTTAGAATGTGAGTTGTTCATTCTGAAGCCATATTTTAAGATGTCCTTGTCTCATGCAAGCCTTTGGCAAAATGTAATGTCATGCATATATTCTCCTAGTTGTAAAGAAAGCCGAGTGAGCTGGTGTGGCATGCGTTACTGAGTGTTCCAGCTCCTTTTTAAGCTTAAATGTGAAACCAGTAGATGGGAGAAAGGCAATCACAATAAACTACAAGAGGTACGAACATAGATAGGTGCAATTAAGTGACAGATATTGATTCAATGTGACCCAATTTAGTGTATGACAGAGTTGTGCAGTGGCAAGTGCACAATGTCAACTTAGTGGAGAAGGAAGCATTAAGCTGACATTGCATTTACCATGGCAGTGTGCAAGAGACCATTTTCCTGCAGCATTGATTCTAGTCTCTCATGATGCTTCCACAGTTACTAACCTCCACAGATACTTCCAGGCTACCTTCGTGTCTCAGAACTGCCATTTGTTGCCATTTCATGGAAACAGCAAACCCCTTTTTTCTCAGATAGCCCTGCAGGAGAACCTTTAGATATGTGTGCATAAGTGTGAGACTTACATTTTTGCAGCAGTTTAATAGCTTTTTTTTCAGATTTCCAGCATTCAGGGAATGTTCCCACCTGGAAGCCCATTGTTAGGGTCTCAGACCCTAGCTTGGTTTCTCATCATAAGAAGAACTTCATTGATTTTTGTCAAACCTGCAGGGAGTCCCAAGACTGCCAACGGTATCCATAAGTGATCAATTTGCCTTCAACTTCTGGCTTGATAAATGGATTTCCACAAACTATGCCATTTAAATAATGGTTCACATTCCCAAGTACAGCTGGATAGCAATAGTCCCAGGCTCTAGGACAGATGATATCACATCTCATTCCAACTCTACCATCCACGTATATCTACCACTGCGACCACAGCACTTCTCCAGTAAACTTTGATGATCAACAGAATTTATTTCAGAACCTGGCTGTAGCAGAGTCTTTGAGTGAGTCAGTCACATGAGATATTGCATGTCTTGCAAAGTTACAAATCCTGGTTTAACACCTTTCAACACAAAGGAATTTCAGTGTCAATACTTTTCAACCAAGGGGCTTTGACATTTTTAAACATCCTATTGCCTCTTCCTTTATATAAAGGGTGTTGATTTGGATTGCTTTGCTGGCTTCGTGAGTCAGCCATGGTTCAGCACTCTCATCTGTGAGTCACAAGGTTCTGGATTCTGGAGTCTCACTCCAGAGCTTGGGAACAAAAATAACCAGCAGACTGCTGACGGAGTGCTACACTGTGAAGGAGCTGACTTTAAGATGAGACACTAAACTGAAGATCCAGGTGGATGTAAAAAGATCCCATGACGCTATTTCAAAAAAGAGCAGGAAGCCATTCCTGGTATTTTGTCCTCGCATCCTGTTTATCTGGAAGTTTGCTGTGTGTGTAACTTGGCTGCTGCATTTCCTTCTTCACAACAATGACGACATTTCAAAGGTACTTCATTTGCCATAAAGTACTTTGAGGTGGTTGTGAAAATCACTATAGAAATACAAGTCTTTCTTTCCCTTTCTGTATTTAAAAGTTTTTGAAAAATGGTAACCAGTAATTGTCTGGAAAATGCTTCAGTTTCAGAGGGGAACATTTTTACCGAAGTTGCCATTAATCATAGACATTTCTCTAGATGGAGCTCTATTTTGCTTGCACAGCCTTTTTGCATTTCAACTAAAAATTGTCCAAAACATGGCTATATACATGCTTTGCTACTAAGTCTATCTTGTTCATCAGCCTAGGTCTGAGTTCCATCTGACTCCCTGATTCCTTGGTGCTGAAGCTTTAAGACTTCCTCTGAAATCTCCTTTTTTTTGAATTTGAATTGCTCCTTGTGTCTGTAACTACCTTTACTTTTCTTTGAGGGTGTTGGAGGTAAATTCAACTGAGGCATTTGGAAATTGGACAAAAAGAACAAAGTGCAGGGCTACAGGGAGTGGCACTAGGTAACTTGCTCCTTTAGAGGGTCAGCACAGAAATGATAGGTTGAACAGCCATTGCCTGTTCTGTAACCATTCTGTCTTTCCCTGTTTTAATGTTCCTGTGACATGCTTTGGAACTTTTCATTACCTAAAGTCACTATGTAAAAAGTTGCTGGAGTTATGGTGCAATGTAGTTACACCAGGTCATTCAGCAAAGAGAATGAATTAAGACAAATATCTTACAGATGTTGATTATTCAAATCAATGATATGGCAATCCAGTTACCAGCAATCAAATAAAGAAATTACTATTCAGATTGCACAGGATATATACATATATTTCCTGGTCGGTATATAAAGACAGAAGTGATGTCCAAGATCTTTTACATATTGAAAAAAAAGTAACTAAGTTTGTAATATTGTGAAGGTTACTTTTGGTGTTATGAGTGAAAACTGAGAAAATTATTAGCTATTTCTATTAAGACAAAACCAATTTTGTTTTATTCACTCATTGCACGTGAACATCGCATGGCAGGGCCAGCATTTATTGCCCGTTCTTAGTTGCCCTATGACAGGGTGCCAGTTAGCTGCCTTCCTGAACCCCTGCAGTCCACGTGCTGTAGGTTGACTCACAATACCCTTCAGGAGGACTTTTCCAGGACTTTGATCCAGCAACAGTGAAGGAATGGTGATATATTTCTAAGTCAGGATGGGGAGTGGCTTGGAGGGGAACTTGCAAGTGATGGTTGTAATAACTCCACAGAGGCCAGTATCCAATCACCAAGTCACCCTTTATTCACACATGCATAGCACTTGACACCTGCTCTGGCTCCTGAGTGAACAGAACCTCTGACACTCCTGTTTATATTTGTCAGCCAGGTTTCCCTGATTGAACCAGGGCAACAGGTCTAATCAGGAATTCGTATTCTATGACATCCACCGAGCTGACCTCATTACAACCATGTATCTGCTGCCCTTGTCCTTCCAGATAAAAGTAGTAATTGGTTTAGAATGTGCTGACTAACGATCTTTGGTGAATTTCTGTAATGTATCTATTAGACCATACACACTGCTGCTACTGAGCATTAGTAATGGTGGGATGGATGTTTGTGGATGTGGTGCCAGTCAAGTAGATGGTGTAAATTTTCTTGAGTGCTGTTGGAGCTGCACCCATCCAGGCAAGTAGGGAGTATTCCATCACACTCCTGACTTGTGCCTTATAGATGGTGGACAGGTGTTGGGTAGTCAGAAGGTGAGTTACTCACTGCAGTATTCCTAGCCTCTGACCTGCTATTGTAGCCACTGAGTTTATGTGGCAAGTCCAGCTTAGTTTCTGGCCATTGGTAACTCCCAGGATGTTGATAGTGGAGCATTCAGTGATGGCAACGCCACTGAACATCAAGCAGTGGCAGTTAGATTGTCTTTTATTGGAGATGTTCATTTCCTGACATTTATGTGGCATGAATCTTACTTAACACTTGTCAGCCCAGGTCTGGATATTGTCCAGATCTTACTGCATTTGAATATGGACTGTTTCAGCATCTGAGGAGTCGTGAATGGTGTTGAACATTGTGTAATCATCAGTGAACGTCCCCATGTCTGACTTCATGATGGAGGGAAGCTCATTTATGAAGCAGCTGAAGGTAGTTAGGCACAGGACACTGCATCTGGATGGGATGCATTTTGGAGGTTGGTGCAGATGGGCCGAATGGCCTCTTTCCACACTGTAGGGTTTCAAACATTCCAACCTTCAAACAGTATCCTGAAGAACGCCTGCAGAGATATCCTGGATCTGAAATGACTCACCTTCAACAACCACACCTATCTTCCTATGTGCCAGGTATGACTCCAACCAGTGGAGAATTTGCCCCTGATACCCATTGTTTCCAGGCAAAAGTGAGGACTGCAGATGTTGGAAACCAGAGTTTAGATCAGAGTGGTGCTGGAAAAGCACAGCAGGTCAGGCAGCATCCAAGGAGCAGGAAAATCGACTTTTGGGCAAAAGCTCTTCATCAGGAATAGAGGCAGAGAGCCTCCAGCGTGGAGAGATAAAATGGGAGTGGGGGGGAGGAGGGGGGGTTGGGGCTGAGGAGAAGGTAGCAAAGAGTACAATAGGTGAATGGGGGTGGGGATGGAGGTGATAGGTCAAAGGGGAGGGTGAAGCGAATAGGTGGGAAGGGAGATTGGCAGGTAGGATAGGTCATGAGGACAGTGCTGAGCTGGAAGCTTGGAACTGGAGTAAGGTGGGGGGAGGGGAAATGAGGAAACTGGTGAAATCCACATTGATGCCCTGGGTTTGAAATGTTCTGAGGCGGAAGATGAGGCGTTCTTCCTCCAGGTGTTGGGTGGTGATGGAGCGGTGGTGGAGGAAGCCCAGGACCTGCATGTTCTCAGCAGAGTGGGAGGGGGAATTGAAATGTTGGGCCACAGGGCGGTGGGGTTGCAGTTTTGCTCGGGCTCATGGATGTCACACGTGGTCGGATTTGGCCTTGATGTCAAAGGCCACTCTCACCTCACCTTTGGCACTCAGCTCCTTTATCAATGTTAGAACCAAGGCTGTAATAAGGTCAGTAGCTGTAACCCTGGCAGAACCCAAACAGGGTGACACTGAGCAGGTTATTGCTGAGCAGGGGCTGCTTGATAGCACTGTGGGTGACACTGTCCATCACTTTACTGATGATCAAGATTAGACTGATGGGACGGTAATTGGGCTAGGTTAGATTTGTCCTGCTTTTGGTGTACAGGATATACACATTTTCCACATTGTTGGGTAAATGGTTGTCTTGTAATGTACTAGAAGAGCTTCTCTAGAGGAGCAGCAAATCATGCAGCACAAGGCTTCTGTATTATTGCCATGATATTGACAAGGCCCACGATATTCAGTGCCTCTAACCATTTCTTGATATCACATGGAGTGAATTGAATTGGCTAAAGGGTGGTATCTGTGATGCTGACAACCACTGGAGGAGGCCGAGATGGATCATCCACTTGGCACTTCTGCTTCAGCCTTATCTTTTGAGCTGATGTGCTGGTCTTGCCCCTTTACTGAGAATGGGATATTTATGGAGACCCTTGCTCCAGTGAGTTGTTTAAGTGCCCACCACCATTTATGACTGGATGCGGCAGGACTGCAGTGTGGAAAAAGTAGAAATAGTTAAACTTAAACCATACTATTAACAAGACAGGAATTGGGCGGGGATGCAGTGAGTCGTAGGTCAAAACGCAGAGATTTAGATCTGAGTCAATTCTGTCACAGACTATCTGTACATGCCTGCCTTAAAAATGACAGGCAGATTGTCAGGTAATAGGCTGGAACCAAAGAATCTGGTCCCTGGGTACGTTCAGAAGCAATGTTATTGTAAGGTCTTGCTTTCAGAAAAGAAGAGGAATGCTCAGGACTCTGGACCTTATGTAGAAGCCGTTTTTAAAATTAAAAACAAAACTTGTTTAGGTCACTTCTGCCCTAAGATCCTCTTTCCGCATTTTCTAACTAATAGGAAAGCTGAGATCACTTCTTCATTCAGGTCACGGTCACAATTATTCAAAAAGGAAAAGGGGGCGTGCGTAAGGCTCAGGAATAACTTGGGGGAGAATGTAGTGTAGGCCTGATTAGTAAGTTTGTAGAGGAGCTATGAATAGCTCCTAGAGGATAAGTCAGGAGATTGATAGGCTAGAGACTTGGGTGAAGATGGAGTTAATCCAGGCAAATGCAAGGTGATGCATTTTGGAAGATCTAATGGAAGAGGGAACTATACAATAAATGGCAGAACCCTGAGTAACATCAACGTACATAGGGATCTAGGTGGACAGGTCCACAATTCCATGAAAGTGGCAATTCAAGTGGATAAAGTGGTCAAGAAGGCATTTAGCATGCTAGCATTCATCATTCAGGGCAGAGAGTATAAATGTTAGCAAGTCATGTGGCAGCTGCATAGAACTTTAGTTAGACCACAGTTGGAATATTGATGAAGGAGCGGTGCTCCGAAAGCTAGTGTGCTTCCAATTAAACCTGTTGGACTATAACCTGGTGTTGTGTGATTTTTAATTCATACAGTTCTGGTTGCCACACTGCAGGAAGAATGCGGATGCTTTGGGGAGGGTCTAGAAAGGTTTTATCAGGATATTGTCTGATTTGGAAGGTATTAACTGTGAGGAGAGATTAATCAAAGTTGGTTTGTTTTTACTTGAATATCGAAGGTTAAGCGGTGACTTGAAAGAGTTTATGAAATTATGAGAGGGATGGATAGAATGGATAGTTGGAATCCTTTTCCTAAGGCAGAAATATCAAATACTTGGGCACATAGGTTTGAGCTAATAAAGTTTAAGTTTAAAGGAGATGTGAAAGGTGAGACTTTTACACAGAGGCCTACAATGTGCAGTCAGAGGAGGTGGTGGAGGCAGATACAATGGCAACATTTAAGAGGCATCTTGACAGATATATGAATAGACAGGGAATAGAGGGATACAGACCGCACAGAGGCAAAAGGTTTTCAGTTTTAAAAAGGCATCATGAGTCGGTGCCGTCTTGATGGGCTGAAGGGCCTGTTCCTGTGCTGTACTGTTCTTTCTCTTTGTTAGTCAGGCCTGTCTATAACTTTGAATCAGCTTAATGAACGACCCACTCTAGCCTGCCCCAGATCAGTGTCTTAGCCAGTTGCTTAGAAGATATCTAAGATGGCAGGATTAGTGCAAGTTTTCAGTAAGTAAGTTACTTGGTGAATTTTAACTGCCTATCTGTCTGGATTCTATCAGGCAGGTAGGGATAAAATCACCCATTGGTTCTTGTTGTCATGGTGATGAAGATTTTCTTTATTGTACATGTTTTTTTTATTGGAACATAAATGGAACTGAACTGGGTGAAACTTGCAAGCTGGTTAGTTTTGTTTGTAAATTAATCCCTAAAGAAGCCCAGCATTATCAGTGATGAAACAGAATTTATATGTCTGTCTGAAAAAGTTGGGCCAGGGATCACAGCGATTTGTTAACATTGCTTTCTGCCTATTTGTCTAAACCTCCAAAAGAAAGCAAAGCTTCCTCTTTTATATTTAAAGTGATTCCTGACTCATATCTGTAGTTCTTACAAGTTAAAGAGACATTATGTCATGCATTTTTCAGAGCCTTGTTCCTCCAAAGCTTATTATGTGTGAGGGCTAGGTTCTGTGTGAACGTTCCAGGGAGAGGAAACTGTGGCTTTGAGCACACATCCTCTGTTTAAAGGGTCCTGGGGTTAACGTTTAAGCAATTATTGTAAAATGGAATTGTTTGGAGTTGTGTTGCAATGATGTTGCCATACACATTCTTTGCTCCCTTTCACCTTGCATGCAAGTGGCACATTTACTGTGGTAGGAAGTGGAAGCCTGAAGTCAGGGACAAATGGGAGTCTTGATGCTGCACTCAGTAGGGAACAATCACACGGGAGTGACTTTCCCTCAATTTGTCTCCACAGGGCAAGCTGACTATCCAAGTAAGGCCAGTGGGTAGGCTATCAAAGCTGGAGGGCCAAAACATTTATGCTTTCCTAGATTTAGTATGATTTGTGTGAAATATCTTTGATGGCACATTTTCCAATTTTAAAACTCTTAAAATAAAAACAGATTATTTTTGGTCATTGTTGTTCTTTGTGAGACCTGTTTTGCATGCATGTTACATTACATGCATAATTGTAGTATAGCCTTTGGGAAGTTCTGACATCTTATAAAGGTATTATATAAATGCAAGACTTTCTTTCTTAAACTCTTTTGCTATATCATCATTCATGAAATCCTTCCACTTGACATTTTTTAAAAAGACTGTCAGTATTAATCACAGCATGGCACAATAGCCTTCATCTATCTCCCTTTTTTTTGAACTCTCTATGCTGCTGCCTTTACAATGTATCTTCTTTACTACTTCAGCATAACACCTGCTGGAGTACCAGGATGACATTTCCATTTCCATTAACAATGCTGCTGGCCTCCATGAAAGAAATGAGCAAACACGCTCTGAAAACAATGTGCAGTGGCAATAGCAATTGAAGCTCACTGACACCGTGCAAGGAAGATCATCACTATCGAA
Source organism: Chiloscyllium punctatum (assembly GCF_047496795.1). Taxonomy (NCBI): domain Eukaryota; kingdom Metazoa; phylum Chordata; class Chondrichthyes; order Orectolobiformes; family Hemiscylliidae; genus Chiloscyllium; species Chiloscyllium punctatum. The sequence goes on along the minus strand of NC_092742.1, from coordinate 75,330,659 downwards.
CTGTTTGCACAAATTATTTACTTTCCATGTATAGTAGTTAAGAGGAGATAATAAATAGAAATGTGCATTAGTGTCTGGCCGAGAAACATTGATTGTGCTTCATGTAATGCCAGCTTGTTTGCTCTTAACCTTACTTTCTCTCCATCATCATGCATGCACTGCACATACAGTATTTGTTTTCTAACAGAGTTTAAAATCAACATGCATATTCTGATGAAGATCTAGTACATGGTTGCCAAATGATATAACATAAACACGGCAGCAAACCGAGAAAAGTGAATTTAGCTCACCCCAAAAAAAGTTACTTAATGATACACATTACATGACAGACATTGGGAGTGGACGGTGTACAATATATTAAAACTGCGTCTAGTTAATGTTGACTTGACAGACACTTTAATTCACAAGTCTGAAGAGTAAATTGTAATGGAGCCCTTTGAGTCTTTAAATACTTACCATACATCCATGCTTAACCACAAGTCAATGCAAACTCATTGGCTTGGTTGAGTAGTCTCCGGTAGACAAAATAAATTGTTCAAAATTTCAGCTGTACAGGCTGCCTAACCATCAGTCCTTAAAAAAATTTACTGACATGAATATAGAGTTGGGAACTGCAAGAGTCCTCCTCCCTTGCTTTGCGACAGCACAGGAAATCATTCCATGCCTTTGCTTGGCTTTGTCTCCACACTGCCAAATTCCTCTATTGTAGTTGCTACCCCTCTCAGGTTGCCTCTTTTCCTCATGATCATTCCACGTCTTTGCTCCAAGGATTTGCTGGCATCATTCCAGTTGAGTTGATTTGATCTGATTTGATTTATTATTGTCATGTGTACCTAAATACAATGAAAAGTTTTGTCTTGCATGCAGTACAGGCAGAACATACCATACAAAGATTATAGGGTGATAGAACAGAGCGAGGAATACAAAGTTATGGCTGCAAAGAAGATGCAAGATCAATGTTAGATTTGAAATTTGAGCGATCCATTCAGAAGTCTAATAACAGTGGGGAAGAAGCTGTTCTTGAACCTGTTGGTACGTGTGTTTTAAGCTTTTGTATGTTCTGTCTGATGGAAGAAGTTGGAAGAGTTTATAACCGGGGTGGGAAAGGTCTTTGATGATGTTAGCTGCCTTTCTGAGGAAACAAAAAGTATAGACGACATCAGTGGATGGATGGTTACATGATTGACTGGGCTGTGTTCACAACTCTGTGTGGGTTCTTACGGTATTGGATGGACCAGTTGTCATACCAAGCTGTGATGCATCCAGATAGAATGCTTTCTATGGTGCATCTATAGAAGTTGGTGAGAGTCGCTGCCTGGGAATGTCTATCAAGTGTCTGTAGCCCTGGTGGTCATACTATCAATGAAGACCAAGGCCAACTGTGGGCAGATCCATTCTGGTGCAGGGATGGTTCCCATAGCTGCATGGCTCACGCTAGTTTCTACACCAATGTGTTACTGAGGATTTCCGCTGCTTTATGAAAGGAGGTAAATGTTGAAGGGAGCCCAAGTCATAATAAGGAAATCAACTTGAAAGATACAATCTTCAAACTTGGCCTCCCAGGTCCCTTGCTTAAAATGATTTCCCCACATGATAACATTTTCCCTCTTCTTTGCACTAATGGTTAGGTGAACAGAGAAGGATCCAGTTGTAGTTGAGATTATCTAAGCACAGACATTTATCAAACTTATCCCAAGACCATTTTTACTTAAACACAGCATAGCCATTCCTTAGGAAGTATGATTAAGGTAAAATCATTGACAGCATTTGTTCAGCTGGCTATCCTATTCTGAAAGTCTGTAACTGAATTATTAAAATAAGTTACAAAGAATCACAAAATACATCAATCTAATAGCTATATGTGTAGTTGAACAGGCAAACAAAACTTATACACAGTACATAAATGAGCCATAAAACACTTCAATACAACACTGGAAAAGGTTGGTTCAGTCCCCTGTGCCAACTATTTTTCAATGTCAGCAGTCAGTCATTTTTTGATAGCCATAAGCAATGGACCTTTGTTTAGTAATGAGAGGGAAATGAGGAAAAACGGCATTAAAAGGGAGTTGATTCCATGTGCAGTTTTATATATCAGGTACCACTTAATATTTGGCTCAGAGCAGATTGACAGATGTGCTGCACCACGAGGGGAGATGATATTCAGATATTTGATATTCAACTGTTACAACAATTTATAAGAAACTTAGTCCTGTTATTGTGTTGGAAATTCTGGAAGAGTTGGGCTGCTCTTCATTACCTAAAAGGGGCTTTTGAAGTCTGACCATCGTTTTAATATCACTGTTTATTCAACATTGTATGAACTATTTACATTCTTAGATTTAGTAGGAACATTTTTTTCCTTTTGAGTCTCTCCATTAAAAGATATCTCACATCCTTCCTAACAGAGCTTATTTACACATTCAAGTATTAACCCTTTACTCTAAAATAATGAGTAGCATAAGAATATAAGAAGTAGGAGCAGGGCCAAGCCATTTCCTTGCTTCTCCAATGGGAGTATTGTCCAATTCACCACATCGCAGTTTAGGAAGAGTAAATACTTCAGAGTGGGTACTGAAGAGACTTACTAGAATGGTTCCAGATATGAAGGACTATAGTTATGTGGATACATTGTGGAAGTTGGGCTTCTTTTCCTCAGTAAGATTTTAGCTGATCTGATTCTGAGCTTAACTCTACTTTCCTGTCTGTCCATCATAACCCATAACTCACATGTAAATTAAAAGTGTGCCTAACTCTGCTGTGAAAATATTTCATGACCCAACCTCAACCGCTTTCCAAGGTAGAAAATTCCAAAGATTAATAACTAAGAGAGAAGATCCCAGGAGTGTCAGAGGCTGAGGGGTAACCTCATAGAGATTTATAAAATCATGAGGGGTATTGATCGGATAAATAGACAAAATCTCTTCCCTGGGGTGGAGGAGTGCAGTACTAGAGGGTATAGATTTAGGGTGAGAGGGGAAAGATATAAAAGAGACCTAAGGGGTAACCTTTTCACGCAGAGGGTGGTACATGTATGGAATAAGCTGCCTGGGGAACTGGTGGAGGCTAGTACAATTGCAACATTTAAAAGGTATCTGGATGTGTATATCAATAGAAAAGGTTTGGAGGGATATGGGCCATGTGCTGGCAGGTGGGACTAGATTGGGTTGGGATATCTGGTTGGCATGGATGAGTTGGACTGAAGGGTCTGTTTCCGTGCTGTACACCTCTATGACTCTATGTTCTTCCTTGTTTCCATCTTACATATGGGAGGCATTTAAAATGGTGCCTCCTAGTTCTAGATGTTTTATGTTTCAATTATGTACTCTATATCATATTTGTTTGCCATTTCAGATGTACAGGCACCTACTAGATAGACATATTTTATCACTCTTTATAAACCATTTGATAATCCATGAGCAGAAACATCCAAAAGTATCCACTCCATCAAGCCTCCCTCAGAATAAGTCACATCAATACAGTCACCTCTCATTCACCTAAACACCAATCAGTGAATGCACAACTTGCTCAACCTTTGCCCATAAGACAACCCTTCAATCCTGAGTAGTATAGCAAAAATAATTGTACTTATTTGAATGATCCCATCTTCCAGCAAATTGAAATGCCAGAATAAGAATACATCTGGCAGATTAAAAAGCAGCAGTACAAAGATAACTTCTATAAAATTAAAGTACCCAAAAAATTGCAGCTGACCGAACTCATGCGGTAAATAATTGCTGCATTCAGACAAGAACCACTGCTGTATGACAGAGCTTTACTGAGAGTGTGGTGAGTATGTGGAACTTGTCACCACATGGAATGATTCAGATGAATTCCATTGATGCAATTCAGAGGAAACTAGATAAACATATGGAAGAGAAAGGAATAGAAGGAAATAACGATATGGTTCAATAAAGTAAAATAGGAGGATGTCTCTGTTGATCACAAACACAGACACGGGCCTATTGATCCACAGGACCTGTTCTGCACTATAAATTCTTTGTAATTGTATGTAATTTTGTGCAATCCTGCTCTCTGCTAGTATTTCTATGTATGACAATGACCAATCAGAGGAGTTCAGGCAAGAACAAAAGGAGCCCTGTGCACACATGCATAAACATATTCAGAGTTCTGTTCCCTGGGTAGGTCATTTTTAATGGTTAAACAAAGTGTGGGTGGGAGCATTGCCTTGCTCAGAACATTAAACATGTAAAAAATCAAGTTTGGAAAATTCCCAGGAGGTTCAGCAGACCATTAATAATTTATTAATATGGCTGGAAAAATATATAAGCAAAAAGTAATGGAGAAACAGGGTGGCGCGGTGTCTCAGTTGTTAGCCTCACAGCGCCAGGGACCCGGGTTCAATTCCCCTCTCGGGCAACTGGCTGTGTGGAGTTTGCACATTCTCCCATGTCTACGTAGGTTTCCTCCAGGTGCTCCGGTTTCCTCCCACAGTCCAACGATGTGCAGTTTAGGTGAATTGGCCATGCTAAATTGCCTGTAGTGTTAGGTGCATTAGTCAGGGGGTAAATGTGGGGGTGTGGGTGGGTTGCTCTTTGGAGGGTCGGTGTGGACTTGTTGGGCCAAAGGGTCTGTTTCCACACTGTAAGGAATCAAATCTAATCTAATCAAACTCAGCAGTTTTGGCAACATCTCTGGAGAGAGAAACAGAATTAATGTTTTGAGTCCAATATGGGTATTTCAGAACTCTTGAAATTATTCTACATTAAGTGTAAATCCTAAGAAGTGTGGAAGTAAGCAATAGAAATGATTTCAAGTTTTGGTTTTGGATACTTTATGGATTGCTGGCATATACAGTGCAAAAACTGGATTAGCATCTCTGATTGGACAGAGGGTTCATCATCACTTTCCCTTGCCAGTTGGACAGACTTTTTCCCAGAATGCATGATTCTTGACTATCAATCAAATTAGTTCTTCTGCCATCAGCAATATTTTCATAACTAATAAATGAAAGTGCTCAAAGAACATGAAAGGACTGTTTTGTAATGCTTCTATGATTTCTCCTTGTAATAGTGTCCAGCAGATTAATCTATAACTCTTGGAAAGGCCAGTAACATTCTGGCTGAGGAGTTTAGGTGGGGGTTCGCGCTGGGAACGAATGTGATAGTGTATTAATGGCCTAATGTACCTAATGTAGAGCTATTAATAGCTGGCTCTTTACATTACAACCTTCCAGCCACTTTACAGCCACATTCCAAGGAAAGTGTGCAGGAAAGGAACCTTTTCTGAAGTGAATCTCTAGCTCCAATATGTGGCCAAATTTGGAAGTTCACCATTATTTAAACAACTCTTGCACTGTATACCAGAGTAGAAGCAGAAGCTCTTAAAACAAGATTGCTTTCACAAATTTAATAAATGATGATAAGGTTTTTTTTTAAACAAACACATTTTTGAAACCTTTTATTAAAATATATAACTACCAAAAGATACCTTTGTAATGAACTGGGTGTAATATTTAAAAACCACTGAATATTGTAATCAATCACTAGCTGACTTACTGCAGTGAACTCCAAAATTTGATATTATTCAATGTATATTTTTAATTCAAATAGAGTGTTTTAAAATTAACACTGCATTGCACATACTTGTATTTTAATAATGACACCTACCTGATGTAAAATAGACAATTGGAAAAAGTAATATTAAGATAATGAACTATTAAGCAAGGGATAGTTATAGGTTTTGAAATTTTGCTTGGTTCCAAAGAAGGATTGATAGAATTAATACAGAACTATACCACAAGAATTTAAATCGGTGGTGGATAGCCTACAGTAGAATAAAACTCAGGTTGCTAATTGCAGAAGGGTACTGATGCAATGGAACAGATGAAAAGATTTGATTCAGGATGAACTACTTGGAGATACAGGATTAACTTTGTTTAATGCCCTATATTTGTTTTTTAAGCCATTCACTGGAAAGAATCCTTCAAAGGGACTCAAGTTCACATTGGATGCAGGCAGGAAACCAAATGGTGGAAATACCAGGCAACCATTGCTGCTGCATGCTTAACGTTCTACTTCGTGATCCTTGAGGCCTATCCAGCGAACCGTATCCTATGCGTTGAGAGCACGCAAAAATTATTTACATAGTGTGAGGTCAGTTCATCTGGCAGAGAGGCAGCATCTAATGGGCAGCAATTCTGATCTCTGTGAACTGGTACTGTGTTATCATCCCAAGGGCTTCTTGCCTGGTGAATCTCTTGTAAAATGGAAGTAATACACATTTTAGTTAATAAATGCATTCACATCAGGCAGTGCTATGTCAGGCAGAAGGACATCACTGGCTGACATAATGTAGTGATCCAATTCTTTTCTTGTAAGGTCTGTGCACAATTTATGACAATTAAAATACCAAGTGCTTTCAGAAACTTGTCTATGCTCTTTTTGAAATCATTTAAAGGGCACAACATTAATGAAAAGTTGAAGGGAAGGAGCTGAGGGAGGGAATTAATGGATCAGATGCTCTGATTTTGATTTGATTGAGCTATTAAATATGTCTCACAAGTTTTGCAACTCCAAGTTCTGCAGCAGACACATGCAATCCTGCAGGGTGTCATTGGAAGCTTATTACCGAAAGGGTTAATGCAGAAATGGAATTTCGAGGAGCCAGTATGTACTTAGCAGTGATGCATATTGACCAAATGGAACATAAAACATAGAATAGTACAGCACATGAAACAGGACCTTTGGTCAACCATGTCTGTGCTGACCATGCTGTTATTCTAAACAAATCTCATCTGCCTGCGCATGATCTGTATCCCTGCCTGTTCATGTGCCTGACTAAATTCCTCATAAACAATGCTATTATATCTGCTTCTACCATCTCCCCAGGCAGTGTTATCTACCACCTTCTGTGTAAAAAAACTTTTATTTGACATCTCCTTTAAACTTGCCACCCTCACCTTAAATCTACACCCCCTGGTATTGATATTTCCAACCTTGGAAAAAGACTCTGACTATCCACCGTATCCATGCTTCTCATTATTTAAAATGCTACAATCAGGTTGCTTCTCAACCTCCAAACCTCTAGTGAAAACAATCCAAGTTTGTCAAACCTCTCCTTATACCTAATATATTCTAATCCAGGCAAAATCCTGGTAAACACTTTTTGCACCATCCCCAAGGCCTCCACATCCTTCCTACAGTGTGAAGACCAGAACAGCACATAAAACTCCAAATATGGCTGAACAAAAGTCTTATACAATTGCAACATAACTTGCCAACTTTTATACTCAATGCCTTAATCAATGGAGGCAAGCATGCCATATGCCTTCTTTATTACCTTACCCACTTTTATTGCCATTTCCAGGGAGCTATAGACTTGGACCCCATGATTCCTCTGTTTAACAATGCACCTAAGGGTCATAGCAATTACAATATACTTTTCTCTTGCATTTAACCTCCCAAAATGCATCATCTCACACTTATCCAGATTAGACTCCATCTGTCATTTCTCTACACAACCTTCCTATATCCTACTACATCCTTTGACAAACTTCCTCACTAGCTACAACTCCACCAATTTTCATGTCATCTGCAAACTTACTAATTGGACTACCTACATTTTCATCCAAATCATTTAAACATGTTATAAACAACAGAGATCCCAGCACTGATCCTTGTGGAACACCACTGGTCACTGCCTTCCTATCTGAAAAAACACCCTTCCACATCTACCCTTCATCTACTATGACCAAGCCAATTTTATATCCAACTTACCAACTCACTGTGGATCTCAGGTTTAATGATATATTGCTGGAATTATGGCTGGGCATATCAGGAGATCTAGATGATTCCAATCAATGGGAATTGGAAACCTGAAATTGTCACTAAAAGGGCTGAGGATATGAGCAGAAGGAACATGGTCCACGTTCTTAGATAAAGTGCAGGAAGAGGTTAAAAGATCTGACCAGATCAGGAAAGCTTTGAGTATATTAAAGATACACTTGCCTCACCATCTTATTAGCTAATGCCCATCCTAATAATTAACACACTCTCATAAGTACATTACTTGTATGTAACCAAATTCAGCTCCATAAAAACTTCATTGCAACAAACCTGTTCTTTGGGGTTAAATATCACCTCAACTTGTTCAAACACCTACATTGTTAATTTTCTCCATTCATTGATTCTTTTTTCTCTATAAATAAAAATTGTAAATTCCCATTTGTTTTAGTTTTCATTGTTACCTGGTTTGAAATTATAAACAAAAGAAAACCTTGCCTGTATTCAAATTTCAAAGCTTGTTTTTATATTCAAAATTTGCATCAAGTCTCCAATCTTGAAAGAATAGCTCCCTTAATGGGTTCATCACAAACCTAAGATGAGACACAAAGAATATGAAAAAACACATTTCTGCTACATTACAGAAGAGTAAAGAAGAACATTTCATTCACAACAAGCATGTTAAAAAATACTTCACCATGAGAGTGCTGTAAGAAATTGTTCCAGTTCTTGAATTATTTCTTATAGTTAGTACTTAAAATGAACTGATGACATACAGGTAATGTATAATGGAATCTAACCTGTCCCAGTTACAATCAAAGATGCTTGTAAAATAGAAGGAAGCTATTAATTTCATCATATCAAATCAAAATGAATTCTACTCTGCTATCCCTTTTAAATTAATCTTTTTTTGCTTTGCACAACTATCCATATTTTCCAAAGCTCCAATGCGTTGTCTTCCAATGGATCTCCCTGATCTCTTAGTGATATGTTTTTAAAAAGTGGTTCTTTCTTGGAATGTAGGTATCACTGGCAGGGTCAGAATTTGTTGCCCTTCCCTAATTTGCCCTTGGAGTGAACAGCTTGCTATGGCAATTCAGAGAGCAGTTCAGAGTCAATCTCATTATGAATCATTGAATTACAGGACAGAATCATAGGATCATACAGTAGAGAAGAGGCTGTTTGGCCCATCGACTCTGTGCTGCCACAAAAATGCTACTATCCACTCTACCATTTTCCTGGACTAGGCCAATAGCTTTGACTGTTATGACAACCTGAGTGTTCATCCAAAATAGTTTTCGAAAGTTGCGAAGTTACCCACCTCGATTAATCTCCCAAGCAGTGCATTCCAGACGCCTATTACCATCTGGGTGAAAATATGAGTCCTCAAATGCCCTCTATACTTCCTCTCTTTCACTTTGAAAGTGTATCCCTAGTTTTCTTTCTTTGACTAAGGGGAACAGCTGCTTTCTATCTACTCAATCTGTGCCCCTTACAATCTCTGCACTTCTATCAGGTTCTCCTTTGGTCCTTCTTTGGTTTAAAGAAAGGAACCCAGGCTGATCCAGCATCTTTTCATAGCTGAAATGTTGAAATCTCAGGCAATATCCAGGTGAATCTCTCTGCACCCTCTCCAGTGCAATCACATCCTTCCTATAGTGTGGTGACCAGAACTGTATACAGTACTCCAACTCTGATCTAACCAAAGTTTTACTCTACTCCGACGTAACCACCCTGCTCTTATAATCTATGCCTCAGCTGAGAAAAGCAAGCATCCTGTATACCTTCTTAACTACCCTATTAACCTATCTGCCATCTTCAGAGATCTGTGCACCGACACCATAAGATCTCTCTGTTCTGAGCTTCCTGGTGTCCTGCCATTTATTGAATGTGGAATCACATGTAAGTCAGATCAGGTAAGGATAACAGATTTCTTCCCTAAAGGATATTAGTGAACCAGATGCATTGTTACAGTAATTGATAAGCGTTTAATGGCCATTGAGTTTATTGAGATTAGCTCTAAACCCCAAAGCAACCGTAGATGCATATAAAATAGGAACAGGAGTAAGCCTTTCAGTCTTTTGAGGCCATGCAATGCATCAAAGCTGGTCATCCAACTCAGTACCCTGCACCAACTTTATCCCTATACCCTTTGATCCCTTTAGGCCTAAGGACTAACCCCTTCTTAAAAACATTCAATGCTTTGGCCCCAGTTGCTTTCTGTGACAGGGAATTCCACAGACTCACTACTATCTGGGTGAAGAAATTTATCTTCATCTCAATCCTAAATTGCCTATCCTTATAATCTTAAAATAAGATCCATGATTCTAGACTCTTTGTTCAACAAGAACACTCTTTCTGACTTTACGCTGTCTAGTCCAACTAGAATTTTATATAGTGTATGTAGTCCTAACTGATCCAGCATCCCTTAACATGTTAGTTGTGCCAAACATTGGTTTATAATCCCAGGGATCAACCTGGTAAACCTATGATGCATTCCTTTCATAGCCAGAACATCCTTCCTCAGGTAAGGAGACCAAAACTGCACACAGTACACGAGGGAGCTGTACATTTGCAGCAAGACATCTCTGCTTCTGGACTTGAATCTTCATGCTAGGAAGGTCAATATACCATTTGCCTTGTCCACGGCTCGCGGCACCTACATACTTATTTTCAGTGACTAGTGTATCAGAACACCCAAGCCTTGTTGCAACTGCCCCTTTCCCAATCTGTTGACATTGAGGTAATAATCACTTTCTTGCTATCAAAGTATATAAACAGACATTTATCCACATTGTACTTCATCGGTAATGCATTTTCCAACTTACTCAAATTGTCCAAATCACACTGAAGTATCTCTGCATCCTTCTCACAGTTGACCGTCCCATCCACCTTTGTTTTGTTTCCAAGTAACATAGTCTCTATCCCATGAATCCCCCAGTAAAATAGAAAATGAGTGTCCCCATACCATTGCCTCACCTCCACTTTGTCATTGATTCTTGAAGCAGTGGAAGTAATCTTTTTCTATTTACTATAGTAATTTTAAACAAATAAATTAAAATTCCTTTCAGCCTTCATTGTGGAAATATTGAGTCTCAATATTGCAATATAACTGTCCTCTTTGCTGTAATTCCTAATTCTGACATCACCCAAGTGATCCCTTTAAAATCCTATCTATAGTGGAACACCCAAAACCACAAACTGACTGTGGGATAACCAATGTTTGGCATAAATTCATTATTACATTTTTATTCTCGTCCACTTTTAGAATACCAACACTCGACTGGCACTTTTTTATGGATTTATCTACCCTCACTGGATTTTAAACATTTATCTTCATGTTTCTCTCATTGTACTGAATAAACCCAACTCCTTTAACCATGTACCATGGAAGAGGGTCATTGACCTAGTCTGAAAGCTAGCAAAACGGTACCATTTACACCAGTCTGCATATTGTCAATCAGTTTAATGCAGGCATGTCATTTCATCTGAAATGACACAAAAGATTCATCCAAGCATGCATAGCTTGTAAGGACTGGAAAGTCAGATTAGCCTGTTAAACACAGCTCAACCTCCCCTCAGGATGATTGTAGTTTACTGATTTTCCATTAGAGTACTTCCTACAATTGCACAGTAACACTGCTCTGCACAACAGATGTGTCACTTGTGATTCAATCACACTTTCTGCTGCCAGCCTTTGAAGAAGTGAATTACAACATTTGTATTCTGAGATTCTCTACTTCGCCACTTCAACATACCTAAAAAAAATTGTATCATGAAGTGCAGCTTTGTAACTGCAAATCTAAAAAAGACCCAAAGGCTGAAACATGAACTTGTATTACGAATGGAAGGCAACTACTTACCCTGCTTCCAGGAAGAAATTTAAAAAGCAGGATAAATCTCCTTACAAAGCACTGAAATGTCGATTTGGAAGGTGATGAAGGTTTAGCTCTTATGGGATCTTAACAGACATTTATGATCTAGATCATCTCCCTTCACTAAGGAATAAGGAAATGGGAAAATATGAAGTACTTTAACACGTTTACTTCATTAAGAATTCAATTTTATTTGACTGGTACTGAAAATTGAATGAGAAACTTATAAATACAAAAGGTAACCAATTAGGGGGAATTTGAGTTATACACCACATTTGTGCTGTTTTCTGGGTCAGATTTAAAGATCACAGTATTATTCTATATCACTCTGCAAAAAACAAGTCACAATTTTAATTTTGCATTATCACTTTGAGGGTTTAAACATAGGAAATTGTCCTCTAAAATCTTATTCTGTTGAAAGAAATGAAATAAGAATGGTATTTAAAATGTATGGGCTGTGATTCTGGCAATTACACTTAGAAACTAACATACTGTACCTCATACTATGAGAGGATACAGACTCAGGAAATCATGTAATTTCCCCCAGGCTGGAAAGTTAATTGTTGTGCAGGTATCTTCCCGCCACGCACCATCCCTTTTACCCAGAATCTGGACATGCTGATTAACCATTGGAGACAACGTTTAAAAGAGACTTAGATAAATACATGAATACAAAAGATTTGGAGGATATGGGCCATGAGCTGGCAGGTAGGACTAGTTTAGTTTGGGATTATGTTTGGCATGGATTAGTTGGACTGAAGAGTCTGTTTCTGTGCTGTACGACTCTATGGTAATGTAGATCAGCCAGCAGAAGGACATAGGTGAGCAGGGCTTGGTGCGAGTTAACACAGATGGAGCTTTGGATGACATCAATTTTACGGAGGTTGGGAAGTGAGAGGTCTACCATTAGAACAATGGATTAATCAAATCCAGACGTAACATCAAATGTGCATGAGGGTTTCGACCAGAGATGAGCTGAGATAAGGACAGAGTTAGGTGATGGTACAAAGATGGAGGCAGTGTTATCATTGACAGTGCAGACATGTGATTGAAAACCAATTTTTTAGTCAACAGTGAAATGAATGTTGGGTACGGTTGGGTTTGTCTCCACACTGTTACCAGAGAGGGGGATGGAGTTGGTGGTTAGATGTAGATATGGATGGGGACTAAAGACAATGGTTTGCATTTTCCCAGTATTTAATTGGAAGAAAATACTGCTGATACCAGTATCAGACATCTAAAAGGCACTCTGAAAGTATAGAGATGGTGGAGGCATTGAGAGATGTAGTGGTAAGTTAGATTTGGGTGTCATCAGTGGACATGTGGGCACTGATGCATTTTTTATCATGTTGCTAAGGGGCAGCACTTAGATCAGAAATAGGGGAGGCCACGGGAAAAGAGTCCATTGCAGATTATTCTTTAGCTATGACTGTATAACTAGGGGTAGATAAAGGGAGAGAAAGTGAGGACTGCAGATGCTGGAGACCAGAGTCGAGAGTGTGTGCTGCTGGAAAAGCACAGCAGATTATACATCATCCGAGGAGCTGGAGAATCGACATTTCAGGCAGGAGCCCTTCATCAGAAATGATTGAAAGGCTCCTGCCTGAAATGTCGATTCTCTTGCTCCTCGAATGCTGCATGACCTGCTGTGCTTTTCCAGCATCACACGCTCTCAACTAGGGGTAGATAAAGGTGAGTGCAGTCTGACTGAGATGGATGATGAAGAAGTATCAAGAGCAAGATACTGTCAATCACTTGAAAGGACTGCATTCAGGTCAAGCAGAATGAAAAGGTATAGTTTACCTTGACTATATAGAATGGCATTTGGTGTGTGATAAGAGCTGTTCCCACACTGTAGCAAGGACTGAAACCTGATTAGGTGGATTCAAACAAGGAGTGGGAATTTTCTCTTCCTTATGTGCAACAGCAAGAAAGCTGGAAAAAACAGATGGAATGAAAAACATCAGAATCTCCACACCCAGAAAATGTTTTATGATATTTCCCCCTCAGAATTTTGCCAATGCTTATTGAATACCTTATTTTCATTCATTTGCATTATATTAATACCTCATTTATATGCTACTTCCAATTTTCCATTCCATTCCCAAGGACCTTGATGACACAAACTCTTAACATGGAAGTCAGGTCAGATACCTGGCAGCTGCAGCTTACTATATGCTTGTCTAGGCCAACAATGCTTCTTCACAACAATGACACTATGATGCTCCATGGACGCTATCACCCTCAAGCCATGTGTCCACACAAGTCAGAATTGGCAAACCACCAGCCTCACCACACGATCATACCAGCTCTGTGACCAACCTACACACCACCTCAGCTCTTTAAGACTCTACTTCAGAACTCAGGTACACCTATAGCTTGTGTGCATCTGCCAGATCTCTTTGCATGTGGGGACACACATGCATTACATCAGATAGGATGCAAGTTATGACTCGTAAGTTGCTTGCCTGATGCCTCACTTAGTTTATGTTTATTTGAAATATGGCAATTGCAACATTGGTACCTACCGGACAATGTGGACAATTGACCAGGTATGCCCTGTGCACAAAAAGCAGGGTAAATCCAACTCAGCCAATTACCGTCAGTCTATGTTGCAGCGGTAATATCTCTATCTCTGAGTCAGAAGGCCTGGGTCAAGTCTCACTTGCTCCAGAGGTGTGCCATAACATCTTTGGACATGTTGATTTGAAAATATATGTATATAAAAACAAACTCTCCTCTTCATCATAAAGTGAGGGAAGGGGTCATCTTCAGTTCTACCAAACAGCACTAAGCATAGCTATGACCTGTTTAGTGATGATCAGTTGAGTTCTGCCAGGGACGATCAGCTCCTGACATCATTGCAGCCTTGATCCAAGCGTGGAATTCCAGAGAGGAAGTGAGCTTGACAGAGCTTAACATTTAACCAAGTTTGGCATCAAGGATCCCTTGCAAGACAAAAATCGATGGGAATCAGAGGGAAAACTCTCTGCAGGGTTGGAGTCATATCAGGCACATAGGAAGATTTTGCCTATGTTGGAGGTCAGTCATCTCAGCTCCAGAACATTTCAACAGGAGTTCCTCAGGGTAGTGTCCTAGGTGTAACCATCATCAACTGCTTCATGAATGACCATCCTTCCATCAGAAAGTCAGTGCTGAGGATTTCTGCAACTGGTTGCACATTGTTCATCATAATTCATTATGCCTCTGATATTGAAGCAGTGCATGTCCAAATGTAGCAAGACCTGGATAATTTCCCGGCTTGGGCATATAAGTGACAAGTAATATTCATACCACATAAGTGCCAAGCAATGACCATCTCCAACTGGGGAAGAATCCAACATTTTTTATGATCAAGGCCTTAACATCACTGAATTTCCCACTATCAACATCGTGGAGCTTACCATTGATCAGAAACTGAACCAAACAAGTCATATATAAATCCTGTGGGTGGCACGGTGGCTCAGTGGTTAGCACTACTGCCTCACAGCATCAGGGTCCCAGGTTTGATTCCAGCTTCAGGGGACTGTTTGTGTGGAGTTTGCACATTCTCCCAGTGTCTGCATGGGTTTCCTCCGAGTGCTCCCGTTTCCTCCCACAGCGCACAGATGTGCGGGTCAGGTGAATTGGCCATGGTAAATTGCCCATAGTGTTAGGTGCATTAGTCAGAGGGAAATGGGTCTGGGTGGGTTACTCTTCGGAGGGTCGGCGTGGACTGTTTGGGCCGAAGGGCCTGTTTCCACACTGTAGGGAATCTAATCTAATCTAAACAGCTGATCAGAGGCTAGGAATCCTGCAGAGAGCAACTCAGCTCCTAACACCTCAAAGCCTGTCCACCATGCTCAATGCACAAGTCAAATATGTGATGGAATACTTCCCACCTGCCTGAATACTTCTCACCTGCAGCTCCAACAACACATAAGAAGCTTGATGTCATCTGAAACAAGCAACCCATTTCATTGGCATCACATTTGTACATTTTCACTCCTTCCAGTATTGATACTCAATAGCAGTAGTGTGCCAACTACAAGATGCACTGAAAATATCACGTTTGACAGGACTGGACCTTCATGGTGACCTCAGCTGGTACAGGAAATGAACCCACTATTGGGTCATACTGCATTGAAAGCCAGCTATCTAGCCAACTGACATAGCATGGCATGGTGGCTTAGTGGTTAGCAGTGCAGCCTCACAGCACCAGGGTACTGGGTTTGATTTCCATCTCGGGCGACCGTCTGTGTGGAGTTTGCTCATTCTCCCTCTGTCTGCGTGGGTTTCATCCAGGTGCTCCAGTTTCTTCCCACAATCCAAAGATGTGCAGGTCAGGTGGATTGGCCATACTAAATTTTCCATAGTGTTAGGTGCATCAGAGGGAGTTGGGTCTGGGTGGGTTGCTCTTCGGAGGGTCAGTGTGGACTTGTTGGGCTGAAGGGCCTGTTTCCACACTGTAGGGAATCTAATCATCATGAGCTAACTGAAAGA
Organism: Chiloscyllium punctatum; assembly: GCF_047496795.1. Lineage (NCBI taxonomy): Eukaryota > Metazoa > Chordata > Chondrichthyes > Orectolobiformes > Hemiscylliidae > Chiloscyllium > Chiloscyllium punctatum. The sequence goes on along the minus strand of NC_092742.1, from coordinate 75,314,560 downwards.
TCATAGGGATAGCAACTCAATAGGGAATATGAAGAATAGCAGTGGTGCTAGTGGATGGATTTATTATATCTCAAATGGAGCCTGCGAATGACACTGAAGCAAAGCTGGACATTGTCATGTTATTCCTGATGAAGGGCTTTTGCCCAAAACGTTGATTTTGCTGCTCGTTGGATGCTGCCTGAACTGCTGTGCTCTTCCAGCACCACTAATCCAGTATTTGGTTTTCAGCATCTGCAGTCATTGTTTTTACCATGTCAGATCTAAAGTCAACTGTGCAATAACTACACAAAATGGCTGGCAGCATGTGTAAACTGGGTAGTGTAAGTTATTTTTCTTTCTTCAGGAGCTGAGAAAACCCTTGGGATTGATGACTGTGCGAGGGACAATTCCAATATCCATGCTTCCACTAATTTAGCAATGCTACCCATTTGGCTTCAATTTACATTACATCAGCAGGTCATTCATTGACACTCCCCTCTCTTAAAAAAAAAGAGTTATGGACTCAAGCCATCATTAGTATTACACTGTGTGCACTAACTGTCTCTTTGTCACTTAATAGTAAGGTGATAGGAGGTGTTTCTGAACAAAGAGACCTTGGAGTGCAGGTTCATAGCTCCTTGAAAGTGGAGTCGCAGGTAGATAGGATAGTGAAGAAGGCATTTGGTATGCTTTCCTTTATTGGTCAGAGTATTGAGTACAGGAGTTGGGAGGTCATGTTGCAACTGTACAGGACATTGGTTAGACCACTTTTGGATTAATGTGTGCAATTCTGGTCTCCTTCCTATCGGAAAGATGTTGTGAAACTTGAAACTTCAGAAAAGGTTTACAAGGATGTTGCCAGGGTTAGAGCATTTGACCTGTAGGGAGATGTTGAATAAGCCAGGGTTGTTTTCCTGGAGTGTCGGAAATTGAGGGGTGTCCTTATAAAGTTTTATGAAATCACGAGAGGCATGGATAGGGTAAATATACAAAGTTTTTTCCCTGCGGTAGTGAGTCCAGAACTAGAGGCCATAGGTTTAGCGTGAGAGGGGAAAGATATAAAAGAGACCTCAGGGGCAATTCTTTTCACGCAGAGGGTGGTACATGTATGGAATGAGTTGTCAGAGGATGTGGTGAGGCTGGTACATTTGCAATATTTAAAAGCCATCTGGATGGGTATTTGAATAGGAAGGGTTTGGAGGGATATGAGCCAGGTGATGTCAGTGGGACTAGATTTGGTTGGGATATCTGGTCGGAATGGACGAGTTGGACCGAAGGGTCTGTTTCCGTGCTGTTCATCTCTATGTCAGCTAAGCAAACGTAATCAGACAAAGACACTAAAGAATGGCCCTTGAGCTTTTAATTTCACAAACACATTCCATTGCAAGCACTAGAAAACAACAATTTGCAGCTGCCATCTTCATATGGTAAACTGTAATTATTCGAGGACATGGTCTGTGATGTGGAAAGAAACCTTTTCTTTGTGAGGTGGGGCAGGTCATGGTGTCTGGCAGAATGGCAATCTGACCAATTAATTACATACTTTGGTTCCGTATTTACAAAGGAGGATACAAATAACATACCAGAAATGTTGGGGAACTTAGGGTTTAGTCTGAGGGAAGAGCTGAATATTAGTAGGAAAATTATATTGGGGAAATTAATGGAAATTTAAGACTGATAAATCCCAAGGGCCGGATGAGCTACATCCCATAGTCCTTAAGAAAGTGGCCCTTGAAATAATGGATGCATTGGTGGTCATCTTACAAGATTGCATAGACTGTGGACCAGTTCCTACAGATTGGAGGATAGCTAATGTAACTACACTATTTAAAAATGGAGGTATGGAGCAAACTGGGAATTATAGACCAGTTAGTGTGTCCCCAGTAGTGGGGCTAGAACCCTTTATAAAAGATTTGATAGCAGAGCACTGGAAAGCAGCGACAGGATCAGACAGTCAGCATAGATTTACAAAAGGGAAAGCATGCTTGACAAATCGATTGGAATTCTTTCAAGATGCAACTAGTTGAGTTGATGAGGGGGATGTGGTTTGTTCAGACTTTCAGAAGGCTTTTGATAAAATCCTACAGAAGAAATTAGCTTGTAAAATTAAAGTGCATGGGACTGAGGGTAGTGCATTGAGATAGATAGAAAACTAGGTAGGTAGACAGGGAACAAAGAGTAGGAATAAATGGATCTTTGTCTGAGTGGCAGGCACTGACATGGAGGGTACTGCAGGGATCAGTGCTAGGACTCTAATTATTCATGATATATATTCATGATTTATTCATGAGGGAACTAAATGTAAATTCTTTGAATTTGCAGATAATACAAAGCTGGGTGGGAAGGTGAGTTGTAAGGAGGATGCAGAGATGCTTCAGTGTGATGTGGGCAAGCTGCGTAAGTGGGAAATACACAGATTGATGTGTGGTTATCTATTTTGGTAGAAATAATAGGAAGGCAGATTATTATTTGAAAGGCTTTGAATTGAGAGAGGGGAATGGGCAATGAAACCTGGGTGTCCCGGTACACCAGTTCTTGAAGGTAAGCATGCAGGTGCAGCAGCCAGTCAAGAAGCAAAAAATGGTATATCCACTTTCTTAATGAGAGTGTTTGAGTACAGGAGCAGCCTTGCTGCAATTGTACAGGGATTTGGTGAGATCAAAGGAATCTGCAATACTATGAGTTTTGGTCTCCTTATCTAAGGAAGGATATTTTTGCTACAGAGGGGATGCAGGGAAGCCTTACCAGACTGATTCCTGAGATTCAGCGAAAGTGAGGACTGCAGATGTTGGCAATCAGAGTCAAGATTAGAGTGGTGCTGGAAAAGCACAGCAGGTCAGGCAGCATCCGAGGAGCAGGAAACTCGACGTTTCGGGCAGGAGCCCTTCATCTTGATGCCACCTGATTGGCTGTGCTTTCTCAGTACCACTCTAATCTTGATTTCTGAGATTGCATGACTGACATACAAGGGGAGGTTGAATTGATTGAGATTATACTTGCTGGAGTTCAAAAGAATGAAAGAGGATCACATAAAAACCTATAAAGCTTTTAGGTATCTAGACAGGGTAGATGCAGGAAGGATGGTCCAATGGCTGGGATTCCAGAACAACGGGTCACTGTCTGAGGATATGGGGCAAACCATTTAGGGCTGAGAGGTGGTGGAATTTCTTCACCCAGAGAGTGGTGAGCCTGTGGAACACACTACCACGGAAAGCATTCAAAGACAAAACATTGTATGATTTCAAGAAGGAGTTGGATATAGTACTAGACATTAAAATGGATCAAAGGATATGGGGGAAAAGCAGGAACAGGATATAGAGTTGGATGATCAGCCATAATCATAACTAATAACACAGCAGGATCAAAGACTCCTACATTCTATGTTTCTGTGAATTCTTCTCTCAATGTCACATGTAAACTTTGATCATGCAAAATGCAATTGGATAAAGTGATATTAACTTATGAAAGTATGACATTGAACTCCTTGGAAAGCCCCTATACCACATTGTCTGAGGACGTACATGAGATTTCATTGTGATGGATATGAAGATCTAGGAGTTCCTTCAATAAAATTGTGTTATCTTATCAACATTCCCCATGAATCATTTGCTCATGCACCTAACATAGAGACTGTCATGGCTGGAGTTTGTGTACCAGAGGGAGAAGCAGCAGGTAAAGCTTAGTCATGAAGGCAAAGGAAAATGGTGCCATACTCATATCTAGAGGTTTCACTGTCATTTTCTTCAACTGAAAGACCGTGCAGGCGATGACTGCAGATGTCCCAGGCTAATATCACTGAACTGTATCATCTAATGAAGCTGCACTTGTATTCAAAAGGACTCAGTGCCCATCCCATCCAGATGGTCACAACTAACCTGAATTTCCATGCCACCAGCTTTTTTCAAGGAGGAACTAGACCCCTGTTGGCATCTCCCAATACTTGACCCATAAATGCTTCCAGGAAAGAACTAATTTCATCTTCTGCAGATCACAGCTTTTCATAATGGGAGAGTCAAGGAACTTGGGCTGTGGGATTCTTTACCATTGCTGGCTTCCCCCAGGTACAGGATTCCAATGTGTAGAATTTGTCAACAGAAAAGATTGCTACTCCATTGATGCTTAAACCACAGGTGACCATTGATGCTAAGTTTTGGAGATCTGTACCAGATATCCTGGGCATTGCCATGATTCTTATATAATGTAAATCGGGGGATATGCCAGTTCATATAGTTGTAGAATGTATCATTCTACGGCTGAACTGCCTCTTAGATGTCCACTTTTGAGTTGCTAGATCCATTTGAGGTATTTCACTTTTAGGAAATTGACAATGGCACATAAAATGACAGAACATAGGACATAGAACAATAAAGCACAATACAGGCCCATCGGCCCTTGATGTTGTGCAGATTTTTTATCCTACACTAAGATCAAGCTAACCTACATACCCTACATTTTACAATCATCCATGTGCCTATCCAAGAGTTGCTTGAATGTCCCTAATGTACTTGAGTCTGCTGGCAATGCATTCCACGCACCCAGCATTCGCTGTGTAAAGAACCCACTTCTGACATCTCTCCTAAATCTTCCTCCAATCAACTTAAAGTTATGCTCCCTTGTGATTACCATTTTTGCCTTGGGAAAAAGTCTTTGACTATTCACTCTATCTATGTCTCTCATCATCTTGTACACCTCTATCAAGTCACCATTCATCCTTTTTTGCTCAAATGAAAAAAGCCCTAGCTCTCTCAAACCTTTCTTCATAAGATATGCCCTCCAGCTCAGACAGCATCCTGGTAGATCTCCTCTGCATCCTCTTTAAAGCTTCCACGTCCTTCCTATAATGAGGTGACTAGAACTGAACACAATATTCCAAGTCTGGTCTAACCAGAGCTCTATAGAGCTTCAGTATAACCTTATAGTTCTTAAACTCAATCCCCTCTAATGAAAGTCAACACACCATACGCCTTCTTAACAACCCATCAACTTGGGTGGCAACTATGGACATTGACCCCAAGATCCCTCAGTTCCTCCACACCACCAAGAATACTGCCTTTAACCCTGTATTCTGCATTCGAATTCAACCTTCCAAAATGAATCACTTCACAAGTTTCCAGGTTGAACTCCATCTGCCACTTATCAGCCCAGTTGTGCATCCTGTCAATGTCCCATTGCAACCTATAACAGCCCTCCACACTATCCACCACTCCACCAATCTTCATGTTATCAGCAAATTTATTAACCCACCCTTCCACTTCCTCTTCATAGCCATTTTTAAAAATCACAAACAGCAGAGGCCCCAGGACAGATCCCTACGGAACACCACTGGTCACCGAGCTCCAGGCTGAATATTTTCCATTTACCACCACTCTGTCTTTTATGGACCAGCCAGTTCTGTATCCAGACAGCCAAATTTCTGTTTCCCATGTATCCTTACTTTCGAAATGAGCCTACCATGAGGAATGTTATTAAAAGCCAGGTTACAGTGGAGCCCACTTCTCAGTTCCCTCTCTGAGCAATTCCCTGCAAGTGATCTGGGAAAATGCCGACCGAACAGTGTTGTTCGTTATCAAATGAAGGCTATTCTCATTGAGAAAACATAACGACTCATTGAGAAAACATAACAGTTGTACAGTGGTCACTCTTACTGATGTTATCATTGACAGATGTATCTGCAACAAGGCAGACTCCTAGTGAGGAGAATGTTTTTCCCTCTTCTTGGTTCCTTTATCTGTCATCGAGCCAATCCAGTGACTATGTCCTTTACTTGGTCATCTGTGGTGCTGCTGCTGAGCCACTGTTGGTCGTGGACATTGAAATCCCCCACCCAGTGTACTTTCTGCGCATTTGGCCCCAACACCATCAGCACACCCTGTTTTGGGCCTTGCAAGTTTAACATGGAGGAGCACTGATTCATCAGCCAAAGATTACCTCCAGGAGGTTTCCTTGCCTACATTTGACCTGATGACACCTTGTATATAGTTCATACTGTGAACTCCCAGGGAAAATACCTTTGTGCCATCACCTCTGTCCTTCCAATGGAATGGGACAGTAGTGGTAATGATGTTGTCACTGGGACATTGTCAGGAAGGTATGATTTAGTGAATACAACTATGTTGGGCTTTCCTTGACTAGTCTGTGAGACAGCTCTCCCAGTTTTGATACTTTGTTGGATCAACAAGGCTGTTTGCCATTGCCATTTCCAGTGCCTAGTTCAAATACAAGATGGTCTGAAGAGTTTAATTTCTTCTTTGAGAATTTTTAGTGGTTACATATGGGCCAGATCTGGTAATGAGCACAGGTGAAGCAGATGGATTTTAATGAAAATAGTTGCATAGTCAGAATGTTAGATTTTTCCTTTTGGATTTAAATTCCAGTATTGGTCATGGTTGGATTTGAACCAATGTTACCAGAACATTAGACTGGGCTTTTGGACTACCAGCACCAGTGTCAATACCACAAGGCTACAGCCTCTTCTTATTCTTTGGATAAGGCTTTTAAATCACGTCCTTGTAAGTCAGTGATAGGTGTTGTTACAGAACCACAGTAGACACTGGTACAGATGCAGATAACAGATCATTATTTGAATTACAGCCAGAAATCAATTATTCATTTATGTCTTTTCTCCACCTCCCTTTGGTGTCTAATAGAGTGAGTCAATTGTAATCTATAGCTCACCAAAGTATTTGAAGTGGCAGATACACTATAGAAACTCCAACAGCCAAATAGGATCACCTTTCATGATCTGGATATGCTTAGATGGTGACACATGCAACTTTTATCTCCTCAATATTGCTTCCATAATAATTCTGAAGAGCAAAAGGGTTAATGATACCAGATGTGTGACCGCTCTGAAAAATTGGCTTTCAGTTAGTGTAACAATATATCTCCAAAAAACCTGAGACAAGCCTTTATTCTCTAATCTTTGCATTACTCATGCAATCTTTTTGATGTAAAATGTCTGAAATGTTAGTAATCCTCAGACACCTGAAGGATTACTATCCACAGGAAAGTATCAGCATTTTAACAGCATGGAGAGGATAATGACTCTCTCATAAGGAGGCCTTCTGACCTCTTTGAAGCTTTAAACAGTCAATTAAACAATAATGGAGTAATTTGATCATCAAACGCTTGAAGGTAGCATAGATTCACCTAGATGATGATGGGAACAGATCTGGATAATATGCTAGCTTTAATATTTAATGCTTTTTGTTATCGGCTACATCCAAGTAATGCAAAAAAAAAGTCTTGGGTGTGTGACTAATTACATGAGATTTCTTTAAACTTTAGTGCTTGATCACTTTACACACATATATTGAAAATATACTGCACAGTTTTGTAGTGCAAAAGCAGAGAGTTATTCAAACAGACAAAATCTCAGTTTACACCATGATGAAGGCATGTAGTAATTTCTTGTCAAGTTGTACTACATAGCAGTGGCTTTTATAATATAGACTGGACATGATGGTGAAATAACTCCATGGATACTGGTATCCCATCACCAAGTCTCCCTTTATTAGCAAGTATGTGGACTCTGACCAGCTAGCTCAGAGCCAGTCCCAAGAGTGAGGGGGACCTCTGAGACTCCTGTTTATCTCTATCAGCCATTGCTCCCTGATTGGCTGAAGTTAGCCCCAATCAGGGAACTCATACTCAATGAGATCCACCTGGCCAACCTCGTTCCAATCACTACAGTGCTATAGTGGTAATGTCACAAATAGAAACAAAGAATATAAAAGCAAGAGTAGGCCATTCAGCCTTTTGAGCCTGTTCTGCCATTCTGTATGATCATGGCTGATCATCCAACTCATTATGCTTTTTCCACTCTCTTCCCATAATTTTTGATCCTTTTAGTCCAAAGGGCTATATCTATATATTTCTTGAAAGTCTTTAATGTTTTGGTCTTAATAGTTTGCTGTGACAAAGAATTCCACAGGCTCACCACACTGTAGGTGAAGAAATTCCTCCTCATCTCTGTTCTAAAAAGCAAACTCCTTATCTTTCAGCTGTCAGCCCTGGTTCTGGAGTCCTCAGTCATTGAGTATATCCTTCCTGCACCTACGCTGTCTAATCCATGAGATCGCCCTCTCGTTCTCCTAAACTCAAGTGAAATAAGTGATAACATATCCAGCCTCTCTTCATATGCCTTCCCAGGAATCAATCTGTGCAGGACAACTCTGAACTGACAATGCTACAGGGTTTTACAGATGGTGCAAGGGAAGTCGGTGAAGTCTGGGATCTCCAGACTTCTGGCAAATTATTCTGGGAATGGTGCATGACACTAATTGGGCAAGTTTAAGATATGGTGAGAAAACTCAGTCAGCCTCACAGCAAGCATCACTCCACCAAACTCAATGTGACTGGGACTTGGCCAAAAAAACATTCAATTCAGCTCAATGGTAGATGGTGAAATTTGAAATCAATATGTAGCTGGAATTAAAAGCTAGTTACTGGAGACGATGTAATGACTGCCAGTTGTCTCAAAAAACAATCTGGTCAACCAATGCCCTTTGGCTAAGTAAATCGGCTGTCCTTACTAGTCTATCCGACATGAGACTCCAGACCCTCAGCAATGTTGTTAATGCTTAACTGTCCTCTGAAATGACTTAGTAAGTCATTCAGTTGTATCAAATCCACTACAATGAAACCAGATAGACAATCTAGCATTGACCTTAGCACTGGAAATATTAATGTTCATGGTGACCATGAAACGTCTACCTTACTAACATTTAGAGGCTTGTGCCAAAATTGAGAGAGCTGTCTCACAGACTATTTAAACTACAGCCTGACAATAGTCATACACATGGAATCATACCTCACAGACATTACCCCAAACATCACCAACAGCACAGTGATATAAAGTTAGGAAAGAATTGCTCTGAATGCCCTCAGCATTGACTCTGACCCCATGAAGTTTCTTGGAATCATGTTAAACATGGGTAAGGAAACTGTCTGCTAATTATTGCCACCAATAACTGATAGGAGACAATTAAACAACTCACCGGAAGAGGAGAAAACTCCACAAGTATACCCATCCTCAATGATGCAGGGGATCAACGCAAATAATAAGGCTGAAGTATTTGTGACAATCTTTAGCTAGGCATGCTGAATGGACAGATGGTCAATTTTGGAGATTGCAACCATTTGATTCATTCCACGTGATATCAAGATATAGTCAGAGGCATTGGATAATGCAAAAGCTGTGGGTCTTAACAACATTCTGGCAATAATTCTGAAGAGTTGTGCTCCCGAAAAAAAAATTGTTTCCATAATATCGACATCTACCCAATGATGTGTAAAATTGCATAGCTATGTCCTGTACACAAAAAGCAGTACAGATTCAATCCAGTGAATTATTAAGCTCTCAGTCTACTCTTCATCACCAGCAAAGTGATGGAAAGAATCATCGACAGTTCTAGAAAGTGACACTTCCAAAGGAATCAACTTTTCACCGATGCTAAGTTTGGTTTCTTCCAGAGCCACTCAGCTCCTGACTTCATTGCAGGTTTAACTCCAACATGAATCAACATGCAGAACTGCAGAGGTGAGGTGGAAGTGGCTGTCCTTGATATCAAGACAGTGCTTGAACATGTATTAGATCCAGGAGCCGTAGAAAAACTGGAGTCAATGCGAATCATCTACTAAATGGGTTGCTGAAACTCACCAAGTCTCATCCAATGGCAGCTCCCAAAGCCATGACCTCTGCCACCTAGCAGACCATGACAGCAGTTGCTTGTGAACATCATCCTACTAAATTCACCTCCGAGCCACACGAACCTGAGGTGGAAATATATCCCCGTTCCTACTTCACTGTTGTTGCGTCATAATTTTGGAACTCTAACCCTAACAGCGCTTTGAGTGTACCTATTCCTCAAGGACTGTCACAGTTCAAAAAGGCAGCTCAGCAACCCCTTGTCAAGGATAATTAGGCAACAGCCGTCAACAAAGCCCACCTTGCATGAAGAAGCTGAAACAAAACTGTCAGAACATTTTCCAATTTCACATTTTGACGTGAATTCTGTTCAAAATTACTTCTCTGACTGTAAAAGAACATCCTAAAGCAAGACAGAAATGCAAGCCTGCCTTTCGTTTCTCATAAGTGGAACCAAATTGTCATAAATAAATATGAGATACCAAGGGCACAGAAACTGAAGCACTGTGAGTGGTGTATGTCTCAGTAAGGTGCAACATAATCGGAAGATTCTGATTGGCTGTGTTTTTGGTTTTTGTTATCATAGTTTTATGATATCAGAATTCTCTTACAGAACTGATCTCCAGCAGACAAGTTTGTGAAATGGAATGGCTCATTAGCAGTGTGATAAACAATTCCTTTTTCAATTGGTGCCTTTTAAAACATTTATTTGTAGAAAGTAGGTGTAATATGTATTTGTGTATTGTATAGATGTCACATACATATACAATATGCTCATAGTGTTTGCAGCATTTAGTTCCTTCAGTTGTTTCTTGATATCATGTGAAATGAGTCAAATTGATTGGAGACTGGTAATATGCTCTATGGTCTGTCAGATCAGGCAGGGTCAAGTCAGGAGTGTGGAATTGAGTTTGGTTAGGGGGCTTAATGTTGGGTCTCTGGTTTGTGGGTTGGATGTCTGGGATTCAGGGAGGTGTAGTTATGAGAGGTCGGTGATGAGTTAGGATGTTAATTTAGTAGTTGCTCAGGAATTAGACTAGGTTTTTAATCCCCTACCATTTCCTAGCTAACTATTTAGCTTAAGTGAGTCAGAATGAACCAAATTACCAGTTGTGAATGCATTCCTTTGGAAAGTTCCATGAACAGGGAAATTGCTCATCAGATAATGTAATCCCCTCAGCAATTTCCATGAAGTTAGTTGCATTTGGGATTCTGCATGGTCTGGTATAAAAGTCCAATCCATCCTGTACCAATGACTGTTTGGTCATTGGAATTTCTTGGCCAAAGACTTTGCACTATAGAAGATCAATCAGTCCATCACACCCATGATAGCTCTCTGAAGAGGTGTTCTCTTTTCTTGTCATCAATGCTAATGCCTTTAAACACCTTTTAAAATATTACTTGTCCACTTTCCTTTCAAAGGTTCTTTCTGAACCCTGCTTCTGTGCCTTAACAAATTTTAACATAAACTGCTTTTAATTCCTCCTGTTGATGGCCAGCTTAGATCTTTTCCTCTAGTTACGTGAAAGTAGAAAAATTCCACCCAGTCAGCCACAGAGCAAGTTTCCTCCCTAAAGGATCTTAGTAACCTGAAAGGGATTTACATTAAATCTGTATCTTCTCGTGCAAGTCTACAATTTATTAGATTTATCAAATTTATTTTCATAAGTTGTTGAAGTGAGATTTGAACTTTACATTTTTGAGAATAGGCAGTGAGGACCCTATGACAGTCAATCAGCAGCAACTAGAGAAGTGGGTGAGACAGGAAGTCACATCTAGGGATAGATTCATTGGAGCTGATTGGAATTAGCTCTTAGTCTATTACAGAGAAAGGATCTAATTGCTGAGTTTTTGGTAAGGGATTATTGTCTTTTCTGTTCTAAAGGTTTAACATAGTATCCGAAATGATGATAAAGTTGATTTTAAAATATTAAATAGGTGAGTAGTATAATTTAAATAACTGATTATTATGAATTAAGACCAGCCGGACAGGCAATGTTTCACCACTGCAGCATGTAGGAGTTCCTGGATGCCAGTTTAGTCCAGAACAATCATGCCTGTGCCAAATGTTTGAAGTTTGAGATTTTATGAGCTGAAGGCTGATTTTAAAATGTTGCAGTACATCAAGGAGGGGGAGCATCACCTGGATCCTTTATATCAAGAAGCCGTCACAGCACTTGAGAAGGTGTATAAGGCAGTAGGGAAAGAATTAAATTTTGGGTTGTGTGAGACAAAGACTCAGCTAGCATGACTTGGATCAGATAAGAACTTGCAGTAAACAATGAGGTGCTAGAGGCAAAGGTAGTGGAATGACAAGGTGGAAAAGCATTTCTTATGTAAAGCCATTTAACAAGGTGAAAAGAATTCATTATGTAAAGTCACTTAACAAGGTTAAGAACATCCATTGTATAACACCAGATGACTTAATCTTTACTGTTGAAGCTTGTTGATTGTAACGGTCACCCAATCAATATAGATGTTGCCTTATTTGGAAGCTGCTACCTGTAAGTGACAATGTAATTCCTTAAGAATCTGCTGTTCAAGAGAAGACCGAGAACACATGTCTCTGTGCACCTGGGCGATCGTTTTCTCTCTCTCCAGGGCCTGGAATAAAGATGAAGGATGTAAAGCCATACTGTATCCATGAGTGTTTGTTTTGACTGATATGGAGATAGGGAAATGAGACAACACACTCGGGGTTGTGTCAATTGATTTGTTCAGTGTTCAGGGACAGGAGAATGTTACTGCATGAGAGGCAAGTAAGGGGACCCAAAGGGCAGCAGCACAGGAGCCTCAGTCTTGACAACTGTCCAACAGCTTGGAGGTTATTTCAGTCTGTCTGGATGCAACTGGAGGCTTCAAGGTGGATGAGCTAAGTGACCATGGCAGTGTAGAGCCACTCAAGAAGGGGGAGTAAGTGGGAATGTAGTGTAATGGGGAACAATTCAGGAAGGTAAAAACAATGACTGCAGATGCTGGAAACCAGATTCCGGAATAGAGAGGTACTGGAAAAGCACAGCAGTTCAGGAAGCATCCGAGGAGCAGTAAAATCGATGTTTCAGGCAAAAGCCCTTCATCAGGAATACAGCCAGAGTGCCTGAAGGGTGGAGAGATAAATGAGAGGACATGGGGATGGGGAGAAAGTAGCATAGAGTACAATAAGTAAGTGGGGGTGGGGATGAAGGTGATAGATCAGGGAGGAGGGTGGGGGAAGGTAGCAAAGAGTACAATGGGTGGATGGGGGTGGGATGAAGGTGATAGGTCAGAGAGGAGGGTGAAGTGGATAGGTGGAAAAGAAGATAGGCAGGTAGGACAAATCATGGGGACAGTGCTGAGCTGGAAAGCAAATGTGGCTGTAGTAGCGAGTCTGTTTTAGGACATGGTTGAAGAGCTGCAGGACAGCGGAAATGACCTGGGAGTTGCAGTGGGAGAGGGACTCCCTGAGATTCTTGTAGAGAGAGGAGGAAAACTTCTTCAAGGCAGGCATCAAGGCCAATTGACATTGTTCTCTGCAGCAAAGAAGCAGGAGTCCAGACAACTGTATTACCTGCCCTTGTGAAAGGATTGAAGATATTCGATGAGGGCTGAAGATCAACTTCCAGTAGGAAGAAGAAGATCCATTTGATGTGGTCCAGTAGATACCAGTGACATAGGCAGGACAAAGGATGATTTTCTGAGGAGCTAGATGCCAAATTAAGAAGCAGACTTTAATATCATAATCTCTGCATGATTATTTGATCCATGAGCAAATTGATATTGGCCAATTTTTCTTATTCATTCATTGGATAAGAATGTTGCTGGTTAGGCCAGCATTTATTGACCATCCATTATTGTCCAGAGGGCAGTTAAGAGTCAACCACATTGCTGTGGGTCTGGAGTCACATATAAACCAGACCAGGTATGGATGGCAGTTACCTTTCATGAAGAGCATCAGTAAACCAGGTGGGTTTTTCCAACAATCGACAGTATATTCATGGTCATCAATAGACTTTTAGTTCCAGATTTGTACTGAATTCAAATTCCACCATTTGCCATGGCGGGATTTGAACCTGAGTCCCCAGAACATTACATGGGTCTCTGGATTAGCAGTGTAGTGATCAAAGTTTGGGAGAAGATTTGTAGCTTGGGTGCTCGTTGTTGTGGTTCTGTTCGCCGAGCTGGGAATTTGTCTTGCAAACGTTTCGTCCCCTGTCTAGGTGACATCCTCAGTGCTTGGGAGCCTCCTGTGAAGCGCTTCTGTGCTGTTTCCTCCGGCATTTATAGTGGCCTGTCTCTGCCGCTTCCGGTTGTCAGTTCGAGCTGTCCACTGTAGTGACCGGCATATTGGGTCCAGGTCGAATTCATGTTGCTTGAATTCGACTGGGACAACACTACCATTATAGGGCAAGCCAAACAGAGAACAGCCAGGGAATTCCTAGAGGCATGGCACGCATCCACAGACTCTATCAACAAACACATCGACCTGGACCCAATATACCGGCCACTACAGCGGACAGCTCGAACTGACAACCGGAAGCGGCAGAGACAGGCCACTACAAATGCCGGAGGAAACAGCACAGAAGCGCTTCACAGGAGGCTCCCAAGCACTGAGGATGTCACCTAGAGAGGGGACGAAACGTTTGCAAGACAAATTCCCAGCTCGGCGAACAGAACCACAACAGTGTAGTGATAATAGCATTTGGATTTTTGCATTCACAAAATCCCATTAGAGAGACAAATGCATGTATTAAAGACTGGTATAGGAGAAGTGGGTTCTGATTTGTGGGGCACTGGCACCAGTACTTGGGAAAGTGCAATCTGTACCAGTGGGATGGTCCCACTTAAGCTGTGCTCATCTTGAACACATAACAAGGAAAGTAGAGAGGATTTCAAATTAAACAGTGGAGGCAAGGAATCAAATTTGAGAAGGTGTGGTAAATTAAAAAGTCAAAACTAGAGTCATAGAATCATAGAGTTGTACAACATGGAAACAGTCCCTTTGCTTAACTCGTCCATGCTGACTAAATATCCTAAATTAATCTAGTCCCATTTGTCAGCATTTGGCCCATATCATTCTGAACCCTTCCTAAGCATATACCCATCCAGATGCCTTTTAAATGTTGTAATTGTACCAGCCTCCACCACTTCCTCTGGCAGCTCGTTCTTCAGAATGTAGCACTGACAGCAAGGTTTCTGGTACTGAGACTGGCTCGAATGTAATGAGGGTTATGCCAGGTACCAAGCGATCAATTGTGATAGGGGACTCTCTGATCAGAGGCACAGACAGACGTTTCTGTGGCTGACAACGAGAGATCAGAATGGTGTGTTGCATCCCTAGTGCCAGGATCAAGGATGTTTTGGAGAGAATGCAGAATATTCTCAAAAGGGAGAGAATCCAGCACAAAGTCGTTATACACATTGGAAGAGAAAAGGATGAGATTCTTAGAATTTAGGCAGGAATCTAAAATGGAGGTCACCGATGCTAGTAATATCTGGGATATTCCCAGTGCCACGAGCTAGTGAGGGTAGGAATAGGAGGATAGACCATCAGAATGTGGGGCTGATGAGCTGGTGCAGGGGAGAAGAACTCACATTCTTGGATCATTGGAATCTCTTCTGGGGTAGATGTAAGCTGTACAAGAAAGACTGATTGCACCTGAATTGGAAGGAGATTAATATACTGGTGGAGAAATTTGTTACAGGGAGGATTTAAACTAGTGGTGATGGGGATGGCAGATATGGAGGTAGGACCCGGCGGGATAGTGAGAAAAGAGATTAGTCTAAGATTGGTACAGATGGGAAAAGGAGCAAGTCAAATAGGCCAGACAGGATCAAAGCAGAGAATGAGGTAAGATTGATACATTAACTGCATTTATTTCAGTGCAAGAGGCCTAACAGATGAGCTCAGGGCATGGTTGGGAACATGGGACTGGGATATCATAGCATGTACAGAGACATTGCTCAGGGATGGCAGGACTGGCAGCAGAATGTTCCAGGGTATAGATGCTATAGGAAAGATAGGAAGGGGGGCAAGAGAGGATGGGGAGTGGCATTTTTTTGATAAAGGATAACTTTACAGCTGTACTTAGGGAGGGTATTCCTAGGATATGTCCAGGAAAGTTATTTGGGTGGAACTGAGAAAGGGATGATCACCTTACTGGGACGGTACTATAGACTCCTCAGCAATCAACAGAAAATTGAGAAATAAATTTGTAAGGAGATCTCAGTTATCTGCAAAAATAATAAAGTGGTTATTGTAGGGGATTTTAACTTTTCAAACATAGATTGGGACTGCCATAGTGCTAACGGCTTGGATGGAGAGGTATTGTTACATGTGTACAAGAAAATTGTCTGATTCTGTATAGAGAATTATTAGAGAAGGTGAAAAACCTGATCTACTGTTGGGAAATAAGGCAGGCCAGTTGACAGAGGTGTCAGTGGAGGAGCACTTTGGGGCCAGTGAGCATAATTCTATTAGTTTTAAAATAGTGATGGAAAGGATAGATTGGATATAAAAGTTAAAGTTCTAAATTGGAGGAAGGCCAATTTTGAAGGCATTCCACAAGAACTTACAAAAATTGATTGGGGGCAGATATTTGCTGGTAAAGTGATGCTTGGAAAATGGGAGGCCTTCAAAAATGAGATAATGCGAGTCTGGAGACTCTATGTTCCTGTTTGGGAAAAGGACAAGACTGGAGGAATAGGGAATGCTAGATGACTAGAGAAATCGAGATTTTTGTCAAGAAAAGGAAAGAAGCATATGTCAAGTATAAGATTGAGTGAATCCCTAGAAGAGAACAAAGGCAGAAGAGGATACTTAAGAGGGAAATCAAGAGGCAAAAAGGGGACATGAAATATCTTTGGCAAATTGGGTTAAGGAGAATCCAAAGGGATTCTACAAATACATTCAGGACAAAAGAGTAACTAGGGAGAGAATGGGGCCCCTTAAAGACCAGCAAGGCCACCTCTGTGTGGAACCGCAGGAGATGGGGAGGATATTGAACATGTATTTTGTATCAGTGTTTACTGAGGAGAAAGATATGGAAGATATAGAACATGGAGAAATAAATAATGGTTTTTTGACAAATGTCCATATTACAGAGGAGGTGGTACTGGGTGGCTTAAAATGCAAAGGTGGATAAATCAAAAGAGATGCAGGTAGATAGGATAGTAAAGAAGGCATTTGGTACACTTGCCTTTATTGGTCAGTGCATTGAGTATAGGAGTTAGGAGGTCATGTTGCGGCTCTACAGGGTATTAATGAGACCACTTTTAGAATACTGCATGCAATTGTGGTCTCCCTGCTATAGGAAGCATGTTGTGAAACTTGACAAAGTTCAGAAAAGAGTTACAAATGTGTTGCCAGGGTTGGAGGGTTTGAGCTTAAGGGAGAGGCTGAATAGGCTGGGGCTGTTTTCCCTGGAGCATTGGAGGCTGAGGGGTGACCTTATTGAAGTTTATAAAATCATGGGAGGCATGGATAGGGTAAATAGACAAGGTCCTTTCCCTGGGGTGGGAGAGCCCAAAACTGGAGGGCATAATTTTAACGTAAGAGGGGAAAGATTTGAAAGGGACCTAAGGGTCAACCTTTTCATGGAAAGGGTGGTGCATGTATGGAATGAGCTGCCAGGGAGGTAGTGAAGGGCTGATGCAGTTACAACATTTAAAAGGCATCCGAATTGGTACATGAATGGGAAGGATTTAGAGGGACTTGGGCCAAATGCTGGCAGATGACACTATTTATTTAGGACATCTGGTTGGCATGGATGAATTGGATTGAAGGATTTATTTCCATGCTGTATATCTTTATAACTCTATGACTCTATGGCCACTCTGTTAAAGAAAAAGTTGCCCCTCAGGCCCCTCATTCCATCAGCATAGGTATCTCTGTAATGCCTCATGCTAATTCTATATCAGCTAATGCACATGCCTTGCACTAAGCCTCATGCTCTATCACTCTCATTATTGTCTAAGAACATCTCCTACACACAGACACATTCTCACCTACCCCAAATAGTAGCACATTAACCCTGCACATTCCTTGCACTGCCTACTGACTCACTAGCAAAACCTTCCCATTTGCACCAGCAGTAAGTTTTGTATCACGCACTTTCATTTTCTGTAATACCCGCCTGTCTCCCATTCCATGAGCAAAACAGCCTACAATAGAGCAGGAAGACTCAATATGGCTGGCATGTCATTCAGCTCCTCACCTCTAATAGGTAGAGAATCCTGATACTGACTGCCCTGAGCAAGGCTTAAATGGGTATCGGAGGCTGCCCTTGACTTACTGAGCTGGAACACCCTGAACTAAAACTCTTGACTAGACTGAAGCCGGCTGACAAACATGGCAAGGTTCCTTGTATTTTGTCTTCTCTAAATGATACAGCAAGACAATACTAAAATAAGCCACATATCTCTGGGTGAGGGCCAATGTACAAGAAGGCAATGCATGGCAGGGATGTTGTAAGCATCAGAGTGGGTGAACACTATGACACTGACTGAAGAGCTCAGAGATACAACCTGATTTAGTTCAAACCCCTGAGTTCTTGCTGCATTATTATAAAGATAGTTGCCAGTGTAGCGCAAAGTGAAATAGTGAGGCACAGCTGCACACTGTTGGTGGAACAGTGATGTGCAGTGAGAGCTCATTCAGGTTTCCACTTGCTGGATGCCAAGTCTGTGGATGTGAGGTCCATGCAGCTAGTGCCCATGGAGTGTGCCTGAGATGTGGGTGCCTTGGAGATCCTTTGGAGCAGCAGCAAATTGAATTTGCTGAAAATCTGTTCTGAATTCCATGTAGATTTTCCTTGATGGCTAATTTGCATGGCAGGTTTGGTAAGACCACAACCCTTGATGAGTTGGACTGTTAACAAGTCAGTTAAAAAGCAATAGAGTGTCAATAGGAATTTTGCCATTACCTGGCAAGAACCTTGCCATACTACTTAGACAAAATGGAGACATTGTAGTGAGATGATGTTGATGTTGAGATGACCATCTTACCTGATTCTACCACTCCACATCATTGCCAATGTTAGTCAGTGCCTGGCAAGATTCCACCCCATCATTCTTGGCCACTCTTTTGGAGTTCTTTGAGGAGCTGAAGGGGAACAGAAGGCTGTACTATCTCTAGATTTCCATAAGGCATTTGGTAGGTGCCAAATCAAAGCTTATTGCTGAAAGTAAAAGCTCACTGTGGTGAGTAACATGTTGACATGGGAAGGAGATTGGCCAGTTAACAGGAAGCAAAGAGTAGGCATTAATGGGTATTTTTCAGGTTGGCAAGATGTAATGAGTGGTGAGCCACAGGGTTCAGTATTGGAGGCCTCAACATTTTACAATGTATATAAATGATTTGAATGAAAAGATAATAAGTATGATTGTCAGATTTGCTGATGATCCACGGATAGATATGAAAGTAAATTATGAAGGTGACATAAGGAGGTAACAAAAATTTACACGTAGTTTAAGTGAGTGGATGAAGATGTGTCAAATTCAGTATAATGTGGAAAAATAAGAAAGTATTCATTTTGGCTGGAAGAATAAAGAAAGTATATTAGCTAATCTATGAGATACTGCAGAGTTCTGAGATGTAGAATGATCTGAGTGTTCTTATGCACAAGTGGCTAAGGTAAATAATGCAGGTACAGTACGTAATTTGAAAAGCTAATACAATGTTACTATTGATCGTGAAGAGAACTGAATACAACAGAAAGGTGTTTGTGCTTCACTTATAGAGGGCATTAATGAGACTTCATCCAGTGTACTCTGCAGAGTATTGATCACCAGAGTATTGATCACCATATTTAAGAATAATGCAAATACACTGGAGGAAATTTAGAGAAGGATTATCAGACTAATACCAGGAATTGGAGTTGAGAGGTGCAGTTATCTTGTGAAGAAAGATTGGACTTTCTTGGCTTGTTTCTACAGGGGTTTGAAAGAGTAAGAGGTGATTTGTTTGAAATATATAAGATCCTGAGGCAGCTTGACAGGGTGAATGGGGAGAGGATATTTCCTTTTATGGTAGAACCTAGAACTGGGTCACTGTTTAGAAACCAAGGTCACCCATTTAAAACAGGGTTAAAGTGATTTTCTTCTCTCTCTATCTTTGGAACTTTGCCTGAAAAGGTGGTGGAAACAGATTCTTGAATATTTTTCAGACAGAGGTGGATAGATGCTTGTTAAGCAAGAGGGTGAAAGGTTATCAGGGAAGAGCAGGAATGTAGATTTGAGGTTACAATCAGATTGGCCATGAGCCTATTGAATGGTGGAGCAAGCTCAATGAGCTGAATGGCCTGGTCTCACTCCTAGTTTGGATGTTTGTAATTATTTCTGGATTGCTAGTAAAATGACAGTGCTTTAGCTTATTGCACCAACCATATTGCCTTGGCCATGCTACATGCCATTTGTTGACACAACAGCAGTTTCTTAAAGAGTAAAGTTTATAGAATCCCTACAGTTTGAAGCAGGCCATTCAGCCCATCGAGTTACCTCTGTGAAGAGCATCCCACCCAGACATCCCCCTTCCCTGTAACCCTGCATTTACCATGGCCAATCCACCTAACCTGCACATCATTGGGCTGTGAGAAGAAACTGGAGCACCCAGGGGAAACCCATGCAGGAAAAGGGAAAATATGCAAATTCCACATGGACCGTCACCCTCGGCTGGAATTGAACCCAGTCTCCAGCACTGTGAGGCAACAGTGCTAACCACTGAGTCACCGTTTCACCCCAAAGGTTGTCCCACTTTATCATGTCATTATCAGATGAGATAATAAATATGCCAATGTCAGGGTTTTCTGGAAATGGTATCTCATAATAAAACAGGTAATTAGAGGAATGAAGAAAATGTCTTATCTGGCACATATGGAATTCTGTATGCACAGTAATGTGCTTACCCCTGAAGGGCAAACCACTAAGTTCAAGGGCAATAGGGGATGGCAACAAATCCTGGCTTAAATTAAAAACAAATCAATAAACACATAACCACTACAGGTGCTAGATAGTTGACCATAATTGATATGCAATTCTGTTAGTACCATGTCCAGTTTAGATTAGATTAGATTACTTACAGTGTGGAAACAGGCCCTTCGGCCCAATAAGTCCACACTGACCCGCCGAAGCGCAACCCACCCAGACCCATTCCCCTACATTTACCCCTGCCCCTAACACTATGAACAATTTATTAAGCATTTAAATGCATCTTCTCCAATATTCATTGCCTGAGCTATTTCTGTGGATAAAATAAATATCTTCATGTTGATAAACTAATAATTGGACCAGAACTCCCTTCTTCACTGCAGTTCACAAATTCAAAAACATCTAAGAAGCACACCACACTTAGCCTCAGCATCAGTATCTGCCAGAGTAACCATGGCAACTACATTACCATGACCACCACTAAATATTCCACATTAGCATATGTTCCATCACATATTAAACTCACAAACTTACGTAAATATCACCTAAATAAAACTGAATTATAGAATAGCTTGAATTACAATAAGCTTAGAACCAGACAATACAGAATTACAAATAGATTTTATTGCAATTGCTAATTTAAAAGTATTTTGGTCTTTATTATTGAAGTGGCTGTTGACTCCCCATTGCTATTCTGTCATTTTTAAAATTTCCTCCTTTAAAATTCTTTCTCTTATTTTGTTCTTTTTTGGTATTGAGAAAAACAGCATGTCATGATATATAAGAAAAGGACACAGACTATATTTCTGGTAAGCATTGATGCTATTTGGAATTCACTTTCTATTTCCTCTGACTCTGTCAGTTCTTAATTCAACCATGTCCCCTACTCCTGCTAACCATTAAATCCCTTTCACTACCTCCAGCTGTCTTTTAACGACACAATCCACCACTGTATTACCTTGTATTCCTTATGCTGACCAAACTTATCTTATCCTTCATCCTCTAGTTAATTTTCCTTGCTTAATCCCACCCAAAGACAGAAAATTGCTCCAGACTGGAGAGGAGCCTATAGCAGGAGATGGACAGGATCCAGTGACCATGGAAGATGTTGGAACCAATGATATAGTCAGGACTAGGAAAGAGTTCTGAGGAAACTGAACTTCAACTCTCTTCATGTTGAGCCACAGGCATACTGGCATAGGACAAATTAGATTAGAGAAATGAATGCATGACTCAAAGACCGATGTGGTGGAAATGGATTCTTGTTTGTGGAGCAACAGCATTAGTACTCTGGAATGTAAGGATTATATTGCTGGAATGTTCTGGAACCAATGTTCTAGTGAGCCATGTAGCCAAAGAAATAAGGAGAATTTTAAACTAAATAGTGGAGCAAGGGATCACATCAGAGATGATATATTAAATCAAAATGTAAAGCCAAAGCAAGAGAGAGATGTGTTAATATGGAAATGATAAACAGACTTTGTCAGGAAGAGATAAAAAGAGCAAATCAAGAGTAAAATCATCACTATGGCTGAAAAATACAAACTTTATCAAAGTATTGCATTTTGCTCTCATCAGGACAATTCACAAGAATATAATTTCAAGGGGGAAACAAACATTCACATTGCATTGAAGAAAAATGCAATTAGAGGAAATTGGATTTTGATTTGTAGCTGCACTGCAATCAAAAATGTACCAATTAGTTATAATTGACAGATAGCTGCCAGGCTTCTTTTAGATTTTAAAGTGGTTTTAAACTGAGGAGGTTGATTTTAATGATCAGGATATTGAGCTGAGAAACGTATCAGCGAATAGAAATTAATGAACAAGATCTTAAACCTTGTGATACTACATTGCACACACTAGTAAGCACAGAAATAGGGACATAGTGAAAATGAACCTAGGGCTACAGAGACAGTAGGCAGAGGAGGGAAGTTTTAGAATCCTGGGAGAGTAAAAATAGTTTTACAGGAGATGGGAACTTCAGAAATCATACAGGTTGGCACCACCCTCTGGCTGAAGAAATTCTGCTTCATCTCAGTTCCAAAGTGTTGTCCTTCACCCTGAGGCTATGCCTTCAGCTCCTAGTCTTTCCTAATAGTGGAAACATCTTTTCCACATCCACCTATCCAGGCCTGTCAATATTCTATAAATTTCAATTAGATTCCCCCCTCATCTTTCTAAAGTCCAAGAAATACAGATCTGGAGTCCTCAAATGCTCCTCATCTGACAAGCCCTTCATCCCCCTGGGATCATTCTTGTGAACCTTCTCTGGAGCCTCACACAGCCTCAGCAGTAAATCTGTGCTCTTATTCTAGCCCTCTTGAACTGAATGCTATCATTGTATTTGCCTTCTTAACTGCCAATCAAAGCCACCTGTTGACTGGTGGTGGAACACCTCACCTTCCACCTCAGGACCTGACAAGCACATGGCATCAACATTGACTTCGCCAGTTTCCAGATCTCCCTGCCACTCCCACCTCATCCCAAATCCAACCCTCCAATTCAGGACCGCCTTCTTGACCTGTCCTACCTGTCCATCTTCCTTCCCACCTATCCGCTCCACCCTCCCCACTGACCTATCACAATCACCTCCAACTGAACCTGCATGTTAAGATTAAGAGAATGCTAAACTAGGACTCCTAAGTCCTTTTATGCTTCTGATTTCTGAAGCCTTTCCCCATTTAGAAAATAGTCTACACCTCTATTCTTCCCACTGAAGGTACACAAGCTCACATTTTCCCACATTACATCCCATCTGCCATTGCTTTGCCCAATGTGCTAGCCTATCCAGGCCCTTCTGCAACCTCTCCACTTCCTCAACACTACCTATCCCTCCATAAACTTTGTGACATCTGCAAATTTTGCAACAGTGCCCTCAGTTCCTTCATTCAGATCATTATTATATAACATGAATAGTTTTGGTCCCAACATGGACCCCTGTGGAACTCTGTTAGTCACCACTGCCATTCTAAAAAAGACACCTTTATCGCTACTCTTTGCCTTCTGCCAGTAAGGTAAACCTCTACCTGTGCCAGTAGCTTTCTCCTACACAGTACCAGACTCCTGTGTAGCACCTTGTTATAGGCCTCCTGGAACTCCAAATGGATCATGTCCACTCAATCTCCTTTGTCTCACTTACTCCTCAAAGAATTCCAACAGATTTTTCAGGCATTAACACCCCTCAATGACTCAGCCCTATTTTACTGTACATTTCCATGTATTATGCAATCTCATAATTAATAATGGACTCTAAAATCTTGCCAACATCTAAGGTCAGGCTAACTGGCCTAGAGTTTCCTGTGTTCTGACATTCTCTCTTCTTAAACAGGGATGTTACAATTGCTAGTTTCCAGTCCTCTGGAACCCTCCATGACTCCAGTAATTCCTGACAGATCATCAGTATCTACAATATCCTCAGCTATCTCCTTCAGAATACTGAGGTGCATTTGTGAAAATCTTTTAGCCAGTACTTGCAAGGTGTAACAAGAGAAAGGGAAATTCTGGATTTAGTTGAGGGAATGAAGCTGGGCAGGTGAAAGGGATGTTTAGTGGGATAGCACTTTAGTGCATTAGACTGAGATTTAGAAGGTGAAAGATAGATCAAAAGCAAAATTTCTTAATTTAGGAAAATGACAATTTTACTAAGCTGAAATATGGTTTAGCAAAAGTGAAGGTATACCTGAAGGTAAATTTGTGTTTTCTCAATGGGAAGCAATAAAAGTGGGATGGTGAGGATCCAGAGCAAATATGTTCTCACAAAGAAAAAAAAATTACATAAATTGCTGTCTACATCACTATATCATGACAATCTAGATGCAACATCTATGTCTGAATCTGTATTCATCAAACTCATGAACCTAGCAATTCATTTATTTGAGCTCAGTTTCAAAACACCACATGCAGCCCAAATAGATGCTGCTTTCATGGACCCACTTTAGGGTCAGACTTTTGTCGGTTACTATGTGAAATGTGTCTTTGATGAAAAGACCACTAACCTCCTATCCCTTGCAAATTTCCGATGTGTAGATGCCACACTTACCAAATTTGAATCTATGGCTGCATTAAAGAATTTCCTCACAGTTTAATGAGCTTCACCCTACACTCAAATTTACCATTGAAATGAAATAATCAACAGAGCTCCGTTTCCTCAATGTATCAGTTGAGAAGTTTGACAATGGGTCCTTGACTACTATCCATTTACAGCCAATGATCACTGGTCAACATAAATTTGGGTCTCTTACAGTCCTATGCACTATAAGAGCAATCTTACTGACAACCTCACGAGCCATCTGCTCACTGTGTTACCTTGGTGCTGAGATAGGACATATCAAAACTATCTTACATTCAAACAGTTACCATGATCAAATCAACACTCATTGTAATCACAAAAACGAAAGAAAGTGTCTACATCTACTACTTACGGCCTCAAGTGGGCCCAGTCTTCCTTGGATTATCCTGGCAATGTTTCTCAAATATTTTAACAACAGATAAAGCTAGCAGTCTCACACTACTACTATGTAGTAAACCCATTGTTGCTGCCAACCCTACAACCCTGTTGTTTTCCCTACAACACAAAGGAGTACTGTGATATATGAGTTTCAGTGCCAGTTGTGAAAGTGGTCATATAGACAGCTAATCTCTGCATTCTCATGGCAATAGTGACCAATCAGAATCTACTTTCTAGGTCTGAGGTTTAAGGTTGACAAGTGACTGTGTTTTGTTTCTACATCTGTGTCAATGATGAACCAAACAATCAGTACCCTCTTCTCATGCTCTATAAAATTGTGTCCTAGTTCTGATGACAGCAAGACAAAACGCTTCAACTTCTTGTCTCCTTTTTGCAGTGTCTTATTTTGTTCTAACAAGCAATTATTTGCTCCCAAACTTAGAGTCCATGAATATCAAAGAGCATCAAGGAACAGGATAAAGCAAAAGTAGGAAGCCTATGTCAGATACCAAGAGCTCACCTTTCCTCATTCTTTATCTCCAAAAGATGATGAAATTGCAACTAACAGGTCCATGTCTTGATTTGGTGTCTTTGCTGACAGTTGGGGAGGCCAATTCTTAAGAGGCAGATTTTGCTCTAAGTGTTGCAAAGGAAACCACAAATGTCAACGTGGATTGCTGTTTTTGGCATTGAAATTTGTGTCAAGCCACTGTAGTCACTGATCATCATGGTCGACAGAAGATATTGTTACTTTCCTATGTTATAAGCTTGTGACATAGATGTGCATTAGTTAATAAGTTGTAACTGGGAAGTTGTCCATATTGTAAAGTAGGTCCCTGAAGTAGAACAACTTGACTTAGATGGTGATTATCTCTAAAGCACAAAGCTTGCAGTACTACAGCCAGGATTCTTGATGAGATGTAAATAACTTGGTATGAACTAAAGTGGAATTCAAGTTTGAAACACAATGGATTATTTTCATTTACATAAATTAATGATTTGTTTTCCGAATAGGAAACACAAACATTAGATTTAATGATATCACAGTAAATATCTTCTACTTATCATAATGAATTCATCATTTTTCCTTATATCTCTTTTAAGTATTTTCAGTTAACATTGTAAAACATTGCTAAGTTGATACTTAAGCAAATAAAATTAATGTGTGATAGCCAGTAGACTATGCTGTACAAAGGAAATGTTAAATGGTTTTAATACCCCCTCTCAACCAATCAGATTTCATCCTTAAATTATCTATCGGGTGGAGAAATTAGTGAAATAACTTTGAAGATCTTTCCAACAAAGGCATATATGTTGATCAACGAAGTGAGCAAAGTTAAGATATCAACCATCATAATAAGTAGTAACACCCCATTCTGATTGCTAAATGTGATTGAATTAAATAACTCTATGTCAATGACTCAAGCCACAAATCATAATAAATTGAAATAGAGATTAACTGTTTAAATACTTCCGCCATGGGATATGAATTTAATATAGTGCTGGATTCTTATTATAATACCAGCAGAATGATGAGAGTACTCTGTTGAGTGCACTAGATCTCTTGATGACATTCATTAATTCATAAATTAATAAAATACACCTGTATATGTATATATATTATACTATCTGTCATAATGCATTTTTAATTAAAGTATGATTTGACCGTTCTGTAGAATATGTTCACACTGTTTAGAAATGTAATCAGTTCTATTTACCTTCACTATAACACTGAATTATTAGACATTAGTTAATATAAATCCACTCACTGACAGAGATAATGAACAAATAAACTTAAATCATTATGCTTGCCAAGCTCAATCATAATGGACTTAATGTGGTCAGACATGTTGACTGCTACCAGATTACAAACAAATTTTCTCCAGACTTCAAGTTCCCTCCCTATGTTATCTAAAGAATTTTTTGTACTTTTTTCCTTTGTGCTTTTACAGTCTGAAGTACAAAAGTAGGACAAGTATATTTCCAGATACTTTGACAGAGTCTAAAAAGTGAGAATTGTTCTTCCAGACTGAGAATGGTGTTGGCATTCATTTAAAGTTTGCTCTGAAATAGACTCTAAATTGATTGCCTTGATGCCTGCTTTAATCTCCATATAGCTTTTAATTGGAGCCATTAGTAACTGGTCTGTAACTGCTGTGTTATGCAGTTGAGATGAATAATTGAGCATAAGAGATGATAAGGGGTCTTGAAGTTCTACCAATTTTCATCAACAGAATGTGATTTATACACATTGAGGGTATAGAAAGGCATTTATGCCAGGATTTTGTAGGTCAGTTCATTTTATGATCTACTATGGTGTTGTATGTGTATCTTGCCTTTAAGAGAGATCCCCTTTAAGGACTTCATATAATGTATATGTATAGTGTTCCAACTCTGCCCAACAGTTCCTCTGCTTTGTGTGTACCAGTTAAACTCAGCACAGAAACCAGTTGATTTGTTGCAATGTCTGCTTAATGATTTATGCGTTTCACTGCTTTAAATTAACTAATCTACACAGTTAATCTATCTGTGATGAGTGATTAATTGTTTAACTATTATCATCAACATAACATGGTGAACAGTGGTGGAAAACCTTACATTTATGCAGCCCTATCCTATTTGAACAGTCAGTCAGCAAGTTAATCCACAGGTGAAACACATAGCTGACAGGCATAAATCATGCCAAAGTACATGAGATAACCCTCAATATCTTTGTTCACTACAATGTCAGAGTGTTGAAGAAACAGTTTGCTGGTAAGCAGATAAATCCCAAATGAGAGACCAGTTTAACTCACTTGAGAATTATCAGAATGTGCATGTGATCGAGTAAGGGAAGTTCAAAGACATTTCCTAGTTTAATTTGCGACAAATCAGACCTTCGAACAGAATTTTAAATGTTCAAACAGCATTCAACACATTGGGACAGAATTTTTCCAGGCATTGAATGCTATGGGCATTGATTAGAAATTTGGGAATATTGCAAAGATTGGCAATGAAGGGCTTCTCGGCATCAAGAGCAAACATCCCATTTTAACCAAATGTTGAAAAGCGTGATGAGCTTCACACTACTGAACAGTGAGCAGCCTATTTCCAACTATTAATGTCCCACTAACATCAAATATGGCCTCATTTATATGCAATATCCCATTTTAACACCTGCCCCATTGAAACTAGACAATAACATTTGCTGACATGAAAGTCTGAACAGTTAGCTGGCAACTGCAGACTGCCATTTGCACCTCAGGACCTCCATCTGTATACCCATGACTGTGTTGCCAAATACCAGACTAATGCCATTTACAAGTTCGCTGATGATACCACCATAGTCAGTCAAATCTCAGATGGAGACGAAACAGACTACAGATGGGAGGTGGAAGACCGGGAAAAATGGTGCACTGAGAACAACCTAGCTCTCAATACCAGCAAAACCAAGGAACTCTTTATTGACTTTCGGCTGGATGTTACTCATGCCCCTTACACATTAATAACACAGAGGTGGAACAAGTGGAGAGTGTCAAGCTCCTAAGATTGGTCATCCACAATAAAGTTTCTTGGATTGTTCATGTGGATGCACTGGTTACAAAGGCCCAACAACATCTCTTCTTCCTCAGGCAGCTGAGGAAATTTGGTATGACAGCGAATACCCTTGCCAACTCTTATAGGTGCGCCATCAAGAGTATCCTGTCTGGACGTATCACTACCTGGTATGGCAACTGTACCATTCAACACAGGAGACGGTTACAGAGAGTGGTGAACTTGGCCCAGACAATCACAAAGGACAACCTCCCATCTATAGAATCCATCTACCAGGCTCACTGTCAAGGAAAGGCCACCAGCATTCTCAAAGATCTATCCCACCCTGGCAATGCTTTTCTACAACCTCTATCATCAGGGAGAAGGTACAGAAGCCTGAACACATGCACCAGCTGGTTTCACAACAGTTTCTACCCTACTGTTAAAATACTGAATGGACTCACAAACTCTTAACATTCACCTGTATCTGTGTTTTGTTTTTGCAGCTGTTTACCTATTATTTACTATCTATGCTACTTGACTCTGTGATCTGCCTGCATTGCTCGCAAGACAAAGCTTTTCACTGTGCCTCGGTACACGTGACAATAAATTCAATTCACTTTGGTCAGCAGTTACCAACATCTCAGGGAATGCTCCATGAATAGCTAATGCATGCAGCCTATGTCTACAGGTGTTGGGATTTGACATATACCAGCCTCACCACACCTTCATGGCACATTCCAGGTTCATTTCCTTGGTGATTCTGCACTTCCGTGCTGCATGGTGGATTGGGCAGATGTGCCAGCAAGCCCAGGATCAGCTGCAACTTCCAGCAGGTCCAAATGTCCCTTCATTTACGGAGAAGCCCAGAATCTATTATCGCCAAGATGAGCAAAGTGCAGTGTTGCTGCAGACTGAGGATGTCTCATGACACTGTCCTAGAATTAGGCCATCGACTGAAGCAACACCTGGGACATGAAGGACTGGGTGGCAATTCTGTCCTGGTCAGCGCCAAGGTGACAGCGGCACTTTAAGTTTGTGCAACTGGCTGCTTCCAAGGAGCCTCTGGGCATCTGTGTAGAACCACTCAATCCTCAATCCACAAATGAACTAAGTCTTTCATTGATACAATTTCTGTTGATCACACATGTAATGAATTTAGTGCTGCAGCCAGGCAATAGGCTGGCTCTCAATAGGTGCAGGCTGCTATAGACTGTACACACACCATATTGATAGTGTCATAATATGACATTATCAACACATAAGCAGTCCATTCCATCAGTGTGCAGGTCACGTGAGTTTCAGTACCATATCTTGGCTAAATGCGCTAGGAATCCTGGGACCTACTATGATGCCATTATCCTTGCATTTTCTCATGCTTCTGCTTTATTTAAATGGTCAGATGCCTAACAAAACCTTGGGCTACTGGAAGGCAAGAGTTATCCTCTGACATCATAGCTGATAACTTATTTATGTAACTCCCTGAATGAGGCAGAGTGTAGATATAATCCAACCAAATCTTTGACCAGGGTCATCATGGAGCAGACGAATGGCCCACTGAACATCAAAGTTCACTACTCGGCTTTGTTGGGGGGAACCTTGCAGGACACTCCAGACATAGAATCTAGCATAACACTGGCATGCTGTGCACTGTACAATTGGAGCATTCAAATAGGTGATGTGATGGATTCTAAGGAGCCATGTGAGTGGCAGAGTCTTTTGAAGAGGAAGATGAAAAATATCACCTTCTGCATTATAGAGCGCTGCAGTAACAAGCCAGACAGGACTTCATTGACATGCAGTTCCAGTCGATGAGAGGTGAATCCAGTGATCATTCATTGATTGGAAATTTGTTGGAGTTTGAAAAGCAAGCAGTCCTCATCCACTCCCAGAGTTAAATGCATCTTCAGTCTGTTCATTTATTGTTCACATTTGCTGTTGCTAAGTAAAATAGAATGTTTTGAACTGTTTCAATTGCATGTGGCATCATCAGATTGGGTGGAGCAAATGCTACTTCACCTTGAGGCCAGGAGTTCACGCTGGGCCAAAAGACTGCCATAGGCTACTGAAAGACCACCATGCTGCAGCGAGAGACCATCACGCTGGGCTTCTGAGAGACCACCATGCTGGAACAAGTGATTGTCATACTTCTGATTGAAGCATTGACTTATAACTAAAGTATTATGCAGATAAGTTTGAATCAATTGTTATTTGTGAAGGGAATTCAAAGATGAACAAAAGAAAACAGTTTTGTTTTAGTCAATTCAAGCAAGGTAACTCATAATATAGATATTGTGAATGTTGTGTTGAGGGACAGAGAGCTTGGGATATCCTTCTGACAACAGCAAAGAACTTACGTGTTTTAGTTTTTTTAATTAAAACTCTCACCAATTTTCACTAAGTCCTGACCAAACTTACAGACCAACAGATTAAGATGAATTCTTGACTAGGTTAAAAATGATTGGTATAAGAAGCCTATTGTTTTGTAACAATTTGGATTCCACAATCATCAAAAGGAAATGAAACCTCCAATAAGAATTTGAGAAATTGGGTCTAGTAGAGCTGTTAGCACATTCCCTTCTGAGGCAGAAGGTTGTGGGTTAAGTGCCATTTGAGGACAATACTGAAGGCTGATACTTGAACGAAGTGTTTCAGAACTGCTGAACTAATCAAGTTGGCTCTTTCACATGAGATGTTAAACTGAGGTGATGCAACATCCAATGGCACGACTTCAAAGGAGAACATGGAATTATCCTCCATGTCCTGGTCTATATTTTACCCTCAATTATTCCAGAGAAAAGAACAATGTGCATAGGAAGGTGCAATGCATTCTTGCAGTTATTCGTTAAAATTTTGACATTTCAATTGAAAAAGGGATGGAGAGAAATTCTCAATCAGTTGGATTCAGATGGTTTTGTTTTAAATTGTAATCAAAACAGGTTGCATGAGTGAGGCCTTTTGTGGCACAGTTGTAGTGTCCTTACCTGTAGACCAGAAGGTCTGAGTTCAAATCATATCTGCTTCAGGGGTGGGTAATACCATCTTTGAACAAGTTGAGTTAAGAAAAAAAGTTGCACATTTGTTCTTTTTACAACCCGATTCTCTCTTCAACTATGTACCCTGTAAGATGGCAATGGAGTAGAGCTTCCTGGGTTTCCTATGCTACATTCGCTTTCCTTTTCTTCATTTCCACTCTTTTCTTCCCCTCATTTTCTTTGTTATTTTACTCACCTCTTATTGAAGAGCTCAGTTGTGGTGATGGCATTAGTGGCGGTGAAGGGGCCCAGTACGGACTCATAAGTTCCTAACAACTTTTGCATTGACGAGGTAGTCCTAGCATTGTCTCATGACTGCTGTGGCGTTGGCAAGTGCAGATTTGTTCATAGCGGAGATTCATGGGAGGCAGGGGCAGGTTTGGGCCCAGTAACAAAGCCAGCAGCTGTATTGGTGAGGGCACTCGCAATGATGAGGGCGTTGGTGGAAGCAAGATGGCGCCGAAGACTGTAAACTTTCGTTCCAGCGGTGGCAAAGGGATCTATGCCTGCCCACCAGGCTCATGGCCCATGACAGAGCACTTAGCAAGAAAGATTGTAAAGTTGAACTTTTTCTTTATCTTTTTATTATTTTGATTTTATATTCTATGTTTTGGTTTATTTTTCTGTATTTTAAGAAGGCACTGAAGAGTGGTGACACTGTAGAACATGTTTTGTTAAAGTTTGCAACAAAGTACATGTGTGACAATAAATAGGTCAAATCAATCAACATCACAGAAAGAGAGATTGCTGAGCCATCAATAGAGTGTCATAAAATCAACATAATAAAGTGTGAAAATCTGAAATAATACTAGAAAATGTTGGATATATTCAATAGGTCAAACAGCATCTCTGAAGTGAGAAACAGAGTTAAAATTTAAGGGTGCGAGCTTTCATCAGAACTGAAAATGTTAGGAATGAGATGGAGGACTGTTTGGCCCTTGGATAGTGAGAAGGGAAGAGTTAAAAATACAGGTGTTACATTTCCTGTGCTTGCAACAAAAGATATTAGGCTTTTACTGAGGTTAGCATTTGTGAAGAAAGAATGAAGTCATCAAATTGTGAGAGCTCTGAGCTCTAACAATGTAACATAGAAGAGATGCAGAAGATTATTAAGATCACTTCACTTTTTTTTGGTTTATTTCCACAGAGGCCACTAATACATTTTGGATTTCTCTACTAATTTGGTGCCAAACATATGTGCATACACTTGCCGTTGATTTAAAATCCTTTTCCTTATCCTGGAAAAAATGACCAAATCTTTGTTATACTGTTTTTAAGAGTACCCAATTTCACAAGTTTTACACCCTGCAACTGAATTACTCTTGAAATGTACATAGATTTGTTTTGGGACATAACATATTCTCTAATTTTCGTTTATTTGCAGCTAAGACACTTGTCCAGCTACTAAGTTTTCAACGTTTTGAACACTGAGCCTCACCAAAAGATATGAATATCTTGTTTAGTTGGTTGTTTTTGTTCAGCACAGACTTGATGGGCCCAAGGCTTTTTTTCTGTGTTGAAGACCTCAATGTCTCTATGACTCAGTTCATAACTTAACAGCACAAATTCCTTGAATATCACTTATTCCTTGAAACCATCATCAAATCTAAGAATGATTAAACCAAACCGCACTCCAAGTATGATATCATTAACTGCTCACAATTAGAAGGTAATACTCCTTGGAGTTATTTTTAACATCTTTTGCATTTGGCTTTCTTTAGCAATTGCTCTTAGATGCCATATAAAACTTCTTTTGCTATCAGATTATTCAATATACATGTAATTGTGTAATCTTTCTTTCATTATGCTGTTGTATTTAATCCTATTAAATCGTATAGATTTATTAGATCCTGGAATTTGTCAAATTCTGAATTTTGTAATATCTAACACCTAAAAAACTTAGCTTTCCCTACCTTAGCAAAGTCATTAAGAAATATTAGAAACAGCAGGGAGCTGAACACTGAACCCTGGGAGACTTCACTGGTCACAGTTATCCAATTAAAACAATGACTATTGATAGCAAATATCTATTTCTTATTATACAATCAATTAAGAATCCAATTTACAACTTTATCATGGATCTCATTATGTCTCACTGTAGTTATAAACCTCCTGTGAAGGGTCTTTTCAATGCAACATAATAAACTTCATTTGCAAGTGTTGAGATGTCTTCACAAACTTATACTAGATTTGTTTGGAATAGCCAAAATCATTTGCTTTGATTTTGTTGGTTTTATACCCACTGGTTGTTCTTAAGTTACTGCAGATTTAATGACTTGCCTTATAAATTTCTTGTTGTGTAGTCCTGTCAATATATCTAACACTAAGCATATTCAACCCTAATGAATATTTCCCCAAGAGGATATCTTTATATCACTGTAATGTTGGAAGATCTGTGATAAAGTGAGAAAACAAGGAAGAGATATAGAGAATAGAATACTAACTTGTCTTTTGAATCTAAAAACAAATATAGAACTATGGATGCTGAAGGACTGAAACAAAAACATAAATTGTTGGAGAAACTCAACAGGTCTGGCAGCATCTATGGAGAGAAAGCAAAACTAACACTTTTCAGTCCAATGACCCTCTTAGCAGCAATTTCTTTTCTGCGTTTTGACTCTATCAGCCATTCTTCCAGAGCCAAATATCCTCTAATAACTGACAAACAATGGAATAGGTGAACTTGGTCCACCTAAAAAATACAAATTTTACTAGTATTCCATCGGCAAATTTTTATTTACACTTTTGTGACTGTCATATACTTACTGCGCTATAGTGTCTGAACATTTTAGATCATATCTGTTCCCTGGTATTACTAACCTGTCTTATAGATAAACTAATAAAGCAAAGGACAATGCCATCCATACCTAATCAGTGCAATATCTTCAATGAGAGTCAGTGTGTTCCACACATTTGTTAAGTACAATATGCCCTGGTGTTTAGACAGTTCTTGCATATGAAGCTAAGTTGAAACCCTATCTCTTAATTTCTATCTTCACTTTTCATTTAAACTCCTTTGAACAACTTTCAACTATCCAACTTCCAACTGAATTACTTCAGTCTGGTTTCCATCCTGTTCATTGTATTAAACTGAGCTAATTCAATTCAGCAAAACCACGAAATGAGAGGAAACCACATAGCTCCGTAAGACTGTCCATAGCTCAAATAGATCATACCTTCATTTCTACATCAATTCCTATTTTCTTGCAATACCCAGCATATTCCTCTTGGTGACTGCAAAGCTATTGATAGCAATATTTAACATACTAATGGACTGATCCTGTATGGGGTAGCAAATTCCAAATATTCACAACCTTCTGAATGATGACAATTCCTCTCATCTCAGCTGAAGTGTGCAGATCACTTAACCTGAGACCATGCTAGTTCTAGACTTATCAACCAGAGGGAAACAGGTTGTCAATATCTGCCTGTACAAATCTTAAATTTCAATGAGAACACCTTTTATTCTTCTAAACTCCAGTGCATGTTCGCTCATTCTGCTCGATCCCACCTTAGAATAGTCCCCTCGTCACCAGAATTAATCATCAATGCTATCTGATGCTAATGTAAAGGGTCATCCCTGTTTTACATCTCCATGCTTTCAATATGTTTACCACTCCATCCTTTCTCCTCTGTGGTCTGTTTCTGTAGTATAATGGTTTTGTCATACCACAATCCGCATAAATTCCATTATATAGGCTGTCGCTGCATACAGACTGTTATATTTGCTGAGTCTCAAGGTTCCATACCTGAAATCCTCTAAATCTTCCTTTACTCTCTTCCTGTCTGAAAAAAGTCTTTATAATTATTAGTGTAACTTCTAATTCTTTTGTTCGACACAATGCATTTTATGTTATTTCCCACCCAACTTTGTTTTGTGACTGTTGGTTGTGCTGCCTGATTGCCCATTCAACATTAAGTTTAGATAAGCTATAATTTTCCCACTTAGGTTTTGGTTGAAGTTATCCTTTCATCCTCAATCGAAACTTCTTACACTTGGTCCCCACTCTGCTCTCTTGATCAGGATTAGCAACTGCAGAATTTGTTACTCTTCTCAAATCTGAGCTATACATCAAATCCTAGCTTAAATGTCTCCAAAATGACTAATTTATTTCTCTCAAACATCACCTTTCTCACACCCTAACTCACACAAACACCTTCAACCTTGATCTTGCCATTGTTCTTTTGACCATCTTATTGACACCATTACTGGCTGCTGCATCACATACCATTAATTGAGTGATAGCTTTTTCTTTTAGAAATAACCCATCTTCTGGCAGCTTGAAGGCTGTGTAAGTGTAAAATATAACAACCTGACATGAGGAAGCAATCCATTGCTGCAAATCAAGGAGCCCTTTCATTTTAAGCATCGTAATTCAGGGGAAAGATGATATATTGGCTGTCCAAGACAAATAGGGCAGTAGTAACTGAATGATGAAGGCATGCACTGCAGAAAACTGGGTGATGTATCTTGCAACTGTCTGCAAGGAGCCTGAGGCAAAAAAATGTGAAGGGTGGTGGTGACTTTGACAGCTACTGTCAGTGAATGTTTACCTGGGACAGAAAGAAGCAAGTTCTGGTGCAGGAGGCTGTGTAGAACAGTGAAAATCTGTTTGGTGAAATGCAGTCTCCCTAGTTAAATGCAAGAAAGTAGCTCTTGGCCTGGAGACCCTAGGGGTTGGGTAAAATCTTCTATTGGTAGCCCTCTCATCTACTGTCTTTTAAATACCCCTTTTGCTGCCCAAATATAAAAATTGTCTTTCATTATTCCACAATGTGGGTGGGTGAGTTAAAATCAGTTCAACTGTTCTTTGGTGGAAGATATAAATGCGTGAAATCAAGATAAAGCATATTTCTCCTGACTGAAACAATAACTAACCAACCAGTCAGTTTAATCATTTATGCTGCTTCATTAAACTTTGGGAGACCAGGGCTTTTGAATATAGGATTCATCATATATTCAAAATGTAAGAATTCAACAACTGTATTTCAGTGTTAGTGATTGAGCTCACAGATGTCATGTAGTCTTTTTGGGTATTTCTACTTATATTCCTCCAGGATGAAGGATCTAAACCAGATTGATGAGTGCAGTTATGTTGACATTTTGCACTCCTGGAAAGTGGATCTAGGTGTGGCATCGGTATTGGCAGGGGCAGGTCTTGTAAGCAGTGATGGTGGTATTGGGCTGCATGTTGGTGAAGTAGGAATGGTGTTGAAGGTTTGGTTGAGTACACGGAAAACGACTTTTCTCTTTCTCAACATTCTCTGGAGCTCGGAATCCACAACATCCATTTCTTTCCCCCTCAATAGGTTCTGCATCTACAAGTCAGCTTGATTGATTGGATCCCTGTAAAGAACAAAACAAAAATAGCATCCACAAATGGCCTTTATAGAGATCTATAATTAAATAATATGTACTAAGGCACTTCACAAGAATGATAGAGTAAAATTAAAATCCATTTAAGGCTCTAGTAGGACAAATGACCAAAAGTTGGCATTCAGGGGCATCTTAAAGGACCTAAGAGAAGTAGAGATTAGAATGGTATAGTGAGAGAACTCCAGAACATAGGAGCTAGACAGCTGAAGGTTTGTTCATAAATGGTGGAACAATTAAAATCCAGGATCATCAAGAAGGCCAGAATTGATGGAGGTAGGTAAAACTCTGGAGAGACTGCAAAAAGAATGGGATGGGGGATAATTACTGTCATCTTAGTTGAAGTGTGAAATGCAAGGGATTTAATTTCCAACTGTGGGATATGTTGTGATTTCCCATTCTGCGAATGGGTATGGAGGGGAGTGCAGGTGGGAGATCCCAGCTGAGGGGGAATTTGGAAATAGGGCAAATAGTGAGGCAGTGAGGAGACAATCCCATTGCTTTTGGTCAACAAGCAGTGCTGTAGGAAAGTAACCATTTTCCTCAGGCTGACTTTTGCTACCTTGAACTGTTGAATTTCCAGAAGTTTATAACATTGGGAAGACCAGGGCTAAACTTGTAAAGTGGTTTATCAGCCTCATTATCATAGAATCATAGAATCCCTACAGTGTGGAAACAAGTCCACACCGATTCGCCGAAGAGTAACTCACCCAGACCCATTCCCTTATGCTATTAACCTTTATTTATCCCTCACTAATGTACCTAACCTACACATCCCTGAACACTATGGGCAATTTAACATGGCCAATTCACCTAACCCGCACATCACTTATAACATCACTTGTTCCAGCCTTACTGTTTTTGAGATTAAACCTACTCTCTTTAGGTCTGGGTTCAGTTCAGGTCTCAACAACATTGGAGTAGAACAATGTTATGGGACACTGCTTCAGTGAAACTCTAGTACAGCATCAAATCCAGTTCAAACATTGGCGTGAAGTTCCCGAGGACTTGTGAGGAATTTAAGAAGTTTTTTGTCAGTATTCTGTGTTAGAGAACACTCCAGTCTGCATCCTCAAAATATTTATGATTTGTGTCCAGATCCATGTGCAGTTGTCTGACTTGATGGAATTTACAGGTTGGTGGAATAAATAAGTCACACCCTGATAGCAATTGGTG
The DNA here is from genome assembly GCF_047496795.1 of Chiloscyllium punctatum. Classification (NCBI taxonomy): domain Eukaryota; kingdom Metazoa; phylum Chordata; class Chondrichthyes; order Orectolobiformes; family Hemiscylliidae; genus Chiloscyllium; species Chiloscyllium punctatum. Next base: position 75,276,482 of record NC_092742.1, on the reverse strand, counting down.
CATTGGATATCAATTTCAGATTGATAGCTGCAGTGTAAGCACAAAACTACTTTCAGATATGCGTATATCAAGAATCAAATTTGACAATGAAAATCATCAACTGCAGGGAATGTGACTGGACATAATAAGTTATCCCGAAGGTTGAGGAAATGAAGTTGAGTTTTCATATGTCAAAGTCTATAGCCATGGGCACACACCCTTGACAAGAACCTGTTGTGGAAAAATTAGTTTGCAATTACTATAAGCCCTAAATTAGAAATAATAACCACCAAACTACAATATTGTGCTATTTATGTTTGTGTGACTTCTCATAGCAGATTGTAGGGTTTTGCAGTTTGAAAATTTTTTGCAGTGATTGTAATGTCCTTTAAAACTGCCATCAACTTGCAAAGAGAAAAAAGAAATGGTCAACTGGTAATTTGATCTTTCGCAATTGACTTAAGCAAAACTTATTCATTTTGTTCATTTGAAGATCCTTAAATGACTGATAAAGTAAAGATATTATATTGAGAAAAACTGTGTTGACAAGAAGTTAAAACAAGGTTATTAATAAGTGGGAAAATTAAACTGAGCTTATTTTTCATCTTAAGTCACACAAAACCAAATGTTAACGATGATAGATTGCTCCTAAAACTATTTGAAAAGGATAATTTTTAACATTAATTTTCTTAAAAAAACACTCCAACAGGATTGCTTTCAGATTTTAAAAAATGTCTCTGGAAATAATTCAAATTTGAAGTTGTTTCTTGGCACCAACACTGCAGTAATTAACTTTTGTAGCCAGACCATTTTTGTGTTTATATCTATTTTTCTTGTTGAAGCTACATGCTTTTTATGGGGGCCTCTGCTGTCTGAACACCATATGAATAAACAGAAATGTATGTTGGGTATGTCTATGGAGCTGAAGCACTTATTTTCAACTTATGTGTAAACATAGCCTAGTCTTCCTAAAAATATATATAAAATACATGTACTTCTGTCATTTTTTTAAGAGGCCATACTTAAATTTACTTTATTAGTATTACTTTATGCCCAGCAAGCTGTAATCAGATGAGTTCAAAAATCATTTGATGATGGGGATCACAACTCATAAGCACCCCTCTAAGTAAGTAATAACACTACATTACAGAGTCATAGAGATGTACAGCATGGAAACAGACCCTTCAGTCCAACTCGTCCATTTCGACCAGTTTCCCTAACCTAATCTAGCCCCATTTGCCAGCACTTGGCTCATATCCCTCTAAACCCTTCCTTTACACATACCCATCCAAATGCCTTTTAAATGTTGTAATTATACCAGCCTCCACCACTTCCTCTGGCAACTCGTTCCATACATGTACTCTGTGTGAAAAAGTTGCCCCTTAGGTCCCTTTTAATTTTTTCCCCCTCTCACCCTAACCCTATGCCCTCTAGTTCTGGACTGCCCCACCCCAGGGAAAAGACCTTGCATATTTATACTATTCATGCCCCTCATGATTTTATAAACCTCTCTAAGGTAAATACTAGACTATCCATTTTTAATTCCAGCAATGATAATAATTTCACTCACTAAAGCAGTAATGTAACAACTCTGTAAGCTGTAACTTATGTCAATTTCACCAGTCTCTCACCAATTATTACAATTTTACTTAAATATATTTTGAACTGTATGTTTAGAACTTTTTGTAAGAAGGATTTCTGAAATATTCAATTTAAGAACCATTAGGATTAAATTTAAAGTAATTCTGTAGTTGATTTTATGCTTATGAAAGTAGCTGTGAGAAGCCATTCACAAAAATTGGTTACAACATTAGTATTGCATGGCAGTCAAATTTGCAACAGATTGTCGGACTGAGATGAAACCCTATAAACCCCTTTGAGTACTAGCATCTGCAACCATGACTGCATTAAGCTGTGACTGCCTGGCGCAAACTGATGTTTCATGATCTCAGTTTGAGCTTCCAAGGGTGTTTTCTACTTGTCTTTCATCATTCAATAGAAGCTGAGAAATCAAACAGGCTGGGACTGTTTTCCCTGGAGCGTTGGAGTCTGAGGGGTGACCTTATAGATGTTTACAAAATTATGAGGGGCATAGATAGGGTAAATAGGCCAAGTCTTTTTCCTGGGGTCGGGCAGTCCAGAACGAGAGGGCATAGGTTTAGTGTGAGAGGGGAAAGATATAAAAGAAACCTAAGGGGCAACTTTTTCACACAGAGGGTGGTACGTGTATGGAATGAGCTGCCAGAGGAAGTGGTGGAGGCTAGTACATTTGCAACATTAAAGAGGCATTTGGATGGGTATATGAATAGGAAGGGTTTTGGAGGGATATGGGCCGGGATCTGGCAGGTGGGACTAGATTGGGTTGGGATGTCAGGTTGGCATGGACGGGTTGGACCGAGGGGTCTGTTTCCATGCTGTACATCTCTATGACTCTATAAATGTTGCAGCATGGTCAGGTTTGCAAGTGACTTCCCTTCTGTACTGGAAAGAGTGGGCTCCAAGTTCTCTGTGAAGTCCAGTGAGAAGTTGGAGGAGGACTGGAGATGTTGGTTGTTGCAGAAAATAAAAGCTCATTGTATGGTGGTAGCATACGATCATGGATGTAAGATTCACTGGGCTAGCAGAAAACCGATTAGACATACATGGGTCTTTAATTGGCAGGATGTGAGCAGCAGAGTTGTCTGGGCTGAGACCTCAACATTTTACAATTTATGTCAGTGAGTTATTTGAGAGGAATGAGGGCATGATAGCTGGATTGACAGGGACCAAGATAGGTAGAAAAATACCTTGTGGAGAAGTCATAACCAAGTTGAAGACCGATATAAGCTGGTTGAGTAAATGAATGGGCAAAACAAAAACTGGCAGTTAGAGGATAATTGAATTGAATGATTTATTATCACTTGTATTTAACAAATGAATATAGTGAATGTCTCCACATTCTGCCATTTTGACTTACAGAATGTACAGTGAAGATATAAGTAAAAACTGAGTTCTTCTCTTCTTTTGTTCTGCTTCATGTTGGGTTGGGGTTCTCCAGAAGAGGCTCCGTGCCCCCTGCATCACTGTCCACTCCAAGAGTCCCTGAGGCCACCACTGCCATGCTAACGCTAGCACCATGCCATCACCGATGCAGCCACCGCCTCTCTCGATCCTCTAGGTGTACCGACGCAGGCCTACTGCATTGCTGCAGCTGACCAATGCTGACTGCAGAGTCCTCACTGCTGTTGCTGCCGACTTGAAAATTTGGTGCTGCCAACATTGCCTCAAGCCCTGTGCTGGACCCACTACGTCGAAGCCATGCTCAGGCACCATCTCTCATCGCTGGGCCCAGAGCTCACTGTCATCGCAATCTCTCAGAGGGCCCTCTCTCCTCCACACCACTGCCTCACATGCTCGCGAAGCCAGACCCGCTCTTGTTCTGCCAAAGATGCTGAAAAGGCCTCCAAAGAGAAATAAAAAAAAGAAAAGGGCACAAGCTAAGAAGCAAAAATAAAAAGAAAAAAGGAGAGAAACAAAGAAAGTAGGCAAAAGTGGATGAGGTAAAAACAATGACTGCAGAGGCTGGAAACCAGATTCTGGATTAGTGGTGCTGGAAGAGCACAGCAGTTCAGGCAGCATCCAAGGAGCTTCGAAATCGACGTTTCAGGCAAAAACCCTTCATCAGGAAGCCCCAGGCCAAGAGCTCAGATACCGTGCTGCTACTCCACCCTGTGGGAGAATGAACCATTGCTCGCTTTGAAAGGAAATTATTACTTAAACAGAGGACAACTGCAGAATTCTGAGCTGCAGAAGAACTTAGATGTTTGGCTGCACAAATCACAGAAGTTCGTTTGGAGCTCCAACACAACACATAATTAAGAAGGCTAATGGAATATTATTTTTTATTATTGAAGGAATTGAACATAAGGATAAAACTGTCATGCTTCAGTTATTTAGGGAATAGTATGCAGTTTTGGTTTCCTTATTTAAAGATGGATGTAAATGCATTGGAGGCTGTTTGGAGGAGGTTTACTGAATTGATACCAGAAATTAGCAGGTTGTTTTATGGATAAAACTGGACAGGCTTCTTCAGAGATGAGGAGTACTTTCTTTTCTCTGAATGGGTTGTATGACTTTGGAACTCTCTGACCTAGAGTTGAAACAGGTACGATTGAATATGTTTAGGACAGAGAAAGATGGATTCTTGGGTTATTGGATTCAAGGGTTATAGGCCTAGATAGACATGTAAACAACCTTTTCCTGTTTGGCATCCCATCAATGTCCTCAGCTATGAGTCCTGCAGCACAGCAGGCATGTGATTTCACTCTTGGCTGAACTGTCTGATCAGTAAGCATCAATAATACTGTTAATTAGAAAGCCAATATTCTTTGAATATTTTCAATTTTTAAAGAGCTAATTGTAATATCTTTTTTCGGATTTTCTTTAACAGAACATATGCTCTGACCTTGTAGCCAGTGTTGCTTTGGCTCATGATCCCTATCCCTGCAGCCTGTGCTTTTCTTTTTGTAGATCACACTCATTCCCAGAAACAACGTGTCTTTCAATTACTCTTTCTAATCAGATATGTCCTACTTTCTCTCCAGTCTCAATACTTCCCATTTTTTCTTTTCTGTCAGAAATCTCCAGGTCTCCAATTGTTTTATATGCTTCTACTGCTCCTGTTTTGAACTGGAGAAACTCCTCAAACACTACGTAGGAAAAACAAGAAGAAAGTTAACCACCAGGATACACAAACACCAGCTCGCCACAAAAAGACACGATTCTCTCTCCCTCGTAGCCCTGCACACAGATGAAAAAAAAACACCATTTCGACTGGGATAACACATCTATCCTGGGACAGGCTAAGCAAAGACATGCTAGAGAATTCCCAGAGGCCTGGCACTCCAACCACAACGCCATAAACAAACGCATAGATCTAGATACCATCTATCAACCCCTCAGAAAACGAACAGGAAATGACATCACCACAAACCCCAGGAACCCCATCCAGGACAAACATCTAAATAGGAAGCAGGAGACAACAGCTTCACTTCACTTGGAGGTCACCACTGATGATGTCACCTAGCCAGGTAATGAAATGTCTGGATATCAAACCTACAGCTCAGCGAGCAAACCTACACCCTAAGCTCCTCAAGCCCACCCCACCCCATTCCATATCCACATGGTCTCCAACTCCAATTATCTACCCATACCTTTTGGTTCCCGGAGACCAAAACTCTATCTGTACTAGCTTGAAATATATTGAATGATGGAATATCATCAATGTCTGGTGTAGGGATTTCTAAAGATACGCAACCTGTTGATTGAAGATCACAGGCTGAAAAACAATACTCACAAACACAGGTTTAACAAAGATTAATGAACAGGGGCTACCTTTTGTTGTCCATAAATGTTCTATCAGGGTACTTTCAGGGATGAATCCTGCCTTTTTGGCAATGTTAGCTTTGTCAGGTTTTGTGGAGGATTTCTCTCTCGTAGATCTAGTGAGGTTTCCTACACTATTTTGCCAAATGTGCTTCATTAACTACACTACACACCCCTATGGCATGCACCTTATCTGATGCTGGGTCAATCCTACCACTTAGAGAAAGTGAGGACTGCAGATGCTGGAGATCAGAATCAAAAGGTGTGGCGCATCCAAGCCACCCGATGCTTGGAGGAAGAACATCTCATCTTCCACCTGGGCCCCTCAAACCATATGGCATTAACATCAATTTCCCCAGTTTCCTCATCTCCCCACCCCCACCTCATCCCAGATCCAAACCTCCAACTTGGCAGTCTCCACTGGCACATGTCCATCTTCCTTCCCACCTATCTGCTCCACTCTCCCCTCCAACCTAGCACCATCTCCCCCCACCTGCATCAACCTATCGCCTTCCCAGCTACCTCACACCCCACCCCAGCCCCAACCCCACTATCCTATTTATCTCTCAGCCCCCTTTCACCCGCACCCTCCCACCCCAGATTCTTGATTATGCCTGAAATGTCGATTCTCCTGCTCCTCCGATACTGCCTGACCTGCTGTGCTTTTCCAGTGCCATACTTTGTGGTTCTACCAATTGCCATTCCTGGTAAAACTCACCTCTGTACCTATATCGGAGAATACACTGGCATCCTGGTCAGAGACACCATACTTAAAAGCCTGGACACCTGGACATTCCCTACATGGTAATGAGTTTTGAGAAGATTTGTAGCTCAGGTTGAGATTCTGGATGTAGGTTTGCTCACGGACCTGGAAGATTCATTTTCAGACATTTCATCACCATACTAGGTAACATCTTCAGTGAGCCCCCAGATGAAGCACTGGTGGTGTAGCCTGCTTTCTATTTATATGTTTGACATTCCTTGGATTGGTGATGTCATTTTCTGTGGTGACATAATTTCCTATAGTGATGCCATTTCCTGTTCTTTTTCTCAGGGGGTGCTAAATGGGATTCAAGTCAATGTGTTTGCTGATAGAGTTCCAGTTGGAATGCCATGCTTCTAGGAATTCTCGTGCACGCTTCTGTTTGGCTTGTCCTAGGATCGATGTGTTGTTTCAGTTGATGTGGTGTCCTTCCTCATCTGTATGCAAGGGTACTCGTAAGGATGTAAGAAACCATTCCTATATGGTTCATGGCTTTTGCCTTGGATATGGCAGATTAGGGGAAATCGCTGTATGGATAGGTTTCTGGAGGTTCAGTTGGATGATAGGGTGATGGAAGGGAGGGAAATCCTGTTCTCCAAGGACCAATTTGAGGTTAACTCTGGGTCAGTGCATTTTCAACCATCTGGAAGAAGGCAGACCTTCTCTTGACTGTTAGTGTAAATGCCACCATCTTCTTTCCGGTATCACATACTCACTCTGTGTACTGTACCCAGCTGTCACTCTCACCTTTGTTTCCCCCACTACTGTTACACACCCAATTTGCCCATGCTAACCCTGTGTGACCTCTGTGCTCCCTACTCAGAGAGTTAAGAGAACAATGACTTGTAAATTTGTTTGCAAAATTTATGACAGTATGTTTGTGAACATTCCCTGGTAACATGCCAGGAAATCACGTACGTGTCTTTTGGTCTAATTGTGACAGGATAATTCCAGTACTTGAATAAGAAATTGAGGGCAGAATCTTATCAGGGTCTGAACAGTGTGGACTATTGCAAGATGACAGAGAATCATGTGAGAAGTCTGACGTGGCCTTCCTCAATAACGAGAGCAATTTGTTGTATTTTCAAACTCAGTTCTAGACATCGGGACTTGATTCTCACTAGGCAGTGATGCCTATGAGTGGAGATTAAACTTTATTGTCAGCCTCAGTTACTGCAACTCTCTCCTTATTAATATGCAGCTTCCTATACGATCACCAACTGTGGGGAAAGTAGACATCAACAATTCCCGACCTGAAAGCCAGAATAGGTATCTGACAAACTCAACTCGCAATTTGCTACAATAAATTGTTGCATGATACAGGACTGTGTGAGTACTGTGTATATTGTAACCACCATGTATACTGTAACCACCAAGAAAGGAAAAACAGTGTAGCCAAACAGTTGTTAGATGGAATACTGTTTGACAGAAATTCTTTAGTGCAAAAATGTATTATGGTAACAAAAACACAATCGCAGATGTCTCAGATATAGGGGCTGAAGTGAAGTTGAAATCCAGTAATCAAAGCCAGTGTTGCTGATTGCAGGTTGACTACTTGCTATCCAGGGGGAAAAAAATAGCAGTTTCAGAGGAAATTATAAGACTCCCTAATCCTAAACTGATAACTCGAGACCCTAAATAACAGACAGACCATCGGGTGGGAGGACAACACCAAAGCAAATGAAGATTTTGTGTTGGGATTATGGTGAAAATAAAAAGGATATGCATCAAAAACTGCCCTTGAAATCAAATGTAAAGGAAAGACAGAATATGAAATACTAAACAAAAGATTGTAATGATATTATTTCGCACTGAACGTATCTGAATTAAAAAGTACTATCTTTTAAAAAATTTACTCATGAAACGTGAGCATCGTTGGCTGGACCTGCATTTAATACCATTCCGTAGTTGCCCTTGAGGTAGTTATAGTGAGTTGCCATTTTGAACCATCACATTCCATGTGTTACAGGTTGGCCCTTGATGCTGTTAGGGAGGCAATTCCTGGATTTTGACCCTGTGACATGGAAGGAATGACAACATATTTCCACGTCAGGATGGCGAGTGGTGCGGAGGGAAACTTGCAGCTAGTGTTGTTCCCAGTAAGGATCTGTATGTTTAACCCCCTGTTATTTTGCTGCCATTTTGTAATTCACATGGCTCTGCTCTTGCTTTTGTCTTACTTTTTGAATGGATTGATTCTGCCATTCTTGAGTCATGCTCCTTTCTATTGATTCCATGAGTAATAGTACCTGGGATACTGGCCATTACTGGAATCAGCTGTTAACATCTTATAGATTTTGCAAAATGGCAATCTCTTGTATTAGTAAAATGTATGAGTGGCAAAGTATGTCAACTTTCTTAGAAACAGGATGACATTCGAGCTGTGTGATCCTCGTTTTAAATCTCATTTGGAAAATACTTATTCATTTATTGCTTATTGACAACTCCAGAAAGATTTCGTCCACAGTGGAAATAAGGTCTCTTTTGTTTCATTCACCTCTTGCATATTATCACAGAATCTGATTTTATCATTTGGTTTCAGCATGACCACAGTAAGGCTCACCCATGGTATTGGACCTTGAACTGGCTCTATGATGTTTTGCTTGACCAGTTCACTGATCTTTGCCTCAACATTCTCTCCCAAACCAAAAATGAGTCCTGTGCAGAAGGTAAACTATAGAATACATGCTTTTGTCATTAGTCACAACTTACTTAGTGGTTGTGCAACCTTCCAATGTCTTTGAACATCCATCCAAATCTCTCTCTAAGCTGCGGGTAGGATTTCACAGAATTAACTTGCAATAAAATGTACAGGGTACCTGAAGCTTGAATAGTTTCTTTGCTCATAAACATCTCACTATCCTTCTCAAGCATGACAAATTCTGTCTCTACATTCTGATGCCCAGCTCACACATCCACAGTGAAGCATCTTTCAGTTTGAAGTGGGGTTTTAGATGTGTAAAGACAGAGTTTTTTTTGACATATTTTTGAGATATATACTTGATTCTCTTTTTCTTTAGTTCCTCCCACGGTGCTCTGTCAATAATATTACTGTCACTGCCTGAATCTACAATAATGCTCAGTTCAACACCACCAACAATCACTGGCACTTTTGCGTGGCTACTCCCATTAATGGAAAACATGTATCAATGATTTATATTCATGTCCTCACATCCTGCGTCTTCTTTAACTCATCTCACAGTTGTGCTCCTTTCAGCTCTCTTTCCTTTATGTGATTTGCCACGTTTCTCTCAATGTTCAGCTTTGCTTCAATACTTCTTGATCACTCTTTGCAAAATAACTCTTTGTTCCCACATTTTCTGCTTATCTTTCCCTAGGCAGGACAACAGACATCTCTTCCATAGTTCCCGAAGTTGCCACATCTGAAACACACTCTCTCAGAATTTGCTGATTCCATTTACTTGTGCCTGGATTCTGTTATGTCATTTGATTTAACCGCATTGTGCCAATGGCGGAGATGGGACCCAAGTTTCATGTTGTGAAATTGTCCATCTGCTGCTTCAAATGTAGACAGCATTTCTAAAGTGTCATCCAACATTGTCACCTCCTCTTTTCCAGCTTAAACCTGAACTTGTCCAATTTCTGTATTTCTCCTCATTGCTAAAGTTATATCTCAGGCTGAAGGCACAACACTCAATCACAAAGTTAACAAAAATTAGCAAAGTTTTAATGGAGCTGCTTCTTCTTGCTCCTAAACTTGCTAGTTGGCTTTTCTATGTAGTATCCATTATACATTTAGTTTCATATTCTCGTTTAAGTATCTAATACTCATATCATCCTGCTGATAACCACCTTGTGCTGAAATTGTAAAACAACTCGTCAACAGACAGTGAAATAACCTCTTAGTATCGATTCTGGCAAGCCCTTTCATAACCTTAACAAAGAAAAAAGTGTTGCAGCTGCTGACGATCTGAAATAAAATGCTGGAGAAAATGCTGGAGAAACTCAGCAGGTCTGGCAGTATTAGAGAGGGAGAAACAGTGGTAGGGGATTTAAGTTTTGAGTCCGATATGACTTTTCTTTTGGAACTAGGTAAGGTTGGACTTGTAAATTCCATTCTGCTTCTCTCTCTACAGATGCTGCCAGAGCTGCTGAATTTCTCCAGCACTTTCTGTTCTTACTCCCTTCATTATCTTGTTTGTTTCAATATGATTACCTCTAAATTGTATAACCTCCAGAGAGATTTATTCAGTGCCTCTTATAATATGACAATAATTTGATTTAATGAACATTTGCTGCCTGTCCCCAATTCAAACATATCCTTCACTTACATATGGAGACCAAAATGTTACGTTGTACTCAGGTGTGGTCATAATAAAGCTCAAGGTTATTGTGGCAATACTAATTAATTCTTGTAGTCCAATTTCTTTACAAAAAAGGTGAACATATAATTTGCTTTCCTAATTGATTGATGTACCTCCATGCTAATCCATGTGTTCCTTGTATGACTACATTTGAGCTGCTCTGCACAGCAACATTTGCAAGTTTCATCCTTTTAAAAAATATTCTGTTTTTCTATTCTGATGACCAATATAAATAACCTAACACCTTCCCACATTGTTGTGGTTCTGTTCGCCGAGCTCGGAATTTGTGTTGCAGACGTTTCGTCCCCTGTCTAGGTGACATCCTCAGTGTTTGGGAGCCTCCTGTGAAGCGCTTCTGTGATGTTTCCTCCGGCATTTATAGTGACATTATACTCCATCTGCCACCTTGTGTTCTAATCATTTAGCCTGCCGTTATCTCTCTGCAGCCACTCCAAATCTTTCTCACTGCCTGCATTCCCACCTAGCTTTGTATCATCAGCAAACATAGACATATTACTTAGTCTAAGTCATTAATATAGATTGTAAGCGTCTGAGGTTGTGAGCACCAATCCCTGCGGCATTCATTAATCACATCCTGCCAACTTTAAAATGCCCTATTTATCCCCACTCTCCGCTTCTTTTCCATTAACCAATTCTCTATCCATGCTAATATACTGCTCCCAAACCATGTGTCCTTACTTTGTGTGTTAACCATTTGTATGGAACATCTTAAATACCTTTTTTGGAAATCTAGATCTATGATATCTATTCCTGCCCCCTTTTCTACCTTATTAGTCACACCCTCACAATGCTGCAATGGTTTTTCACAAGGATTTTTCTTTCATATAGCTATATTGACTTGTGCTAGTCATACTATGATTTTCTGTATATATACTTAAAGCTTCCTTTATAATTGATGCCAGTTCTTTCCTGATGATTGATATCAGTATAACTTGGGCAGTTCCTGTCTGTTTCCTCTGTTCCTTCTTTCTTGAAGAACAAGTGTTACATTTGCCACCCTTTGATCTGTTCTAAGACCTAAATAATTTGGGAAAATTATTGCTGGTACATCCACTATCTCTGTAGTTGTTTCTTTTAGAACTTTAACGTGTAGGCCATCACACAGTGAAGGGTAGATCGATTTTAGTCCCTTCACTTCTCCAGTATTTTTTCTCTGCTGATATTAATTGTCTTACTTTCCTTACTATTATTAGATCCTAAATTACTCTTTATTTCTGGGTTGCAACTTATCTTCTACTGTGAAAACAGACACTAAGGGCAAAATCATGCCAGCCCCTGAACAATTCCAATAATGTCAAGTCAATTGGTAAAATATGGTGAGATCTGAAACATTTGGATTCATGACCTGTCAAAAAAAGGCTTTTTTTTCTGATTCTGAAAAATTCTGATTCAGCAACCAAGTTTTGCGCAGTGAGTTGAGAAGCTCATTAATAAGTGGTGAGAGTTCTATTTGCATACATTAGCATGCTGTTAGTACCTCATCTCATCTCATTAGTATACAGTTTTCTGTTCTCCCACGCACTAAACAGAAACTGTGTGGCGACAATTCCTGACGTGAAATTCGGAATGGATACCTGGCAGATCCATCTCAACACCTGCTCTTCTGAGCCTTCATTTTGGTCAGCAGACCCAAAAATTTCTCTGAACCCTCCATGGGCAGTGACTACCTGTACCTCCTATCCACCAAGGTTGGCATCAGTTATGCACCCACACTCGCCACATCATTCCAGTACATCTCTGACCCACTTAGAATGCAATTCTCCACTTCAAAATTAGTAATCATAGAGCACTTACAATCTACTATTGTATTCACATGGCTTGCTTGTTTTGCATTCATCAGACAAAGATCCCTAGGTCTTAGAGGCATTCCTTGGCTCTCTTTATTGGAGTCTTCCATGACCCACTTAATGGACAAATATATTAAACCTTCAAGAGCAGGTGTCTTACAAGGATGATTACTGGGAGTCAAGGATTAACCTCTGCAACTTTTTCTGGTGACTATTACACAACCTCCTGACTGAGGCTGAGTGTAGATACAATATTGGCCTTTCTTCAACAAGAGCCATTGTGGACCAGTCAATAGAACTTCTGAAGGTGAGGTTCTAAACCTTGAATCTGTCTGCAGAGACCTTGTAGTACATTCTTCATAGTGTACTACATGATCCCTGCATGCTATGTGCTGCACAACTGGAGTAGGCTCACAGCGGATGTGATAAAAGTTGAAGAGCTGCAGTGTTCTGAGGAGGAAGATGAGGTCACCAAGCAGGAAGGACATAAACAGTCAGCAGGATAAGACACTATAGTGTTGGGTGCATCAAGCCAGATAGAACTTAATTGACACCGGTTCTTGTAGATACGAACTGGGTGCAGTGATCATTCATTGGCTGTAAATTCGTTGTTCAAATGGCAAGTAAACACTAAGAGAAAGTGAGGACTGCAGATGCTGGAGATCAGAGTCAAAACGTGTGGCGCTGGAAACGTGCAGCAGGTCAGGCAACATCTTGATCCTCGGATGCTGCCGATCCTGCTGTGCTTTTCCAGCGCTACAGGGTTTTTGACTCTGGCAAGTAAACACAGTCTGTTTGTGGAAGCAACTAAAATTTTTTTTCTTTCCTTGTGCTATTGTTGAATAAAAGTGAACGTTTTCAACTGTTTTAAATCTCTCCTGCAAGTGCTGGTCCCACAGTGAACAATGAGAAGGTGTTATGCTACATTAGTGTTAGAGCCAAAGCACCATCAGACAGAGTTCTATGATGTTACAGCTAGAAGGCTGGTTAACCTGCGTGTCTTGATTTTTGTAGCTCAAGTATCAATCAGACAGGTGATGATGTAAAAGAGCAAGACATTTATAAATGTACATTTGTGTTTGCGATGAAGTGTCAGCTGTATCACTGATGTACCCTCAGAGGTACACATCCCACCATATGCAATGTGAAGGGCAGCTTCTGGCAGACAGAATAGAGGGCACAGCTGAGCTTTAAATAAAGCACCAGTGCCAGCAATGCTCTGAGGTTTCAACAGAGGCAAACCTCTGATAAAATGAGCATGGTGCAATCAGGATGTGGTGCATATATAATAAGGCAAACTGCAGAAGATTATGTGAATAACTTGCTGGAGCTGATGGAGAGAAACTTTCATGATACTTCTTAAAATGGATACTTTGCTGATTTTTGGCTAAATACAGCCCTGTTTTTGTTCAGTGTGTTTGTGTAGTGATTAGAACAAAGGCCAAGTGGGATCTCATTGACTATGAGATCCTTGATTGGGGTTATTAACCCTGGGCCAATCAAGGATCTCAAAGTCAATCAGATCTAACTGGCCCTCATTCCAATCACTACAGTCTGCCAATTTCTCATTCACTGTAATAATATCTCCTATCTCTCCTTCTAAGTGTCCAATGTTTACTTTAGCTGTTCTTTTATATATTCATTAAAGCTCTAAAACTGTTTATATATCGTCAGTTAGATTACTTTCACATACTTTTCTTTCCCTTTTTAATCAACATTTTGATGATCCTTTCTGGTTTCAAGAAAAATATCTTCCAAATCTCAGACTTATTACTATTCTTTGCAAAATAATCAGCCTCCTCTTTTAATTGACTGCTATACCTAACTTCCTTTCTTACCATGTTTCTTTTCTTTAATTGTTTTGAACATTTCCCATTATTTATTCATCACCATAGTTTTTTGGTCTTTTACCCTACCAAATGTATCCAGTTCTTCCTTCATATCTAAATAATTTGCTTTGTTTAAACTTAAGCTTCTTGTTTCTGATTACAGTAAGTCTTTTTCATTTATGGGAACAATTGTATTATGAGCACTATTTCCTCGTGGATCCTTTGCAATGAAATTGTTAATGCTGCCTCATTAGACAATTCTAGATCTAAAATAGTTTATCACTACTTGGTTTCATGGCATATTGCTCCAGGAAGCTATCCTTAAAGTATTCCGCAGCCATGTCTGCTAGTTTGATTGTGCAATCTATACGAAGGTTAAATTCTTCTTCAACTATTACATTGCATTTGTTACTAGCTATGACAATTGCTTCTTTAATAAACTATCCAACAGCATGACAATAGTTAATTAACATATAAACTACTTCCACTGAAGGTTTCTGATCCTTCTATTCCTAATCTTCATCCAGAATTATTCTAATTTCTGAGCCAAGTCCCTTTTTCACAAATGTCTTTATGTCATTATTCATTACAGACCTGTCCCTCCAGTGTTTTCCTTGTGCCTGTCTTTTTGAAATGTTGTGCACACGAGAATAATTAGTTCCCAGTATTGGTCGCCCTTTAACCATGTCTGGGTCATGCTTATTAGATCTAAACCATTCATTTACACCATCAGATCACTTAAGGCAGATGATGGCATATAATTCAACTTTGAAGTTTCAAAATAAATACCCTCACAAATGGGTGTGGACTTATATCCAGCACGTAAAAATGAACCACAATTGAGTGTGGATAGTCATCATTTTCAAATACCATCAGCATCCACTACAAAAAGTAGGCATGTCTTAAACTCCCAGGAATTATTGCAACACACCTTTGTGACCTAATTGATCCCTTGCACCAATGATAAGTATCAGTAAGTAATAAATTCAATTTTGGGGTGAAAATTTGAAATAGACTCCTAATGTGAGCCTGAAAAGTGGAACAGCAGGATAGAATGTAGGTCGGAAACTGACTTTTATGCAATGTTAAGAACATGCTTTCTGTGGCTGGAAAAGTGGATTTGTTTTACATACCATGCAGACCTTAAATTAATCCTTTTTGCTAACTCAGCAACTGGGTGCCAAATTAGGGACCTAACTCAAAGTTAACTGAAATGTCAGGGTATCTGGTGTAACCTGTTCTAGCAGATTGTGAGAGATTGCATTCAATCCTGATAACTTCACATCTCTTTTTGTCCAAAAAAAATACACATCCTTTGGATTAATTAATTAGTTCTGTGCCATTTTACACAGTTATGATTATTTACAAGAACATGTAAACAGAAATATGTTTTATCCTCAAGTCTAAAAGGAAAAAAATCAAAAACTTGAACTTGAAGTTAATGAATATGGTGGTATGATACATCTCCACATCCTTGTGTGAAAATGGTTCTTCTGCAAGGTTTCATTAAAATGGCCAGAGGTAACACATCTTCCAGGGTTTAGCTAATGGAGTTTGATTATGTGAAGAACAATACAATTAGTCACGACTGAGACTTTTTCTTGACAGACAGACACAGATTAATCCTTATAATCCCATCCTTCAGGCCCTGTGTCTTCAGACGGATGTTAATAATTAGGCTTCTCATTCCCTCTTTTTTTCTCTCCATCAGGGTTGACCCTTTTCTACAAAACATCATTCCTTTCTGTTCCACAACACGATATAGTGACATAACTGACAGTCATATAAAATACCTTCATTGTTCACATATTGCCCAGCTCATTGTTACTGTATCACTCGCTATGGTGGAATCTGAGCAAACTTTTAAAAGATATAAATAATCAAAAACTGATAGGCTGACCTGTTCAATACGGATTTTATTAAATCTAACAGTTTGTTGCTTGCCGCCTTCTATTTTTGTGATAATAAATTGAAGTTTGTAACATTGGAAGAAGAGAATTTGCTTGATTCGTCCATTAAACCAAAAATGCTTACTCTCTTTGAGGAGTCAGCTGCTCCCATGTTATACTGAAACAGTACACATGGTGGCATCATTGTTCTGTTGCTGAACACATTTGCCCACAAAGGGTTTGCAACAATCCTTTTTGTCAAACAGACTTTCTTTCCAAATTCCTGTCCATTAACATTAGTATCAATACAAGTGGGAGTTACTTTGGTCTGATTTTTTTTTTTCTTAAACTTGAGTAATGTGAAGTCCACTGTGTTGGTAATACTAATCACATATAGACCCATTTATAGGATAATGATTTATCTGAGGTAAGAAACCTGGATGCATGACATGTTATCTTTTTCATACATATCTACAGCATAACACCTTCTCTTTTCGTGTTTTAATATCAGGGCATGCTGGGGCCATTTTCCTTCCCATCTGCAAGCAGGTGGATTGGAGATAACTCTCATTCAGCTTTGTTTTCTTCTGACACCATCATTAATCATTCCTTAAGCCACACTTCAACTTATAATAATCAGGACTGTCTGCTGTGTTCTGGGAAAGAATTGCCTCTCATGCTGAAATGTGAAATTGAAAGTGAATGGCCAAACCTGGATGCTTCTCCAACATTCCCAGTGTATCTCATCATTTAGGTATTTATCCATCGAGGTCTTGTATAGGGAGTGACTCGCTCGTCCCATGAGGGCACAGATTGTAACAGAGGATCAGATTTGTTACCCTGGCTTTGGGCTTTGATTGTCCTCCTATAAGTTTGGGATTAAACTGAAATTTCCCACAGGGCTGTGCAGGATTTGCTAGCATTTAAGTGTTTAACCTGTCTGTTTGTGAATGAGAATCCTGTGATCAAACTGTTCCACAGAGAATACCTTGTTGCAAGATAGCATCAAATGACAGACAAGATTTCGTTTCTCTAAATTCCTACAAAGATTGGGATAAATTTTGTCCAGTGAGTATCTTTTTTTTCCCCCAAGTAGACTGTTTTAGATGTTAGAAACAGTGCACACATTGCATCAAGACTCAGGGTTAAACATAGCCAAAAAAACAACTTTCTCAGCCTGACACATACATTGCATGAATCTGCTGGGAATATTAACTAACTTTTTGACTTTATGTTTCTATTTCTTTAAAAAAAAGGTTATTTTCTTAAATAACAATTCTAAAGATAACATTTTTTTATTATGAAAACCAATCTAAGATATTTTTAATCTACCACTTCTTGCATCACCTGTAAAACCTTCGGACTGTTTGAAATGAATCACCTGTGATGAACCTTCCTATTGAACACAACATTCTTTTGGGATAAATTAAGCTGCTTGCCTTTTATGGCTTTCACCTTAACAAAACAAGAGAGACTTTCTTTTCTAAACACAGGCCAGGTGCGCTGTGCAGGATATGCTCTGGCTAAAGACCCTCTATTCATGTGAATGCCCCACCTGGCCTAACAAACATCCAGCCGAAAACCAGAAAGTAAAACAAGGTCTTCAATGTCAGAACATATTCCAGATTTAATTGCTGCCACTGTACAGCTCAAAGCCAATATACAATTGGATAGAGTTTAACAGTACACAACACTGGATAGCTGCTATTTACCACAGGCCATTAATTTAGTGGTTACTTTTCTTTTGTGCTTTGCTTTTATGTTAAATTTCCCCGAAATGGTTTTACTCCTCTAATGGTACTCAAAATGATGAATACACCATTTGATTGATTGCTTACATTTTGATAACGCCAATTGTCAGAAGCAATATCAATGTGGACCCAAGACCAACAACTTGAATTTATACAGCACCTTTAACATAGACAAATACCAGCCCAAGGCATGAGCAAAAGAATTTCCCCCAATCTCTCCCCAAAGGGACATTACAAAATGTTTTGTGCAGCTGTGACTGTTCTAAGACATTTCTCATCTGTAATTACATTTTGGGAATCCACTGGGTGGATTTTAGTGTTGGAAGCTGAATTATACCCAAATATATATCGGAACGAAGTACATTACAGGAAACATGTTCTTCAGTTCTGTCTGGTAGTGACTGGTAGATTTCCCTCCCCCAAGCATTGACCTCAATATGCCATTGCATTCTTTCCTACAAAGCTGGTGAATATAAAGGAACAGGAGAATAAAAATCTCTGTGTGTCACAGCAAGCGATGGTAAATCTGCATTACTTCTAAGAAGCGGTTTTTATTTGAACAGAAAAAAAACATATGTATCTTATCAATGTTTTTGAAGATTTATTTATGCTTTAAAATATTAATATTAAAAATATTTGAGGTGCACTGTTAAAGACATTAAGAACAATAATATCCCAGCCAGTATGTTCTTATTCTTTGCAATGTGTTGTTTACGTAGGCTTTTGGGAACATTGATATTCAATAGAGTGGGGCCAGTTAGCCCAGTTGGTTGGATGGTTGACATGTAGTTCAGAATAATGCCAAGAGGGCAGGTTCAATAGTCATTCTGGCTCAGATAGGTTTGAGATCTGCTTCCTTTGCTGCCCCTGAAAGTGGAAGACAATGGCAAACTGCTACTAGCTGAGGATGAAACATCAACAGACAATGAGCTAAAGACCTGAGTTGGAGTATAACACACATGGAATTGATGTATGATGGAGAATTCAAAAATCTGCAACTCTGTACAAAAGAGATTAGATAACTTTATTAACTACTGTCCAAGGCATGCATTCAATAGGATACAGTCCTTGAGAATGTTGGTTTTAATTTCCCACTGGGAGTAAGTACATCAAACCTACTTGTGGCTTACCTTCTACCTGCTGCTATCAAGGACAATGAGAAGAAACAATTTTGATTCTGGTGCAAATGGCGATGCCATCGACTACTACTGAAAAGGTTTCTCTTAATTCACCAGCTTAAAAAAAATCAATGAAATTCATTCTATTTCCGCACTGTTGGCTGAAAAGCGAAAAGCCAACATTTCTAGTGTACTGGTTTGACATTATGCCTAGTGGGAGATTTCAATACTCAAAGTTTCCGTATTGCAAGTAAAAAGAGTAAAGGGACCACACTCAAGACACTACCTTGGCTGCTGTGTCTGCAAATATCGAATGACCCTATTGAGCATTGAGGTTTTTCTGTTTTTCTTCCTGGTCGTAACCTCATTTTCACAATGTTGGACTTCTTGCTCCCTCTTTAACATTACCAGGTTAAACCCTTGGTAAAGGAACACCAGGCAAAACTGTGCACTGTGAGTCCTGAAGTATTGTGAACCATCAAATAAATTTATCACCAGTAGTAGCCACTAACATCTTCTTGAGGAATATTTATGTTTTAACACTAGTATTACTCTATACCCTTTAAAAGATGACAGTGAGATTTTAAAAGACTGTTTCTGCTTCCCTAGACCCCCACTGCCCCCACCCCCACCATAGCCCATACCCTATACCCACTTTTATAGTACAACCTGCAGAGCTGTTGCCAAGGCCTTTCAGAACCAAACACCAGGAGGTGGAAAAGAGCCAAAAGGTTAATTCACATGACAGTTTTCTCTCCACTTACTGTTAAAAACCTGCATCTTGCCCATAGTAGCTTAACTGAGATTTATAACCCCAAAGTGGAGATCAAATCTGCTGCAACAACACTTGATGGCACTCTGTCTCCATGGCAGCACATGTGCGATTCTACCATGCCACTGCACACTACTCTGTACTCCACAGTAGAGGAATTGCTGCCTCACTCCATATCTCCAGCAGCACCATTACTCCACACCATAAGACATTGTCCAGTGCTCTGCACAACACCAAAGTTTCTATAATATTCAGTTTTGCTGCATGGCCAGTTCTTTCAGTCCATTTTATTATACAGAAACATGTATGGTATTTGTCATGGCTGCTTGCTACATTCCAGACTGCTGGGTGAACATGTACCCACAATATTAAATGAAAACAATACTTCACACACACCTTTCCATTGCTCCATCACCTATACCCTTCCATTGCCTAAACCACTCCATCACTCCATCTCACCCAAACCCCTCCATCGCTCCATCACCCACACCCCTCCATCGCTCTGTCTCATCCATACCCATCCATTTCACACACAATCCTCTATCGCTCCAGTTCACATATTCTGCATTATCACTCCACTCACTAGATTTGCTTCGATTTGCTTCATTGATGATAAAACAACTCCCACTTTCTATAGGCGGAAGTGGGTACTGCAGATGCTGGAGGTTAGAGTCAAGATTAGAGTGGTGCTGGAAAAGCACAGTAGGTCAGGCAGCATCCGAGGAGCAGGAAAATCAATGTTTCGGGCACAAGCCCTTTCCTGATGAAAGGCTTTTGCTCGAAATGTCGATTTTCCTGCTCCTCGGATGCTGCCTGACTTGCTGTGCTTTTCCAGCACCACTTCCACTTTCTATCCTCAATGCGTAAATTCAGGATGACTGGATTTTGATCAGGGCGTTGCAGAGTATTGAGTTTAGACTGATTCAGGCATCAGATTCTGTATTTGTGGTAAATCCCTGTCCATATTGGGCATGGCTTTTGGAACATGTCAAGGAAACAAGAGATGAATTGCACAAAGGTGGGTGGATATTTAATATGATGTGGGCATTTAAATGCAAATGGAAAAAAAACTAATATTAATTTTTATAACAACCTATGATGTAGTAATGCACATTTCAACTTTTATGTGACAAAATGCACCTAAAACCTAAGAATATTCATGTTGTCAGGAAAGCGGATCCGTGTTCAAGTACAGCACTGCAGTTATTGTTGTGGAATTTTCCCATCAAACCTTTTGTGCTTCTCCACCTCCCTCTTTGACTTAATCAAATCCTCGGTAAAATCCCTCTCTTTGACCAAGCTATTGGTTAGCATTGCTGCCTCACAGCGCCCAGATTCGATTTCAGCCTCGGGCAACTGTCTATGTGGAGTTTGCACATTCTCCGAGTGTCTGGGTGCTGCAGTTTCCTCCCACAATCTAAAGATGTGCTGGTCAGGTGAATTGGCTATGCTAAATTGCCCAAAGTGTTAGGTGCATTAGTCAGGGGTAAATATAGGGTAGGGGAATGAGTCTGGGTAGGATGCTTTTTGGAGGGTTGGTGCAGACTTGTTGGGCCAAAGGGCCTGTTTCCATACTGTACTGAATCTAATCGATTTAATCAACGCTCCTCGTATCTCCTTGTTATATGAATGCTAACTAACTGGTGCAGTGGTAGTGAGAGGGTACATTGGAGGGTAGTTCTAATTGCCACTCTGAGCATTGCAGTTTGTCTATGGGGGAAAACATGCTCAATATGGTGACCATAGCCATTGCTTGTCCAAGTGGATGTCAGCTGTAAATGTACTTAGAGCACAACCAATGCTTTGGCATTTAATTTTTCTACCTTCTCAGATACAATAAACCTGACCATTACCACATAAGACCATAAGACATCGGAGTGAATGCAAGGCTATTCGGCTCATCGAGTCCACTCTGCCATTTAATCATGGCTGATGGTTGTTTCAATTCCACTTACCTGCACTCTCCCTGTAACCCTTAATTTATTGCGAGATCAAGAATCTATCAATCTCTGCCTTGAAGACGGCCTCCATCCATAGGTTCACTTCTGTCGGTAAATGGGAGCAATAGGATACCTGCAGCTGTCTGACGATCACAGTCCCTGCATTACTTCTTCAATAAAACATATGTAGAAAGGTTAAAAATAACACAACACCAGGTTATAGTTCAACAGGTTTATTTAGACTATAACCTGGTGTTGTGTGATTTTTAACTTTGTACACCCCAGTCCAACACTGGCATCTCCAAATCTATATAGAAAGGGTTTCCCCATTCAAAGTACCTAGCATTTTAGCAGACGCTTGCAAAACAACTAACAACCAAGTGGAAACAAGAAACAAATGAAGTAAAAAGATTCTTTTTCTAAATGGTACACCCATTTTATATTGGTAACTATATGACTTAATGCTATGCTGTCATTAACACCAAGAAATTTTGTAAACATTTAAATGATGTGATCATTTTAGTGGCATTAATTTCAAACTGTCAAGTGTTCTACTGTCAACACAAAGCCTATTTGGAAATATGGATGGAGAATCATTGGGTGGAAATTGGACATAACTGATCTCAGTCCATTTATTGAATCAATTGGGAAATACACCCTGCATTTTATATTTATTTATGCATGGATTCTTTTTTATTCATTCTTGGGATGTGGACATTACTGGCACAGTCAAGTTGTTATCCATTTCTAATTGCGCTTGAACTGAGTGGCTTCAGTTGCCGTTTTTATAACTCACTCATGGGATGTGGGCATCACTGGCTGGGCCAGCATTAATTGCCCATCCTTGGTTGCCCTTGAGAAGGAGCTGGTGAGCTGCCTTCTTGAACCACTCCAGTCCATTTTGTGTAGGTAGGCCCTTAAATGTAGGGAGATCCACAATGCTATTCAGGAGGAAGTTTTAGGATTTTTACCCAGTCACACACATTTTGGAGGATATTTTCAAAGACAACAATATTACTGTGGGTCTAAAGTCACATGTAGTCCAGATCAGATAATGAACAAGATAGGCTTTTGTGGCAATCAAAGATATTCAAATGGTCACCAGTAATGAGATTTTGTTAATTGTGTGTACATTGCACCAGCAGTAATAGTACAATTGGATCCTATGTTACACAGCATTTGCCTCAGCCTTTGGATTAGTTGACCACTGATATTAATCACTACAACATGTCTCCCCAGTGACCATCACTGGCAAGGCCATCATTTGTTGGACTATTCCTAATTGCTCTTGAAATGGTGGAGGTGAGCTTCTTGAGCCTTGGCAAACCATGTACTGGAGGGACACCCACCATGTCACTGGGGAGGGAATCCCAACATTGTGACCCAGTCATGCTCTCGTACGTCTACGTGGTAAATGTCATGGATATGGTAGGTGCTGTCAAGCTGTATTGAAGTTGGCACATTAACAACTGTAAATTTTCTTATTCTTGAAGCTGTCAGAATAAATTCATTCGAGTTAATTATTAGACAGAATTACTGAAGGGAAAAATTTGAAGGATATGATGAAAAGGCAAGTTATTGAGACTGCAACCTGACAGCTATTATGTGAGTTTTATTAATTTGAAAACTTGGACTCCCAAACTGGAGTGAAAGAAAAACACAGGTAGAACCTGTTCAGCTCAATAGTCCTTTGCTACTCCGAGATTCTTTTGTATTATTGTGGTTAGCATCATCTGTCATGTGCTTATTCTTTCTTTTCATAATTACAGCTATACTGAAAATAGGGATTAATGAGTTACATTTTCAAGTAAACGGAGATATGGTAGGGATATTGTTCAACATTGGTGTGGTGGGCTACAGTGAGATCTTTGGCTGTTTAATATACACCATACCAGATTTACCTAACCATTTTAAAAAAAGGGGTACAATGGACTTTCATTGACCACGTATACCAGATGGGCACAAACCATTGGTTTTATCGTAGACAGCGAAAGCCATTGGTTTTAATAACAGATGGCCAATGACTATTGTTGAAATAGGGAGTGGCTCCTGACAAATGGGAAAATAATGGGCAAACAATGATCCTTTGGCATACTAAGACAGGTCATTGACAATTGACTTACAGGTAATTTTGCATTCTCCACCAATGGTGAATTTCAATTCAATCATCTCAGTTTAAGCAAAAATTTTCCATAAAAAGTTTCCATTAAATTTTGCCATTTGCTGTTTACTATGTATATATCTTCAGCATCTTAAAACATCTTCCTCTTTTGCAACTAAGGTATTCTATTTTTCCTATAGGAATATCTTTATTAGAAAAATGTGGTTTAAATCCCTGGTTTAAATGTTTTCTCTTGAACGTTTATGCAGGTGTTGGACTCACTACAGGGAGCAGTGTGTAGACTTTATCTGTAATAAAGAGTTTTTCCTTCCCATATATATGTCACCTTAAGCCAAAAGCACATAAATGACAGTAGGGTTTAAATCCTCCAGGGACTTAGGAAAAGAGCCTCCTAATACCTCATAGTGCCTCTTCACATTTATATTACAGCTAATATATTACATAGGTAGCTGAAGAATATAACAAGAGAAAGGATTGTGGATATGAAGGTTTTTCTTTTAAAAATGAGTCTGAACTACTAGACTCTGGAAAGGAGTAATTCCATGATAAGTAATCTATCATTTCTTCTTGTATAAATTGTTTCAGATCAAAGCCAAACTCTGTCACCTCGGTACTAGACCCACAATTTAACTGGGAGAAAGAAATAATTCAGTTGATGTATTAAGAATATTCAGCTATATAGAAATGATACAAACTTCTGCAATTAGAGATTATTATATCTAGTTATATATAAAACAAATAATTGTAGACATGTAGATAATCTTTTTACTTACGTAGCTGAAAGTTGGTAAAACACCAATATAGTTGGTGGTATCTATAGACATATAAGTATGTATACAAATGTATATCACAAACCTTGAATCACATCACATGCATAGTTCATTATCAAAACATTTGTGTTTAAGCAACAGAATTTCAATTGTTATCTGACTTGTAAAGTTGATTCAGTTCAGGAGATCCCACACAATCTCAGTGGTGACAGAGGACCCATTGTTATAGGAATGGTGCATGCTGGCCATAAAAACACCCGCAGTAAAGCATTACTGGAAATCTCACATGTGTTGTATCAGTCACAAATAAAATGTTAACAGTTTTTTACACCGTGTTATAAATAAATAGTGGCACCCTGAAGACTTTTTATTATTGACTTTTAATTTTAGTTTCAGAAAGCAGAATTTACCAATAATTGCTACAAATTTTGCCTGGATTTAAAAAAAAACTGTGCTGGTTTAAGACATCTAAATACTTAAAGGCTCTTTCTGAGGAATGAATGAGAAATTGCATCTTTCAATATGTCTACGTTACCTCAGATCATGTAAGATTTAATTTTGCAGATTATTCCTGTCTATGATAAATTTTGTTTTGTAATGTAATCATTCTTATTTTAGTTTCATAAAATTCTTTCTTGAATCACACCCCATCAAATTTTACTATTGAATATGAATGCAACAACTTGCATTCCTGCAAAATGCTCCTTGATAGTTATAATTCAATTGCTTTGTTGCCACATTTCTTCAATTTAACTATAGTGTAAAGTGGTGTATCCAGTCAAGTGGAATGTAGCAGGTGAACACCAATATTTCTGTCCTAGACTATTAACCATTCATTACTGTCATTTAAATCCAGACAGAGGAGAAAAGTTACTTTTTAATTTAGTTCCACCAAAACATAAGCCATAGCAAATGGCTCAATGCCATTAAATTCCCTCATGGCATCTGTTGTGCTAACCTCAAGGATCCCCCGTTTGTGAAACGGGGAAGGGTTAATAAGCTTACTGCATTCTGCTTTGTGATAGGCTGACACCATTGATTTTATCAATGGGATGATAACCTGCTTTCATTCTGTAGTATTTTTTAAACAGATTTGATTCAAGTAAGTTACTCTTAGCCTAAAAGAAATTGCACAACCTCCATCTCCTTCTCTCTAATAATTTTCAGTTGCATTTTGAACTTCCATTTATTATTTCTGATATGGGACTGCCTTAATAAAAGGCCGGCTTTCTAAGTTTATGTCCTTTTTATTCATAAGTAGAGGATATAGCACAGGATGTTGCTGGAAAACAATATTTATTGTAGGACTGAATCAGATAATGTAATTGGAACAACAAAGTTGTAAGTAGGCTTGGGATTCAAGTAAATGGAATTCAGATTAGACAGAATTTGTACATAAAAATCAATTTCATTTCCATTCTGATGTATTGAATGGGTCTGTCACTTTAAAACAGTGACCTTACCCATGCATAGTGAAATCTGTCTTTTAGTATGTCTTCTTGCTTGCAGTACTAAAGCTTGCGAAAATGCAGAAAAAGCATCAGTATTGCTTTGTGTGGCCTCTGCTGGCTTACAAAACCAGCAGCAATAAGAGAGTGACAGCTTAGTGGGTTTTATGTTTTCTTTACAAAATGAGCCTAATTTACTTTGATACTGCATATGTATGACCCTAGTCCATTTTCAGTGCAGGTCCTGTGGCTATCCATTTGCCTAATGGTCTGGGAGTGTGCCATTCACTCAGTACATTTGTTTCCCTAGGACTTCCAGGTTTTGCTCAGTTTCTGAAGTGTCTCATGCTCTGTATTCACAATGTCTATTTGCTTGGCACTCCAACAGCATTTTTTTGTCTTTCCCTAGCTAAGGAATTTGGACTGGATCCGACTAATTTTCAGCTGTGGTGAACAGTGAAATTTTAATCTGAAATACCGAAATAATCAAAGTCTTGACCCTAACTTTGTGTGTAATTAATTAGATTACGGACCAAGATAACGTGTTCCGATTAGGTGGATGTATTGTAGAACCCATGAAATACTCATGCATTTAATGCAGTCTCACAACCTCTCATTGTTCTACTGTTATGGCATCAAGCATTAAAATAACACAGCAACTGAGACTGAATTCAAACATTTAATTAAAACTATGGACAGATGTACCTAATACACATTACCTAGTTGCAAAAATTAATTCTGCACTCCACGTTTAGTTCACTCGAGTTCTGAAGTTCAAGTCAAGGAGCTCCAGGAGTTCAAAATCTACAGAAAACATGTATCTTAGAGCATTTTAATGTTTTATTTTATTTATTGTCAGTTAAGCATTAACTAGTTGCAACTCATAATTCTGCTAAGTTACCTTCTCCTCTTTGATCTTAAACTAGATTTAAAATTTAATGCAATATTGAAGATAATAGAACTACCTTTATTGATTACTTCTAACACGAGAAAACATGATCCATATTGTGAATATCAGGTGACTGTAAATGCAAGGCATACAATCACAAAGATATATCAAAACACTCATGAACCGGTAATCAGTACTTTCAAGGCTTCATTTTCCATTTATGTGAATGTTAAATTAAACTAAATTAATACCTCTTTGGGTTGATTGAGTGGGAGCAGAGCAACTGATAGTTGCTGTTTATTTTAATGGTGCAGGAGGTGGTAGATTTTTAAATTTAAGAATTAAAATTGTCCAAGTGACAGCAGCTCGATTAAAAATGGGAGCAGAATGAGCTCCTCGTAAAATGGGAGGATGCTAGTGCTGTGAGGATTTCAACAGCATGTCTCTGCCATACTCACAAGTTGCTGCAGGAACTGTCAGGACAAGTTTATTATTCGCTTTTTCTGAATATGCTTAAGAGAAATCAACTGCACCTTGTTTTGAAACATTACCTATGACACAGGAACATCAGCCCCTCAATCATTTTCTGTGATCCATGCCACTGCAGACCTGTTGTTGTTTAAAAATGTACTTGCTTTAGGGAATAATAATTTTAAAATGTTACACACTTACCTCAGGCTCGGATTTTTTTTCACATTACTCACTTCAAGCAGGCATAGAGTCACTCATGTGGAAAAGCTAATGTAATACTGCCTGAAAAATGTAATCTCTCATGAAATTATAATGCTAAAGATCAGCAGAAAGTATCACAATAAATAAATGAACGTATCTGTTTAACAGGCAAACTAGTTTCTAACAGGGTTAACAAAGCTAAAGATTTTGCAAGCAATAATCTTAAATTGCTGTTATTGCTGATGTTAAAGGGTTTTATTTTCTACGACGAGGCAATAACAAACATAAAAGGTTGGGGCTCTCGCAGTGATAGACTCTTCAAATAATAATGGCATAAATCAAAAGAAATTGGTCTTCTTCCCAAAAAAAGTTTGTATTTCATTCTTTTCACCGTTTAATAGACAGGAATACATAGCAATCTTTGTACAATTATCCATTATTCCTTTGGCTGACTTGTGTTTAACAGTAATTGCAAGACAGAATCGATTCCCTGCACCAAAGCTAAAAATATAACAAGGGGCTTTTCCAGAAATCTTTCGAGAGTTCATGTCTAAGTTATGCTAGTTACATAT
This sequence comes from Chiloscyllium punctatum, assembly GCF_047496795.1. Taxonomy (NCBI): domain Eukaryota; kingdom Metazoa; phylum Chordata; class Chondrichthyes; order Orectolobiformes; family Hemiscylliidae; genus Chiloscyllium; species Chiloscyllium punctatum. The sequence goes on along the minus strand of NC_092742.1, from coordinate 75,248,471 downwards.
CTTTCACTTCCCAATTTCTAAAAAAAACACCACTTTCATTTTAGCAAACTTCAAATACTACTACCTTCCAGGTCATACGGCTTTCCTGTTTTCTGTTATCCAGCAGCTTTATGAACAATATGGATGATGAGTTATATTGCAGAATTTAACAAAAGGTTTCAATAGATAAGGTTCTCATTACTTTTTCTCATTGCCACGTAAATGTTAACATATTAATAAAAGAGATACGAATAATTTACAAATAAGAAGCTCACCTTTCCTTTTGTAAGTTTTTTTTCCCCGCAAACAAACAGTAGACGTAGACACACTGTCTTAATTGTGAAAGCCCAGTTTAATCAGCAAGAATGACCCACTGAGCGACAGTTCTAAAACAGGAAAGAAAAGATACAGGTTTTCCTTTTTCTATAATAAAAGCTGTGGAAGTTGCGTGGGGTAGAGTCTCTAGGAAATCCACTCTTTCTTTGAAAAAATGTCCGTGGGTAGATACAAGATTGGCACAACAATAACTGAAAATAGCAAGGGCTGATACGCATTGTCAGCTAGAATTTGGGTTAAGACAGTGACTTTTGTCTGCAAGGTGTCTGTGTTGAAAAGAGAGCTGGGAGTTGCAAAATTCTAATTTTCCTATTTCTGATTATTAAGGGTTTATGACTGAATAATGAGCACACAGGTATCACACAGGAAATTTTGCAATTAGTCTACTGTGTATATAAGTGTATTAAAATCCATCACTGACCTAAAAAGAAACACCACTTTTTTTTTGCCTTGTAATATTAAGTAAGTAGCATCAATGGTCATAAATGAAAGCATTCATCAAAGGTGTTGGCCGTGGCAAAGGATTAGCGAATGCTGATGAAGTGTCCAGCTTCCCATAACTCGGAATGGGACCAGATTCAGAATTCCTTTATCATCTCGCTGCTGCATAACAAAGGTCTCATATATTTAGTGCAAGTTTGGCCTGGGCCACATAATAGGATTAGGAATAATTTTTACAAATTTACAAAAAACAGATCACATGGGAAGGCTTAGAATTTGCTGATAATTTCTCCGTCCTTGATAGATCAAAGGAAGCAAGAGTTCTGAAGCCAAGCAGCAGTTTGACCCTGGTCAGGCTTTCTAATGAAAGGGTTAATCTTCTCAGAGGTGACCATAGAGGAGCAAGTGGTGTGACCAAAGGGAGATTGAGGAATTAGAAAATCATTCAAAAGGAGACTGGGTAATATGACAGAATGAGAAAGTTACTGAGCAGTTCCACCTTAACTTGTCTTTAGTGATCTGAAATGATTTTCTAAATGATATATTTGCTATAACAAAGAAACAGCAGCTACAGTTTGTTTACTTATTACTTTATATTAAACTAATTTATTGGGCTTTTAATAAGAAGTGTTTGTCTTTTAAAAAAATGCAAGCTATTTGGTTGGACATATCTAAAATAGGGGCTATTGAAATCAATATATTCCTTCAGGACAGTTGACATCATGCAGCCTCCTGCATTAACAAGGAAGGCAGGACACTGACAGAGGCAGTAAGTCAGTGCTGGATAACCTCACCCATGCATTTTGAAATTCATCGACAGCAATCAGTATGGGAAGGCTTTCCCAGTGCATTTTAAAACAAAATGCAGTGAAGTGAATCTATAAACCTTTTAAGAGTCATGCAAAGGTTGTAGCTAAGGCAGAAGGCAAAGTGATCTTTACAGTAAGGTTTTCAAGAGACATTAAAACTCAGCCACCACAACAAAATATTCACCTTATAAACAGCACAATTTTATTCTTCTAATTTATGACTTCAAAACAATTAATCTGTTCAACATCATGGACTATATTTTCCCACTGGTATACTTGACAGACCAGCAGTTAGGACAGTACTACCATTATTACTACTGTTAGAATTACAGCCTAACTAAATCTTCCCTAATGAATGAATGGCAACAATTTACTCATTTAATAACAACAAAAAGCATCATTAAGATGTATCAGTATATGCCACTCATATTAAGACAACATTATGAAAATGTCAGACAGCTCAATCATCAAGTAGCAATGGCAGAGGCAGCTGTTACTTTTTGTTTCATAAATAAATCCAAAAGGTTGAGATCCTGTGAAAGAAAGAGTCTTCATTTGCCAGAATATAACTACATGACAGCTACCTGACTTTCTCAAACTGTAAGTTTGTGCGGCAATTCAAAGAACATAGTCAAACACTTTAGCAATTCTGAAATGAAAGTTTAATTGCCGAAACTTTGCCAGCAACTCTCAATTTTTGCTGTAATATATCTGGCAGCTAATTATTACTTTCTTTCCTCATGATAATGCCTGTAAATCTAGATTATTAAACTAATTGCCTCGAACCAAGTAACAAATTCAAAGGATAAAAATTCCAAAGATATTATCTGCCCTTTGTGACTTCTGATCTCAATAATGGGCTACGAACACCAGTCAGGATTGTGCTCAAAAACTCATAGTGAAGCCAATTAGATCAAATCAGGAAATTGGACTTATCTTGTTGGTCCAAGGAATGGTTGGTGGGTGTTACTGAGGACACCAGGCTATACAACATCATTCCTTTTTCACAGATCAGAGGCAATTGTGATATGATAGCCAAACTGTCTTTGTGCCAAGGTAGCTTTCCTTATTGTGTAAAATGTGATCTTAATTGATTTAACATTGACAAATATTATTTTATTGAATGCCAACAGATCTTCTATGATATTTATCACAATTATCTTTTCTTCCATGAAAAGATTTTCTTCCATTGTGCAAATAAATCAAAGCATATTTTCATTAAATGATTTTCTGAAATTCTTATTGGTGCTTGGGAATTGCATTCTATGAATCATCCTATTATTCAGTGATAACTGTAAGTAAGTGGCCTTTATTTTATATATTATATCCCTTAACATTTCTAAAGCTGAAAATTCAAACAGAAAAACATAACTTTTGTTCTTCACGTGGAGCAGTATTTTTGTAGCCAGAATCTCAAATGTAATTTAAATGGTGCATGACTGCAGAAATCTACATCACAGAGAAATTTGAGTGTTCGCAAGCAAAAATCACAAAAAAAAAACTAACGTCCAGGTTCAGGGAATAAAAATGGAACATTAGTCTTTATTTCAAGGAAATCTTGCTAAAACTGTACAATGCACTCATTAGATCACACCTAAAATATCATGAATAGTTTTGGGCCCCTCATTTAAGGAAAGATCTACTGACATTGGAGTGGAGAGGAAAGTTCACAAGGTTGATTAGGTGTATGGAGGGGTGATTTTATGAGGCGAGGCTGCTTGGGTTGGGCCTGTCCCTGTTGGAATTCAGAAGAATGTGAGGTGACCTTAATGAAACATACAAGATTCTTAGGGCATTTGGCAGATTAGATGTGGAAAGGTTATTTGCCCTCAAGAGTCTGGGACCAGACGGCATAATCTCAGAATAAGGAGTCATCCAATTTAGACAGAGATTAGGAAGAATGTCTTCTCAGAAGGTAGCGTATTTGAGAAGTTCATTACCTCAGACCTTCCTACATAAAGACATTCACTTGAGAGGATAGATAGAGTCTCTGTTTCAAATTTTATCCAAAATACTGTACCTCCAACAGTGCAGTACTTCATTAAGTAGGATATAAACCCACAATGTTTGAACTCAGAGGGAGGAGTGGTATGCGTTGAGACAATACTGACAGTGAGGCCATCTAGAGTGTATAGCAAAGCAAGTTGTCAAATCTACGAATGGTGCAATTTTGTCATCCCAAAGATTTTTGCAGCTGAGAAATGCAGTGCAGCTTACTATTAACAGAGTTGCAGTCAGAATCTATGTGCGATATCTCTTATAATGAAAGCTTCAGGTTGTGCCATTGTGCAATTTGGAATATAACAGCTTAGAAAAAAATCAACACATTTGGTGCTATTAGGCTCCTCATTTTCAGCCAAGTATTACCTTTAAAATACTTGACTTATTTCTAATGAGAGGCGTCACTAATTTAATTTAATTTAATTAAAGGCCAAGACCAGTTGGTGGTCATTGTATGTTCATAAACCTTGTTGTATCGGGAGTAAGAACAAGTAACAGAAGAAGTGATAGCAGAAAAGTTGTGCATGCATCAGGAGTTTTGAAACCTGCAGTCGTCCTCATGGAACAAGGTGAACCTATTGATGTCAAAGCTTCCCTGAGTTAGTCCTTGCCTACAGCTGCTGAAACTTGCAACTTGCAGTTGTAAGGTTTTGGGGACTCAGGTGGTAATTAAGTCACTAGCCTCTGACCTGCTGATGTAGCCACGGTCCTTATATATAACTAGTCCAGTTGGGTTTCTGGTCAATGATGCCGATAGTGGGGAGTTCAGTGATGGTGTTGCCATTGAATGTCAAGGGGAAATGGTTCGATGCTCCCTTGTTGGAACAAGTTATAACACACCTCTGGTAAAGGTGGGAATTGATCCCAAACCTTCTAGTCCAGAAATAAGGACACCATCACTGCCCAACAAGAGTTTTTAAACCTGTGATTGTAGATATTTGTAGATTGTAGAGGTATTACGACACACCTTTGGAGCAGGAGGGATTTGAATCCTCCATTTCCTGACATATTTGTGCATTCAATTACCCACCTTTGATTCATATATGTTGCAGTGAGTATCTTACAAACTGTCTCCCTAGTTTTTGATCACCAACTACAAGGTATAAGCAGGAGTCTGATGGAATACTCCCTACTGGCCTGGATAACTACAGCTCCAAAAACACCCAAAATACAGCAGTCTGCTTGACTGACACTCCATCCGCCAATTTTAAGCATCCAGTAATTCTACCACTGAGGCACAGTAGCAGCAGTGTATACCATTTGCAAGATGTATCGTCACATCATGTCAAAACTTCTGCAAAAGTACCTTCCAAAACCATGACGTCAACTACTTAGAAGGACAATGGCAGCAGATGGATGGAAACATTGCTTCTTGCACATTCAACTCCAAGCATCACCCCATCCTGACTTCAAGTTACATCACTGTTCTTTCACTGTCACTGCATCAACTCCCTTAATAACAACATTGAGGGTGTACCTACACTCAAAGGCAGCTTATCACCACCTTTCCAATGGCAGTTAGCAATGAGCAATAAATATTCACCCAGCCAGTGAAGCCAACATCCCATGTATCAATAAAGCAAATAAAATGTGTATGTAACAACAATCCCCAATCTTGAAAATTGCACTTGATCTCAAAAGTCCAGTATTTTAGGGAGAGATTTTGAAGTACCTGCTGCTAATTGAGAGGAAAGGTATTCATCTTTGTATGATCTGGCTCCAATTTTGGTGGTCTCATGCTGTGGCTTCTTCACCAGAAATATATTCCATATATCTGCCCTATTCACTCCCTTTGTTATTTTAAATAGTTCTTCTAGATTACCTCTAAGGACATGGGTTTGAATTCCACATGAATTCAACAAAAAACGTTTGCAACTAAAAAGTTAGTCCAGTGGCGCCATCATTGAGTGCCCTTAAGGGAAGAAAAACTGCCATCCTTACCTGGCCCAGCATAGGTACAATTCTAGGTTTGTATCAATGTGATTGACTTGCAAATGCCACTGACATGGCCTAGCAAGCTGCTCAGTTGTAGTGAAGCACCATTAAGTTTAAGCAAGTAATGATATCCATCATCAATGTTAGCACTGAAAATGACTGTAGCAAACCCAAACCTGACAACTCTGCAAAGTCCTCTTGACTAACATTTGGGACTTGTGTCAAAGTTCCCACAGGCAAGTCAAACAACATTTTAATGTAGATTAGAGTGGTGCTGGAAAAGCACAGCAGGTCAGGCAGCATCCAAGGAGCAGGAAAATCGATGTTTCGGGTAGGAGTCCTTCATCAAGAATTCCTGATTCTGAAGGGCTCCTGTCTGAAACATCAATTTTCCTGCTCCTCGGAAGCTGCCTGACCTGCTGTGCTTTTCCAGCACCACTCTAATCTTGACGCTTATCTCCAGCATCTGCAGTCCTCACTTTTACCTAACGTTTTAATGTAGCCATACTCATGGAATCACATCTCACAGACAATATCATGGACTCCACCATCACCATCCCTGGGCATGTTCTCTTTCACCAGCCAGACAGATCCAAAGATGATGGCACAATGGCATTCAACTGTGAGGGATTTGCCTTGAAAGTCCTCAATACTGTCTCTGGACACCATGGCATCATATGGCAATAGTTCAAATGGGGACAAGGAAATCTTCTGATGATTGCTACATACCATCCTCCCTCAGCTGAATTAGAAGTTCATGTTGAACACTACATGGAAGAAGAAATGATAGTGGCTGGAGCATAGGGTATGCTCTGGGTTGGGGACATCAATGGTGGAGAATGGCTCAGTACCACCATGAATGACTGGGCTGTCCATCTTTTAAACGATATAGCTACTAAACTGGATCTGTGTTAGATGGTAATGGAACCAGCAAGTGGGAAAAACCTACCTGGCCTTGTTGTCACCAATCTATCTTTCCATGCAATGCGTCTGTCCATGAAAATATTGATAGGAGTGATCACTGCAGAGTCATTGTGGAGACAAAGTTCTGACTTCATGTTAGAATATCCTCCATCCTACTGTGTGACACTATCACCCTATTAGATGGGGCAGACTGTGAACAGCAGGCATTTCTAGAAATGAGGTGTAAAGCTGGTGAAATTAAAACAGATGACTAATGGCTTGCCAGACATTGGAAACAACACTAGTATACAGTGCTAAATAAGCCACAAACAACAGACCATATCCAAGCTCAACAGTCTGGTTATGAATGAGAGTGGATAACTAAACAGCTAACAGGAGGTGGAGGGTCTGCAAGTATGCTTACCTTTAATGATGGAGGAACCCATCAGATCAGTGAGTAAGACAAGGCAGGAACATTTCAATTCATCTTCACCCAGAAGTGGATGTTTCATCTTGGCCCTCTCCTGAGCTCCACATCATCACATTGCTGGTCTTCAACCAATCTTACATTCACTCCACATGATAAAATGACTGAAAATGCTAGGTATTTCAAAGGCAATGGGCCATGACAACATTCTGGCAATAGTTTTGAAGATGTGTTCCAGAATTAACCATGTCCCTAGCCAAGCTGTTCCAATACAGCTACAACACTGGCAACTACCAGGCAATGTGCAAAATTACCCAGATATGTACTGTCCACAAAAAGCAAGACAAATCTGACAAATTACCACTCCATCAGTCGACTGTCAATTATCAAAGTGATGAAAGTGAAAAGTCCTCAATAGTGCTATTGAGCAGCACTTGCTAATCAATAACTTACTCACTGATTACTACATTGGCATCCCCCAGAGCTACAACCTCCAGACCTCATCACAGCTTTGGTCCAAGTCAGAAAATGATTGAATATTCTCTGCATTGAAACGGTTTAAGAATGCAACTCATTTCCACCTTCTAAAGGGCAATGAGGGATGTGCAATAAATGTTCTGGACAGCAATATCCACAAACCATGAATGAATAAAAAAAGGCACCAGATTTATGTGATTAGTCATAATAGGCCCTGTATTTTTAAAGCGAAATTGAACTGCAGCTCCCTAACATCGATATATTTTTCTTGAGGATCTGCTGACCAAAACTGAACATAATTCTTCAGATGAATCTGTTCCGGGTCAAGTTGCAACTAAGATGGCTCATCCCTTAAGACCTGCCACTGGCCATGCAATGCCCTGGGAGAGATCAAAATAGGGCATTTTCAGGAAAGGGAAAAAACAGGAAACCTCATTGACAAACTATATATCCCCATATACCACCTTGCCCCACAAAGGTGTGAGCAAAAATGATTTCTGTGAGATAATAATGAATCCAAGAGACATCACCCAATATTCCAACTTATGTTAATATGCAACACTACCACTCTTCTCAATGAACTTGTCCAGCTACATTTTCAGTGAATCAGAACCCACTGTATGACCCACAAACTCAATGAGAACTTAGCTTCTCAAATTTACGTGCAATGGCTAAGGGCTCATATCAAGAAGCAGATTTGCTAATCTCTCATAACAATACATGTTCTGAAAAGAACAGTGAACCATTATTCTGCTAAATCCTGCTCCTCAAATAACTCAATCTTCCTGTCTGCCTATTTTACACACGCACACGCACATTTTTTAAATCATCTGAGATCCAATTGAAATACCTCCTCTGAACTTCTTCCAGGGCTTCTGTACCTCAGACCATGTGGAGGCACCAGAGTTAAATACAGCATTCTCAATGAGGCCCAACCAAAGGTCTTGCAGCAATTTTTGAAAAAGATAAATCCGTGGTTTTCCTGTTCACTAAATTGTCGCTAATTCTCAATGAATGCCATCTTAGTGAAGTGAAAGGCTTGATATGCTGAAATTTGATCAGGACAAACAATTTCCCATTGAATGATTTGACTCCATACACATAATTAAATCAGTTACTGTAAATCCAAATGTAGAGTAAATACTACAGTCATGTCAACTGCTGTACCATGTAATAGAAAAAATTCCAAATGACATGAAGCTCTCCCTGAAATACATTTAAACCAAACAATCCCTAATGACTTTTTGCACTTCTGCTGCAACCAAAACTGGAAACAAACATATTGATATTAACCCATTGGGAACTGCCACATTATTATGTAATATTACAGCATTACAAAACTCAAGTTTATTCAGTGAAGAAAATGTAATTTTCTGAAATGTTTCATATTTCCACATAATTGAGTTTTGTTCTCCATGTGAAATTTACAGTTAATATATATTTTGCAAATGCTTTGATGCTGAAAAGCAGCAAAGACTCCCTTTTATAGAGTAAACTTTGAAAATTTATTCTAGTGATTAGCAAAAATGAATCCAAACTTGAGGTAAAACCTGTTTTCAGTTACGGCTGCATAATGTTTTTTGAAGTGCAAAATGCCAGTAAAGGTGTCAATTTCTTAATCAAGTGCAAAACTTAAAATGGAAGTGTAGACTGAAATCTATGTGAACGCTGTCTGGAATTCGACAGATACAATTCTAAATATAGGTTAGCGCCAGTGACAGGAGTGGCTCGGTATCTGACAGACTATTGTGCCACCCTAGTGCACTTCACCACCTGAGGCACTGGTTCCAGGTTTGATCCAAAACTAGTCTGACAGAGTTAATCAAAATGTTTTCCAGCTTGATCCACATTGTGTAAATCTGCATATATTTGTTTTTAGAGCAAAGCTGGACATGTGATCAAATGATTTATTGACAGCAGGAAGGAGTAAGCCTTGATCCACACTGAATTTAACTGATCAAAAAAATGTGATATGGTAGCCTGCAGGGTTTGGATCTGCAGTTTGTTTGTTTTATTTAAAGCTGTCACTGAAATTTGACATTTTTATAACAGGCACGTTTGGCAACATAATCATGGACCATAAAATAGAAATGCAAAAAAAAGTATAATTCTCTCTCCCTAGAAAAGAAATAAATAAAGGGTACACAAAGCTGCTACCAGGACATAGCTTAAAAGGAGCTACAAATCACAGTTGGAGAGAGTAGAACTAGAAGAAAATCCTCCAAAAAGGGATTGAAATGGTTTCAGCTGAGAGATCACATGGGGCGAGATCCTAAGATGTAAGTTCAAATGATCTGCCTTAAAGATGGAAATTGCTGAGATGAGGGAAGGGAATTAAAGGTGAGCCTGTGGAGGAACTACAATGACCTCCAAACACCTCCAGAAATTTTTGCTTTAAGGAAGAAGGAGGAAATGCTGTATCAGAAAACAAAGACCAGCAACTGTCCAATTACATTTGCTTTTTCGGGACAGTAAACACAGCCTGAAGTCTGCTATCAATATAGACAAATTCAAAGTACTGTTGTGTTGAAACCTGATTAGAAGTGGCAAGCCTCCCAAAAATCATTAGGGCAAGATTAGAGAGAACATGAATTTGTAACAACTCCTCAAAGAATTTTCAATCCTAGTACTTAAGTAATGACTCGGAAATTTCCACAACATTATTAGTAGGATTTCTAATCTTTCTGTACTTCTCCAGCAATATTCTGTCCAACAAGTCCTCATCCAAGAAAGCTATTGTGGGAGCTTTATTAAGGATTTTAATCAGCTTTAAAGTCAAATGGGAAGAGATGTGCTGGCAAAGTTATATTGATGAGCAAAAAATTTGATTTGATATCACTGGGACCACAATGTCACATTCACCCTGCTACTGAGCCATAGCTGCCGAGCTGCATTGGGTCAAAGCACCATTTCTACTCAGAAGTAACAGTGCTTGAATTACTTTTGCAACATGAAATCTCTTGGTAGTGTAAAACTAATCTGTCTCAGGACAATTCAAGCCAGCTCATATTTCTGATTATTGAGTGAAGAATTAGACATTTGGTAAATTCTAGCCCTGTCACTTTCCCAGCCATATGGCAATTGCTGTCTTAGGAGAACTTAGTTTAGTAACTTTTGTTCTTCATGGATTAGCAACTTCAGATACTGAGGGTTTTTCTTAAATGATGTTTTGCATTAATTGCGTTTTTACAAGGTAGACTTTTCTTTGCCACCTCAGCAATAGCTCTTTCATTGACAGTATTGGGGTTCCTAGCTGACAGGCTTGGAAAATGAACAGAGATTCCAGGCAGTTCAAGCTGCATGAAAGATCTCCCCCTCTCTTTCTCTTTCTCTCTCTCCCTCTCACGTGCATGTGCACACACATACATTTCAAAGGAACAGCAAAATCAATGTAGCATTATGAAATTTGAATGCTCAACTGAACATAATGCTACATGATTTCTCATCGAAATGCCAATCAGGATTTTGTTACTTATAGTGACATAGTTTGAAAAAGAGATTTGCCATTACAGGTATTTTTATCAACCTGTTCAGAAATATTATGACACACTCTGGAGCAGGTGGGATTTGAAATCAGTTATCTGGCTCAGAGGTACAACCACTACCCTTGTGCTACATCAGCCCTACACTCATTCAATTGACTGAACTGGTCCTCGCCCTCAACAACTTCTCCTTTGAACCCTCCCAATTCCTTCAGACCAAAGGGGTAGCCATGGCACTCACATGGGCCCCAGCTATGCCTGCCTCTTCATCGAGTGCATGAAACAGTCCATCTTCCGTAGTTACAGTAACACTATTTCCCACCTTTTCCTCCACTACATTGATGACTGTATCAGCACCAACTCCTGCTCACATGAGGAGGTTGAATGGTTCACCAACGTCAAGAACACCTTCCACCCTGACCTCAAGTTCACCTGGACCATCTTGGACGCCTCCCTCCCTTTCCTGGACCTCTCCATTTCCATCTCTGATGACCGACCCAACACAGACATCTACTACAAGCCCTTCAACTCCCACAGCTACTTGGACCACACCTCCTCCCAACAACCTTCCTGTAAAAACACTATCCCTTACTCCCAATTCCTCTGCCTCCACCATATCTGCTCCCAGGAAGAGCAATTCCACTCCAGAACATCCCAGATGGTCTCTCACTTCATTGACTGCAATTTCCCCTTCCACATGGTCAACAATGCCCTCCAGTGCATCTCCTCCACTTTTCATACCTGTGTCCTTGAACCCCACTCCTCTAATCAAAACAAGGACAGAACCCCCCACACCCATCCTCACCTTCCACCTCACCAACTTCCATATAGAAAGTAACATCGTCCACTATTTCTGCCACCTACAGTCAGACCCAATCAACAGAGATATATTTCCATCCTTACCCCTATCAGTGTTCTGCAGAGGCCATTCCCTATGCAACTCCCTCGTTAGGTTCACACTCCCACCAACCCACCCTTCACTCCCGGCACTTCTCTTGCCACCACAAGAGGTATAAATCCTGCACCCTAACCTCCCCCCTCACCTCCATCCAAGGAGATTTTCCTGCATTTCCAAACACCTTATCTACTGTGTCCATTGATCTCGATGTGATCTCCTCTATATTGGGGAGACAGGATGCCAACTTGTGGAACATTTCAGAGAGCATTTCCAGGACATACGCACCAAACAACCCCAACACCCTGTGGCCAACCACTTCAACTCCCACTCTACCAAGGACATGCACTGCCAAATCCAAGCCATCTGATGCCTGGAGGAAGAATGCCTCATCATCTGCCTTCAGACCATCCAAGCACACAGTATCAATATCGATTTCACTTGTTTCCTCATCTCCCCTCCACCCACCTCATCCCAGATCCAACCCTTAAAACTCGGCCCAAAAGAGAAAATGCTGGAAAATCGCAGCAGGTCTGGCAGCATCTGTAAGGAGAAAAGAGCTGACGTTTCAATTTTGAAGTCTGATTGTCCCTTTGTCAAAGCTTAAAACTCGGCCCCACCCTCTTGAACCTCTCCCACCTGTCCATCTTCCTTCCCACCTATCCACGCCACTCTCCGCTCTGACCTATCACCATCACCCCCTATCTGCATTTACCTATCCTGTCTTCCCAGTTACCTTTCCCCATCCCCCCTCACCCCCCACTTAACTCTCAGCCCCCTTGCCCCTCCACATTCCCGATGAAAGGTTTATGCCCGAAACATCGACTCTCCTACTCCTTGGATGCTGCCTGACCTGCTGTGCTTTTCCAGTGCCAGACTTCTCGACGATAACAGCTCTAGATCTGCCAATGTACGTTTAATTATGAAAAGAGCTTTGTCTTGATGGGACCTTCATGAAGAGAAGACCACCAAGTTTCCTTATTCTGTTTCTTTGCATTATTCTTACATGCTTTTCATTAGATGTGTGCAGGTAATTTGAATATGATGTCAGGCAGAGAAACACTACATTTAATTTTGTTATTGTTAATTACAAATTATATGATTAATGTTATCATTTTTAACAGACTTTCATTGAAGAACATAGTAATTGCCAGATGATAAAAGCCAGAATTCATCTTCTTCACCTTCCAGTCTTGTTAATCACATGATACAGTAATAATTCAGTGGTTGACTAATCATGATAATCAACGTTTATCAATTAATGCAGAATTGGCTCCAAATAAGGACCCACCCAGCATGGTGGCAATATTTACAATCCTTGATATACTTAATTGCTGATTTAGTCACAGTTATAGATAGCAATTTAGAAACTTGGAATATTTAAAAAGAATTATCAACTGATTAAGGGCTCTAATGTTATTCATCACTAACAAATATCTTCTTTGTTAAAAGTGCCCAGGACTGACTGCTGTGTGTAAATATGCAATATTCCATCATCATTAGCACATCAAATTGAAAGTTTACAAACAATTCTCATCTAATGACTCCTTCATAAAAATTAATTCCTATGTTGCCGGATTGATGTTTGAAATTATGATTGAACCTTTTCTCATCTGTGGCAGTCGGCTGTTCATCTTGAATTATCTCTTGATCAAGAAGATAACAATATAATAGTTGATTCTATCAAGCCACGCAGAGATTAATGTAAATTAAGGTAGATGTTTCAAATGATAAATCTTGGATATAAATAAAACAATCTTGGAAGTAAAAGACTTTGGAATAAAGTTTTATTTTCTTGTTTTAAAAGCTACAGGATTCTGCATTCTGCTGGGACATTTTCTTTCCCCAGAAGAGGAAATAAATGAACAGCTGAGTACGTTGTTTGAAATGTAGTTCCAAGCTCAAAGAACTTGGTGTGTTCACACGATTGAGTGGAAACTTACAAATAACTTACCGAGAGGAATGTCAATTGGTCATGTCAACACTCCAAATCAACCAGTTCTTCCAATAATGCATGAGAAACATTGTTTAACATATAGTGGTAAGCTAATATTAAACCAAGTCCATCAATCGATCAGTTTCTGTAACACCTTAGCAAAGAATGCAACATAGGAAGAGCTCTTAGAGATAAAATGGTAGAAATCCATAATATAATCAGGATATGCAGGAAATGCACAGCAGATCAATCAGTATCTGAGACAGAAGGTGGTGGTGATGGATCAGGTGGACCCTTTATCAGAACTGTCATGGGTTTCCTGACTGTGTTACTGTGCATATTCAACATTTTCACTGTTTATATGTTTAGCTTATTCATTATCTTTTCCTCTATATAAAAGGAATAAAAGTGCCTGCACTGGTCTGCTTGTAAATTTTGATTTATGTTTTAAATTCTGAATATTGAAAAAAGCGCAGATGGAGCATAATGTAATCCAATTTGGGAAAAAGCACCACATTTACAAATATTTTATCAAAGTTTCACTGACTGGTCTAGGCTGAAAGAATTAATTGCACTAACAGTGGGAATGGAATTGGTTTGTTTACTTGTGTTGAAAATTGCTTTAGGAGTTTAGAAAATTGGAAAGTATGCCCATTGTAAATTCCATAGGGAAAACTATTGCATTCTGTGCATTATAATGGTAAACTGGACTTTGACCAATACAAAGTATGCTTCTGCTAAACACAAGTCCTTCCTCACCTTACTCAAAATTACATCATCTCCAAATACATCCTGTACCCTTCAACATGAGCGCATTCTCTATTTCTTATCACCACTGTTCAACATCATCTAACTATAATCCTGCCAACTAAAACAGTGCCAGGGAGACAGATCATTGACACTGGATCTTCTCCTGTTTCTTGACTCCTTCTCCCCTTCACTCTTTTAGATCATTTAGCTGTCCAGATTTAGAAATCATATCACAGTGGGACTGGGTTATATAGAGATTTAGTAAGACTTTGTTGCCTTTGTATTTTATACCCCTATTTATTAAACTTCATGAATTAAAAAATTTAACCTGTTTTTCTAATTGACCTGTTTAACAATGTTATTGTGCATCTCTGGAGCAGATGGGACTTGAACCCAGGCCTCCCAGTCCGGGGTAGCGGCACTGCCAAGATTTCTAAGGGTCTGCATTTTAATTTATTTTAAAAATTTTTTAATCAGCCTATTTTTGTCCAATCAACTTGGACAATATACTCTAGACCAGGTAGGACTTGGACGCAGGTCTCCTGGTCTGGGGGTAAATGGTCTGCATTATAAAGGGCCCAGGTGATGGGTTCGAGTTGGGCAGACCAAGAGAACTCACACTCAGTGAGCTCTGTAAGGAGATTAATTAGTGATTTCCCATGGGCCTGTAGGAGTTATCACTTCTGTCCCCCAGTGCTGTGATGATAGGGCCTCTTGTGTCACTTTGCCCATGGCTCCATTCCTGTTGTTTTCTGGGTCTGGTTGAGGGGTGTATAATAAGTAGGCAAACATCTCTTCCATGAAGACCTTTAAAGAGACACTGCAGGAGTAGTGACCTTTGACCCAGCTTCCACTACTTCTGTCTCAGGATGCCGATGGCAGTGAGAATATCAAAACAATCACTTATGTGTAGGGTTCCCACCAACAGAGGTGGTTGATGTGCTTTTTTGTGGTCTTCACCTTGGTTTTAACCAGGTACAATCTGGTAATTTTTTTAAAGGGTAATGCCCACACTCCATGGAGAATTATCAACAATGTTCTTTATGTGGACAGTACCTCCCATTTAAAACCCATGGCTGATCTATATCCATTGTGGCCTGTTTGTTGGGATTATTGTTTTAATTCAGACTTGCCACCCATATTCAGGCTAAGCATAATTCCAAGGCACTGGCCCATCAACTCCTGTTGTCCTATAGTTGAAGAGTAAATGTGCAACATCCAATGACTCTGACGTTTGCTTCTCATGCACCTTTTGAATACCTGGACCATTCAAGGATGGGTGGTTGGGTGCTGTCTGGATGTGCCTTTCCCTGCTTGTCATTATAAAAATCTGAAACTTGCTGCTGAGTAATGGGATCCTGTTGTCTGTTACAAGGACCTCGGGCATACCATGTATGCTATAACATTGGCTGAGATTTTTTAAAGTGTTGTAAGAGATAGTATAGGCCATTCAGTGAACGTCGATCCATTTTGGATGGGCGTCAATAAGGATCAAGAACATAGATCTCATAGGCCCTGGGAAATCTGCAAGGACTGAACCCAGGGTCTTCCTGGCCATTCCCATAGTGGCATGAGGCTGCTGGTGGGGCATTACAATTTTCTTGGAAAGTTTTGCATCATTAGGTCAAGTTTTCAATATCCATGTCAATGCCAGGCTACTAAACATAGCTCCTTATGAGCATTTTCATTGTAGAAATTCCTGGGTGGCCATTGTGCAATCCTGAAGTATTGGTCACTGGCCTGGATGCAGGACAACCACCTGGACCCCCCCAACTAAATAATGTCATCTTCCATGTTCAACTCTTGATACTTTGAGATACAGGGTCGCAACACTTCCAGAAGATGCCCATATGGTCCACCATTTCAGATGATGTGATACAGCTTTGCTAATAGAGGATCCTTTTGGGTCCAAGCCTAGATTTGCTTGGCTGATACTGGTAGAATGTCCATGAAGTTTTAAGTGATGATGACTTCCTTCATCTTCAGAGGTGAAGTTAGGCTGGTGGGTAGAGGCATTTGTCTCAAGGCATCTACATTGGCAATGTGTCTCCCTGGGCAATGTTCCAAGGTAAGCTCATTGGCAACTAATAGCAGTGCCCAAGCTGATGCGATGGGAGGAATTGCCTTGTCCTCCTTGAAGATGTTGAGCAGAAGTGTGTGATCAGTTACTTTGGTGGAACTTTTTCACTGTGAATACCACACCCAAACCTTCTTTCTTGATCTGAGCATTCCTCCTTTCTGCTCTGCCAGGGTTTGTGATGCATACGCGATTGGATGTTCTGTCCCATCGTTCTAGTGGTGTGATAATACTGCTCTTAACCCATGGAGAGGGCGCATTGCAGATTACAATGAGTGGACTCATGGGGTCATAATATATTCATTAATTTTTGTTTAAAGTTTGCCAAGACTTTCTCTTGTGACATTTGCCATGACCATTTTTGTTATTTTTTAAGCAGGAGTTGGAGGGCTGCCAGCAGGATTGCCAGCTTGGGTAGGAATTTCCCACGGTATTTTATGAAACCCAGAAAAGGCTTCAACTTCATTGTGTTCCTTGGATTCAGAGCCCCACAGGGTGTAAACCATCCTTGGCAACTCTATACATTACTCCATTTTATTGGAACACACAGTTCTTCCTTTTTAACTGGATGCCAGTCTCAGAAAAATACTGCAAAACCTCCTACAAACTCTCCAAATGTTCCTTCACAGTAGCTCCTGAAATTACTTCAATATCCAGATAGACTGCCAATTTGGGAATCCCTTGGAAGATGTTCTCCATCTCCTCAAAGGGCAAGTGCGGAAATTCATACAGTCCTTTGTGAGTATTTGTAGTGACATACTTCCTGGAGGACCCCTCAAGCTCCAGTTGGAGGTAGACGTAGCTCATATTCATTTTAGAAAATGTGACCCCTCCCCAGCCAGCTTTGCTTATAACTCTTCTATGTATGGCATAGGGTATCTGTCTATGTGGGAAACTCCTGTTGTCTCTCAACTCATAATTTCCTCAGGGACAGACTGAGTTGTCAGGTTTTAAAACTGGAACGAAGGGCACAGCCCATTCAGCAAACTGCACTGGGCATAGGATGTCAAGTTTCTCTAGCTGTTCCAGTTCTCCCAATACTTTGGCGTGTTGAACATTGGGGACCAACTGTAACTTGAAGTTGGCCCTCTGGGCCTACATAGATCTTGAAACTCTTTGTGATATTTGCCAATGACTTCATATAGATTGCCAGTACCCTATTAAAAGATCGGTTTTCAATCCAGGTGGATTTTCTGTAGCCAGTCCCTTCCAAACGGTTGGGACCACACCCTTGCATCAGACAGTCTGTTGCCCATGTGTAACTGGGGCCACAGTGGTCCCAAGTGAGGGTTTCCCAGTGTATGTGGTCAATCTAATGTTGGTGTCTCTCAGACTAAAAGGCAAGATGTCCCATTCAAGTTCCTTAAAGGTTTCCCCCAATAATAGATACAGTGGACACCATGTCACTACCTCCATGTCTGCGGGGGGGGGGGGGGGGGGAAGAGGCATTTATCCTGAGTTTTATCTTAACTGTATCAATTTCTCATCCTCAAGCTGATTTATTTGAAGGCGACTTCATGTTGTGACCAGAGTGTTACGTGTTTTCCCCATATTAGTCACCATGCCTGGGGTGGAGCCTATGACCACATTTGGCCAAGGATGTTCTTGCTCCTCACTGTATTGTGGAGGAACTTCCTACTCAGTTTGAGAACCTTGCAGCCTCTGACTCCAATCTCACTTCCTTGGCAACCCTGCGTACTATCTGCTGGGGATCTGGATCTGCAGTGTGGGGGATTGCCCAGTACTGAGGACAGTAATGCCTATGGAATCCTGATGCTTTCAAATCCCTTTTCCTGCATTTTCACTGGGAAGAGCCAGTTCTATGGCTTTCTTGAAGTCTAGATCTGGTTCAGTCAGTGGCTTCCTTTGGATCACAGTATTGTTAACTCACTAAGTAAGTGATCTCTCAGTAGTTCCCGAAGTATACTTAATGTTTCACCAACTTCCATAGTCTCATGATGAATTTAGTCATTGTTTTCCCAGGAAGTCTATTTGCTGTGTTAAATCTGTAACTCTGCAATATAATACATGGTTTGGGGGTCAGTGTGGTCTACGACCATATCTATCAGTTTATGAAAAAATTTTACTGAGTGGGTTAATCTATATGATGATGAAAGTCAGGACCCCAAAACCAGCCAGAGAATGACATTTTCTTGGTGATGCCTTTCTAACCCGTTTGCCTGAAGAATTACCTCATTCTTTCAGCGGACTGGGGCAAATCCTCCACACCCACATCATAAGGTTCCAGTTCCCGAAACAGCAGCATTTTTCTTATTTCCCCATCATTGTCTTATTGGGTTTGTTGAAAGGTAAGAGTGTCCAAAACTTTTCTTGACTTTCAACAACTCAGGGAGCCCAAGTAGAAAGGCACATTTGAACACCAAAATAGAGCCATCCTGGGACAGACTGGTCTGCATTTTAAAATAAATTAACCTATTTTTCTAGTCAACCTGTTCAGAGATGCTATTATACACTTCTGGAGCAGGTGGGATTTGAACCCAAGCCCTCTCTGTCTAGGAGTAGGGACACTACCACTGCACCACAAGAGAGCCCCTTACTATTTTCTTTTGGTTCAGGTAATAAGCTCCACTTTGGCAGACCATTGCCTGTTATCAAAGGAACTCCTTCTCAAAGAGATCCATGAGGAGATTAATCAATCATTTCCCATGGGTGTTGTCAGGGTCATCACAACAATATTGCCATTAATTTAAGAAGAAATGAGGTATGAAGAAAATATAAACAATTGCTGAGCAAAAATAGTCAAAGCAATAGATCTGATTCATTTTAAAAAAAAGAATGATTAATAGTTTCTGACTATTAAAATGCTGAGTCAGCAGTACTAACTTATAACAGTTTATTTGCCTTTCTCTGTAAGAAGCTGAGACTGAGACAAAATAGCCCCCAAATTCTGATCACTTAAAAAAAGGGAGAGGAACAGGACTAAATGCAGGAACTGGGTTTAACCTCATGTGCACTCTCCAAGGTGGCCTCTGCAGAAGTGGGACTTGGAAGCAGTTTTGCCTTTCAGCTTAGGTTTTCCTTCTCTCCTAGACTAGTGTATGGCTTGATTTTGGGAATTGAGAAGGAGGTGGAAGGCGTGTGTGTATTGAGCAGCCTCTGCCTGTACATATGCATGCATGGGTATTAAGCTCACTCCCAATCTCAGAGTTCTCATTCTCATACACACTCTCCTACTCTGTCACAAACTCCCTCTCTCATGCACACATATGCACAGTTCACATATGTTGTATTGGTTCTGAAAGGGTTTGTGTGGGAAACTGTATTAGACTTCACCCAGTTTGAGGATGGCACACTGCCTTAGGTGGAGAATTGAAGAACCTAGCTCGAGAATCTAATGGGATCAGAACTGTCAGCCCTGACATAGACATAATCACAGAAACTAACCAGTCAATGTAACTTGTACCTATTGCTTTCACTGAATAAACTGCACCTTGTTGTTCAGATAAGTACCTCCTGTTAAGTCTCAGGATCCTCTACCACTATTGACAACTAGGACCTTAGAGTCAGTACTGAAAGTAAAACTGATGATGTCAGCCTACTTCAAATATTAGTAGGTAGTGGTTGGTTCCACAAACATGTGTCATGATGATCAGAGGTGGGATTATTGCTTAAATGCTTTAAAGCAACAATGGTTAAAAAAAAGATTAAACCCAGGAGATAAGTGAATTTAGTACTTTGAGGACATTAACTCTAAAATTACTCCAATAATCATTCACCAGCTAATACAGTGAAGCAGCCTGGAAAGAACAGAGGGAACAACAGAGCAAAACTACTTCAAGTTAAAACCTTCACTTGACAGATGGTAAGAAGTGCAGGAAAGACAATATAGAGAAGGAAAAATAATAAGTTGGAAGTTACAGAGTTCTTAGTGGAAAGAGAGGGTCTCGTTCAAGGTTTGGCTCAAATTCCACCATTTTGGAAATAAAATGTTTCTGTAAGTACAGGATAAAAAATTGAATTAATGGTGCACTGGGCCAGGTTAGGAAATACAGAAATCAAAAAGGAGCACTTATTATTCACAGCAAGTATTGCTGTCATAATGAGTGCACATCACACCACAGGACTATAGTAGTGAAAGCATGGGTCATATTCATTTATACAGAGTAAATTTAAGGGGGCAAACAGACAATTTAAAAGATTTAGAAGACAGAGTCTAACAGAATGGGACAGTTAAGAAGAATTTTAAAATTATGATAAAATTGGAAGGTATATAATGTTTTTTAACTGCAGAGTTAGCGAGTTGATTTATTAAGGCCACAGTCATTTATTTGTTTGAAAAATCGGGAACTGGGATGTGCATCGTATATTAGGCTATGAATGGTGTGAAAGCATCTATTTTATCTGCACAGGAACGAGAAAATCCCACCTAGGCTGCAGAAAACTGGAAAAGTTTCTGCAAAAGGTAGAAGATTACCATTTGATTGCAAGAAAGACAGGAAAGTTGACATCAAGCAGTATCGTGATACAGATTGCTATACAACAGAATTGAAACTTTATTGGAAGAAAATAAAATGCATTGCTATGACACATTGTCTAAAAGCTTGATGAAAGTTTAAAACACTGGGATTGAAACAACTTGAAGAGATTGCAAGATTAAAAGCTTAAAAGACAGCAAGTACAAACAGCATTGAGATGCTGCAAATTGAAAATAGCTTTATAATATTAAGAATAAATCTCCACATTATGAAGCAATGGCAAGAGAAATAAGGCTACCTCAACATATAATGTCAGAGATAAGCAATATAGAACATAGCATTAACATCTTAGAGAAAATAATTCTTCAGATCCACAATTACTTCAAAATTAAATGGAAACTGAAACTGAGCAAATAAATAAGTACACTAGTTAGTACCTAATGCTGACGTTGCTATGAAATACCAAAATATAAAATGACATACGAATGTTTTTGAAATAATTCTAACAGCTTTTGATTATTACTTAAATCTGAGGACAACCAAAATTCTCGAAAGGGCAAGATTTAAAAGAAGAATCTAGTATCCAGTGGAATCTGCACATAATTTATTTCATGATCACCATGAATTAATGGAGAACTGTGACTATGGACATTTGAAATTAGAATTCATAACCAACAGAATTGTTGTTAGAATTACCAATGAGTCTTTATTAGATTTATCTAGTCCAAAGAACATTTTACTTTTGAGAAAACTGTTCAAATTGTGCTGCAAGCAGAAATGAGGAAGACTCACACAACGTTCTGAGGGGCGAAGAACAAACTTAAGATAAGACAACAAGGTAAGGTATAAAATCTGTTGCAGACACGAGTGACAAGCTAACACAAAGAGTAGGCCAAATAGCAGATATTAAGAGTCAGTGACAGAATGTTTAAGTGTTTAATGTTTATGTTTAATGTTTAATGCCTCATAAGCAAAAGCAGTGCCCAGTTATGTTGAAACAATGTTATATAGGTCAACTACAAATCTATTTGCAGAATTGCAGAAGATGTGCAAAAATAGGACATAGTTACAGAACAACAAACATTGTGGTGGTTACACGTGCAAGAAGCTAAATGGTGTGAAGCAAATATAGCTAGAAAAGATATCCAGGAATCCTAAAGGAAATTGGTAATTCAACTGGTTCCAGTTTCAAATGAAAATGTCCAACTCGCAATAATTTGAAGTAAAAAGCAGTTACATACTTCAACAGAGATGTATCAGCAGATTGAAAATAATGAGTTGCATAAGCAAAAAGGAAATGAGGTGCATGTTATGAAGCCAGACCAATGCCCACAGATTCAAGACATAGTCATAGTCAAAAAAGGAAGTTGCTTGACCTGAAAATCTAGGGTATTTCAAAGAATTAAGTGTAAATTTCAATTGAGCTGCCATCTTCCTTGGTGGACATTCGTGAGATTACAGATCCCAGATAATGTATTGGAACTATTACCTGAGCTAGCAGGCATGAACCTACCTTGAAGGGAATTCAAGAGATTAAGGGTCCTCCAGAGATGGTTATGGATCAACTCCTTGGCTAAGCAGGAAGGTCATTCCTTGAGAAAGAAATATTGGAGATATAAGATGTCCAAATTACAGAGGAGGAAGTGCTGGATGTCTTGAAATGGTTAAAGGTGGATAAATCCCCAGGACCTGATTAGGTGTACCCGAGAACTCTGTGGGAAGCTAGAGAAGTGATTGCTGGACCTCTTGCCGAGATATTTGTATCATCAATAATCACACGTGAGGTGCCGGAAGACTAGAGGTTGATGCCACTGTTTAAGAAGGGTGGTAAAGACAAGCCAGGGAACTATAGTCCGGTGAGCCTGACCTCGGTGGTGGGCAAGTTGTTGGAGGGAATCCTGAGGGACAGGATGTATTTGGAAAGGCAAGGACTGATTCGGGATAGTCAACATGGTTTTGTGCGTAGGAAATCATGTCTCACAAAGTTGATCGAGTTTTTTGATGAAGAAACAAAGAGGATTGATGAGGGCAGAGCGGTAGATGTGATCTGTATGGACTTCACTAAGGCGTTTGACAAGGTTCCCCATGGGAGACTGATTAGCAAGGTTAGATCTCATGGAATACAGGGAGAACTAGCCATTTGGATACAGAACTGGCTCAAAGATAGAAGGCAGAGGGTGTTGGTGGAGGGTTGTTTTTCAGACTGGAGGCCTGTGACCAGTGGAGTGCCACAAGGATGGTGCTGGGCCCTCTACATTTTGTCATTTACATAAATGATTTGGATGCAAGCATAAGAGGTACAGTCAGTAAGTTTGCAGATGACACCAAAATTGGAGGTGTAGTGGACAGCGAAGAGGGTTACCTCAGATTACAACAAGATCTGGACCAGATGGGCCAATGGGCTGAGAAGTGGCAGATGGAGTTTAATTCCGATAAATGCGAGGTGCTGCATTTTGGGAAAGCAAATCTTAGCAGGACTTATCCACTTAATGGTAAGGTCTGAGGGAGTGCTGCTGAACAAAGAGACCTTAGGGTGCAGGTTCATAGCTCTTTGAAAGTGGAGTCGCAAGTAGATAGGATAGTGAAGAAGGCGTTTGGTATGCTTTCCTTTATTGGTCAGAATATTGAGTACAGGAGTTGGGAGGTCATGTTGCAGCTGTACAGGACATTGGTTAGGCTACTGTTGGAATCTTGCATGCAATTCTGGTCTCCTTCCTATCGGAAAGATGTTGTGAAACTTGAAAGAATTCAGAAAAGATTTACAAGGATGTTGCCAGGGTTGGCGGATCGGAGCTACAGGGAGAGGCTGAACAGGCTGGGGTTGTTTTCCCTGGAGCATCGGAGGCTGAGGAGTGACCTTATAGAGGTTTACAAAATTATGAGGGGCATGGATGGGATAAATAGGCAAAGTCTTTTCCCTGGGGTTGGGGAGTCCAGAACTAGAGGGCATAGGTTTAGGGTGAGAGGGAAATGATATCAAAGAGATGTAAGGGGCAACTTTTTCACGCAGAGGGTGGTACGTGTATGGAATGAGCTGACAGAGGAAGTAGTGGAGGCTGGTACAATTGCAACATTTAAGAGGCATTTGGATGGGGAAAGTTTGGAGGGATATGGGCTGGGTGCTGGCAGGTGGGACTAGATTGGGTTGGGATATCTGGTCGGCATGGATGGGTTGGACTGAAGGATCTGTTTCCATGTTGTACATCTCTAAGATCCTCCAGAGGATAAATGATTCAAAGATCCAAATCAAGGCTAACATTCCTGAAGCCAAGGACCTATCAATCTACCAAGTCACAAGGGATTATGTAGTGGAAGAATACTACCCCCCAATCTTTCCCCCCACCCCTCCCCCCATCCCCCACCCCATGTCTGCAACTTCACATTTCTGTGTAGTCCAGTAGTAAATGTGTAAGTAGCCAGATTCCAAAATGGTTCATGCTCGGAGACTATATTGGGTTCCATGCATCCAATAATGTCGCAGAGTCTTGGGTCAAGGATCAAGGACTCTAGCTCTAGGTCCTGGTGGAGTCAAATGTGTCATTTCTGACTCCTCATATGTCTAACTAGCCAATATTGTTCCTATTGCTATCATACAATGAACCACAACTTGTTGTTAAGACAAGTGCCTCTTCTTGTTAAGATTCACATATGATTCATCCTCTAACGCTAGGCATTCAGACTCATTAGAAAAGGGAGAATTCATAACAGCATTCCATCTCTACCATTAGCAGGCTGCAGATGGTGCTGCAAATATAAACAACAAACAAACTCTCTGTTTCTCATATACACACACACACACACACATTTGTCATTTACTTTCACATTCTCATTTTCACTTAGTCACAAATTGCATGTTTTTCCACTGGCATTAACAATAAATTTATGGTGGATTGGGCCAGCCCAAATTTTGTGTGTTAACATAACATGTGGAGCATATTACTTAAATGTTTTTTGGTGAAAACACAATTTATACCACAAAGCAAGTTGGAGTGCACAGCTAGGACACTGTGAAATATGGTTTGTCTGAGTAAAGACTTTATTTGAAAAAAGTAAAACTAAAGCGTGGGGGTAGGGAAAAGAGTGTGGAATAATAAGTAAATTTCCAGTTTATTTCCAGTGTCAACACCTTGTTATTCTCCATAACGCTGAGTAACTTGTGACTTAGATAATGTGCCAAAGAATCAGACTTTTATGCTAAATCACTCAAACAACAATACAGCGGTAAGATGAAAGTTGAGCACAGTTGCATGTAACTGGACACAAACTGGGTGGAGGCTTGGCCTCAGGGGGAATGGAGTTGGAAGCAGAAAGGATTTATTTAATTGTTCCCTCAGAAATATATGTTTTCACATCAAAACATTCCTCTTCTTAATTTCACATTATTATTCGTACTCTCATGGTAAAAATC
Source organism: Chiloscyllium punctatum (assembly GCF_047496795.1). Classification (NCBI taxonomy): domain Eukaryota; kingdom Metazoa; phylum Chordata; class Chondrichthyes; order Orectolobiformes; family Hemiscylliidae; genus Chiloscyllium; species Chiloscyllium punctatum. The sequence continues at coordinate 75,223,179 of NC_092742.1, read as the reverse complement.
AATGACACAGCCCAACTTTATTTCCGGCCTCACGGTTTCCAGTCATATCCAGTATCCAAAAGATTGTGAAAGTCACAATGACATCTCCTGTAAAAGTCTTCTAGTTTTGCCTAGAGTTTAATATGGTCATCACTTATTTCAAAGTGTCCAGTGCATTTACACAGCAAGCTAAATCTTGTTCCTTCACCTGATCCACTGAAACCTCAGAGGCAAATATTTACCAGTACACCCAACATCTCTGTCTCCTCATGGTCATTGATCTTCAGTCACTTTGTTTTATCTCATGTACATAAGCCTGTGGATCTGCACAGACATAAAACAGCTAAGTTCCTCCTAAGCAGCTGTTCAAAATTCAGCTGCATGCACAGTTCTGTGACCTATGCTTATCTTTTGAAAGATGCTCACAGTCCAACATCTGTAGAACACAAGAATTCTCTTACAACCTGCACACATTATGTACAATTTACAAATGCAACAATAGCCATTTCTGTAAATTCAAAAAAAGTAGGAAAATCCAATCATGCCGTAAAAGGTGACACGCTGACCCAATGATTATGGCAAATACAATTCAAAATTGTAGAAGATGACAAATTTGTTTGTGAAAGAACCTCTTTTGCATCTCATTAACACACCAATAATTGAATACTGGTCATACATAGTCAGTGCACAGTTATTTTTGTAACAAAATCACAATGCATGAAAATAGCACTCTTTTGCCTTACGAGAAAATAAATACTTGTGAAAACATTTACAATTGCCTGTATAATTACTGATTATAAAATTATACCTTGAATTCTTGTCTCTCTCTATGCTTTAAATATGCTTTGACTTTAAAATATCAAGTTGCTCCTTATTGTGCTCAAGTTGATCATTGTAATCCTAGTTCAAGGGGATTCTGATATATCCTTTTTGTATTTTACTACTGGGCAAAAATGATTAATTTAGTTTGGACATTCAGATTTATAATTAAATTTTGTTTTTGCTCAACGTAAAAGAGGTAAAAACAGGAAGATAATACTTGCTGGCAAAGACAATTGTTAGTTGCAGAGAGTTATTGTGTTCTGAGACTTGTAGTTTGTAAGGTTTGGGAGGTCTTCGGCAAGGCACACATTTCTCTTGTCTGTGAGACCTTTTAAAAGGTCTCCTTGTTAAGCCTGAAATGACACTATGACAGGCTGCATGAGAGATTTAGACAATGAAGCAGACTGCAGTACTGATTATTTCCACTTGCTTGATTGGCAGTTCACGCCCATCTAACAATATCGAAATACACTTTGCTACTAATTTTCTTAAAACGAAAACTGCTCGTATTTCAAGGTCACCTTATTAAAAGAGTTTCAAGGCAGATTTCAACAAAGATGTGTATATTTACAAGAGCACACATCAGTGGTCACTGGGGAAGATACGCTCTGGAGAAAAAAGATATTTCCTTATAAACTTCACACATCACCGCAGATAAAATTGGCCTTGCCTGTTCACATCCTTCCTGTCTGTATACCATTAGGAGTACAGTTCATAAACAATCTATATCATACAAAGATAAAATGATGGTTAGTTTGACATAAAAAGTCCCATATTGCTTTACTTGCTTTCTGTGGACTTTTTCTAATGCAACCCTGAACCCGTTTTGTTTGGATTCATTGGAGCAAGCTTTAGACTCATGCTTTTGTTTGATGCCTGGCTGGTAATGAAGAGCTCTTCACCTCAATGCAACTTTATTTCACCATTAGCTGAAGCCCTTGAAACAGTCATTGAGAAAACAGGAGTTTAAAACCCTTCAAAATCAAGGTGTTTAGTGCCACTCTTGTATCAATCAAGGAGCCCCTCCAGTAAGTGCTATTTCCTTTCTGTGCTTACATTTACATGAAATATTCATAAAGCATTCAGTTGTGCTCTTCAGTCTCTTAATAATCACTTTTAAGAAAAAGCTGCAATCATCTCAGTCAGGGCAGGGTGTTATGGGATGTGCTGTACCTTTCAGTGCCAGGCTTCCTGCAGATTACTAGTTTTGTAATGAGGTGATTGACATCACAGGCTACTAAAGGCTCTCATCACAAACCCAGACAACTACTGCCTGTTGTCCTGTCTTCACAGGCCTACCCTCTCTTACAATTGTTCATCTGGGTAATGGTGTGCGAAAAAGAAATGAGTAAGCAATATCCTTTCTATCAATTTATAATTTAAAAAAGGTTCAAAATCAAAAGGTTTTAGTGCACCACAGGATTCAGAAAAAATAATTGATAAAAATATTGTGACATTACTTAGCAAATATAATCCTAAAACCTGACCGTCTGTCAATAGGCATTTCCATTATTTTCAACTTTCAATTTGAATGAATTGATTACCTATATTCTTTATGCTGGCTTTAAAGCACAAGTTCAATAGAAACCTTTCATCTGTCTGTGCTAGTTTACTTTGTAAAGCAAGCAGTAAATGCTGCTCAGTGGAAAAGAAAGGTCAGTGCACAAGAATAGAAGCAAGAAGCCACACAGTGTTGTAAGAGATTTGTCTCCAACAAACTCTTGCCAAGGATAAAACCCAATTGAACTCATCTACGGGGATCAGTCAACATGAATGGTATTGATGTTTGTTTTGCTGTAGGCACTGATGGGGGTGGACTGCACCAAGATATACAGCCCATTTGCACCATGCTTACTTGGATCAAGGAAAAGAGAGTTCATCACAAACAATTCAATGAAACAAAAACAATATTCTGTAGATACAGGAAATCAGAGCAGAAAGGAGCTCAGAAAACACTCAGCAGGCCTGGCAGCATCTGTGGAGAGAGAAACGAAATTAACAGTTTGGGTCAATAAACTGTTCATCAGAACTCTAAAAGGTCATTGACCTGAAACTTTAACTCTGTTTCTCTCTCCACAGATGCTGCCAGACCTGCTGAGTGCTTCCGGCACCTTTTTGTTTTCATTTCACATAATTGAACACAGCCACAAAATCCTGCTCAATGGCCAGTGAAATGTGTAACATGAGAAAAGTATTGACTCTTTTTCCAATGTAGAAATTTCAAGACTGCTTTGCAGTCAGTTTTCTGTCACAGCACAACCACTGTGCGATGCACTGTTTCTTTCAGCTGGTCTCCCATTTAATGCAGAATCTTTAATTTCTCTTATCCTTAGAATTCCCAGCTTAAATGGTAGGCCAACCACACCCAGCTACCCATCTCTCGATAACGCTTTTCATTTGGCTAAGAGATTTGCATGAGAGTGTCACAAGTTAAGTTGTTTCTTGATTTTACTTTCTCCTAAACAAGGCTGACATCATGAGTGTAATAGTTTCTCTTGGCTGCTGTCCCACCTTGCACCATTTTTAAACTTCACCTCCTCTAAAAATCTACTGCCCATATCCTAATTCCCTCCTTTTAATCACATGTCCCTGATCTATTTTGCCATCCAGTCTTTGCCTATAAAATTCTCATTCTTGCTTAAAAATCCATCCATAGGATTCTCCAGTCTCTGTTCCTGTGACGCCTTTCTGTCCTGCAACCCTCCAGGATGGCAACAGGTGGCACGGTGGCACAGTGGTTAGCACTGCTGCCTCACAGCGCCAGAGACCTGGGTTCAATTCCCGACTCAGGCGACTGACTGTGTGGAGTTTGCACATTCTCC